>NW_011888863.1:2207178-2261310 GCF_000151845.1 Pteropus vampyrus
AGTTATTCATGTATGTCTATTTAATTAGGTGTGAAAATATTTTCCCCTTTTTCTTGCTGCATGCTATTTGATTTTTATCTGCCCTATTATATACATTCATTTATATGTTTTACTCACATTTACAAGAGGTTATTATCTGGAGCTTATTTATTAGTTGAGACTTTTTTTTTCATTTCTAGCAGTTTGTAAAATTCACTTGATTTTTTTCCCCTCTGCATTGTACAAACTAGGCAAGTATTTTTTTTTTTTCATGAAAGTACTAGCTTTACATTTTTAGTATTTCAACCAGAACTTTTTTCCTTATACATGAATAATATTAAATAAGAAAACACGTACTTGTTTTTCTCTGGTTTATATGGGAGTAAAAATCTACATAGGAGTAAGTAAATAAAATATTTTTAACAAAAAAGCTTTATTATGATTGTTTTGCTCTCTTTATTACATTAGAATTATTGTTAGTAGGGATATTTATCCTAAGGTACACAAAGAAGAGTTGGAAAACAATGCTTTCTACTATTGCTGGATAAGTCGGGGTCCTATTAGGAGAGAAGAACCACATGGTTATTTGAATGAAGAAGTTTAATGTAAAGAACTGAGATAGAACACTCAAAGAGTCCTCTTGGGACAGAGATTCAGACCTTCTTACAGAGAACCTGTGTGTGGTTCAATGGGTGACAGAGAAGTCACTGTGGTGCCTCATTGATAGAACTTAGAGAAATCCATCCCTGGAACTTGAAGAGGAGGTATCTTACCAGAAGCAGTCCACTATAAAACAACCCAAAGCTGGTGCTGGGGAAGCTGCTGGTTCCACCATCCTCTCTGCGTTAGCAGAAGCTGGGTCCTAGAGGGACTGCATTTGCTGCAGGACCTGGCACTGAGGAAACCACCCACACCGTGCTGCAGGAGCTGCAGCTGAGGGAGCATGTCAGGTTGCATAACCCCTTCTTCTTGCCCTCTCTGCTGTGACCCTCCAGTGAGCTTCTCTTGACAAAACTTCATATGGCACGGTTGTCAAAGAAAAAATATTTAAGGATCCAGATCCATTTTCATAGAGCAGGCCAAAAGGATGAATTTGGAGCCGAGAGGCGATAATAACCAACACAACCTGCAAGATCATTCGTGACAAAAAATATTTTCCCTTTTCCATGGACTGTGATAGTCCGTGAGATAGCTTGATTTCATTTCTACTAAAATATCTTTGTGAGAGGCATGCGAATTGTTAGATATAATTGGTTTATTTAATTTCTAATGAAATGTGTTAATACTTTGTAATTAGGATCACCTATACTGCTGAGACAAATCCTTAAGAATGTCTGTGTCACTATAAAGCTAATTTTTATTATTTTAAAAAAGCATTGCTTCATTTCATCATGCTTTTTACCTATATCCATTAATTAGAATATAAACATCCACATAAATATTATACAGGTGATTGGCAGCCACCTGTGAAGACTTTATTCTTGCTTTGAAAATAGCTCTAGGAACTTGTTATCTAAAAACTCTTGACATGACATAACTAGACTGAAATTTTATAACATTCTGCTTTAATATTTCCTATTGACAAACAAAATTCATTGGCTAAAAAAAAAAATAAAAAAGAAAAGTTTATAAAACCAAATACAGATCTTAGCATTAGCCAAGCAGAGAACATGATTTTAATTTTTTAGAGAATCATAAAGATGTATGGAAACTGAACACTTAAAATTATTTAAAACTTGAAATTACTGACCAGAAATTACATGGGTATGGGAGAACCAGCAGAAAGTATCTGTCGGTGGACCAGTGTTGCTCTAGTTCTACCCCATGCCACTCCCGGAGGAAAATGGGCATTGAATGGATACTGGGCCAAACCAAGGATATTGATCTACCTACCAGAAGAGCCTTTCACTGCATTTGGAAAATTTGATCTGGCCCCAGACCTGATGTCTGATGTTGGCCCCTTTGTAGTCAGTTATTTAGAATAATTAGTTCATGAGCGGCTTAAGTAGATATATCCCTATACGGCTTTTTTTCTCTCAAGAGCTGTACTAAATTCTAATAAATCTGAACCTCGCTTGCATCATGGCAGGGTAAGACAGTGTCTTCTACCTGCTTTGGCTTGGCCATAGTGGTGGCACGGTACGCTGTCTTTGAATTGGGAATGGACTGCACAGAAAGGTCAGAAAGGTGACTGGAGAGCTGATCAGCTCAGACTATTATGTGGTGATCATAGTTATCCCTTGGACAGTGTCTCCAGTATGACCAATTCTGCCTGACAAAATTGGTTCCTGTTCACAGTGTACCAGCATTGGTGCTAGCCCTTTCACTTGGATTGAGCAGCATATACCTTATTGTGGTGTGTTCTTTTAAAATAATCTTAGTAATAGCAAAATCATGTCACATGGGATAAGCTTGCTTTTTTTTTTTTTTTTTTTACAGCTACAGCACCTGGTATTCCTAGGTGGTCTCCCAAGTACTAAGCATGCCTGACCCTGCTTAGCTTCCAAGATCAGGCATGTTCAGGGTAGCATGACCATAGACAAGCTTGCTTTTTAAAAGTAAGAGGTAACTATCTCAAGTTCAGTGAATAATAATTATGAATGAATTCAGGAATGCTAAACATATTTTTTTTAAAATGTGGCCATTAAAAATAAGATACTTTGGTGTATAATAATGTGATTTAGAAGAAATTTTAAAAGAAGAATTTCAAATGTAATTTGAGAAGTGGCAAAATATAAATGAGTATATATTTCTCAAATTGTCACCAATAATGGGTATATAGCAGTCATCTGTGTGTGAAGTATGAAGTTATATATTTAAAAATTGTAGTCTTACTACTTTATACTCATAACTTTTAGAATGGCTTCAATGTAGCAAAATCTAAACATTTGCCTCCCAGAACAGCCTAAATAATATAAATGTTTTTCATGCATAGGCTTATGTAAAACTGTGTGTGTTACTAAATTAAGTTTAAAAGATACCTTGAATTTTAAAAAGATTCCTTATTGTAGAAAAAAATTATAATTTTGCAGAAATGCACTGAGTTATTGTTCTTTTAAAGGAATGTTTGGATTAGGTAAAAATGTACTACTAAGATTTTAATATATTTTTAACTGTGATGTTTTATTTTAGATAATTCTCTTATAAAGGGGAATTTAATTTTCTAGATATCCATTGTTTGATAATCGTTTTTAAATTGTGTCTCTGGAGGTGCTGCAGGGCTGCAGTTTAAAATTTTCAGCTTTATGGCATTTGTCTAAGATGTAATAGGGGAAAAAAATAGATATAAGGATCTCATTTCCTGCATATTACAAGAATATTAGTATATTCTTGTCATTTTATATGATAAAAAAGTGAACATTTCCTTGTATAACAAAAGAAGTTAAGGATCTTAAATCTTTTTCTTGGATTATCTGGGTAGGCCCCCAATGCAGTCATATCTATCCTTGTAAGAGAGGGACAGAGGGAGTTTTTGAGACAGAAAATGATGAGGCAGTGGAACCAGGGAGGCAGAGATTGGAGTGATGTCGTCATGAGCCAAGGAATGCCTGTAGCCACCAGAAGCTTGAAGAAGCTGGGAAAGGGATTCTCTCCTAGAACGTTTGGAGGGAGCAAGGCCCTGAGGATACTTTGATTTTGGCTCAAATTCGAAACTGATTTGGGGCTAAGAACTATGAGAGAACATTTTTTGATTTTTTTATACCAAGCAGTTCATGGTAATACATTACAACAGTCCCAGGAAACTAATTCACTTAATACAGGGGCTGAATGTTTGTTTCCTCCTAAAATTCATATGTTGAAACCTAACCTCATTGTGATGGTATCTGGAGTTGGGACCTTAGGGAAGTAATTAGGATTAGATAAATTGATGAGGCAGGGCCCCTAAAATGGGATTAGTGCTCTTATAAAAGACCAGACAGCTAGTTATCTCTTTCCACCATGTGAGGATACAAGAAGTTGGCCATTTACAAACCAAGAAGTATGCCCTCATTAGACAAGTTTGCTGGCAACTTGATCTTGGACCTCCCATCCTCCAGAACTGAGAAATAAATGTTTGTTGTTTAAGCCATCCAGTTTATGGTATTTGTTAAAGCAGCCCAAACTTACTAAGGCATTTAGTAATGAAGAAAATACAAAAATAAAATGTAAACATAAGCTAAATCAACCATGAGAGAAAATATTATACAAAGAATTGGACAACTATTTTTTTTAAAAGAATATTGTATTCGGTGATGAGGTAAAAAATGAAAAAGGCACTTTTATAGACTGCTGTGAAAGTGAAGGAAATCTGACATGATCAAACAAAATTACGGAGCCTTTAGAAACTATTTTCAAAGAATATTTAAGGTAAAAATATGACTACCATATAATCCTATGTAAAAATAGGGTTAAAATTGTATTTCAAAATGAATCAAATTTTAAGTATATAAGTCCTTGAATAACATTGTTTCTTTCAATGATATTTCATTTTAATGATGAGGAAAAAAAGCTCCTGGCTTGGGCCACTCACTGTTTGAAGTTTTCTCTCTAGATACTTTGGTTTACTCCCACACCCCAAATGCGTGCAAAGTTAGATAAATTGGTGGTGTGTCTACATTGCCACCAAGAAGTCGAAGTCGCCTTTCCTCCACCTAGCCCCAGCTGACAGAATGAAGATTCTGTTCTAGGTTGCAGGCCAAGAATACTGGGGCCCCAATTTTCCTCATCTACCTTGCTCAAAAGACAGAAGTTCCACACTGGGAGAGGCAAGCCAAAAAGACCAGTGGCTACTGTCGCTGCTCAGCCTGTGGAGTGGTGGCTCAGATGCCTAGAGGAAGAGGCAGTTCATAAGAACAGAGAGCACCAAAGTTCTCCCCAAAGGGACTGATTTTATTCGAAACAGAGTATAGGGAAATTCAAGTCTCGGGATGCTCTCAAAAATAATGGCGATCTCAAGAGTGAGCAGATAAGAGGAGACTGGGATAGCTTCTTAATTAAAAGCAAAAAGCTAAACCATTGGCCGGCTAGTTTAGAAAAGAGAATCAGAGCTAAGAACAACCTTCCTGAGGTCAGAACAAATCTCAAAGACTGTCAAAACAAAAACAAAAATCATTACTGCCCAAATTTAATTGGAGCAGACCGTAGAACGTCTTATGCCCCAGAGCATTGTTTAAAACAGTAGAGGAATCACCCAGCAATTATTTGAGCTAAAGAGCTGTGCAGACAGCTTAATAGAGATAAGGAAAAGAGACTAACAGACCTGCTTACATGAATTGTCATTCCCTGGTGACAGTGTGCATGCCCAAGACTGCACCCCCTGAGGAGCAACGCTAGAGGCATCATATCACAGAGGACACAGACTTTCTAAAATAGTTACTTAGCCAAGTCACTAAACAAACAGCAAACAAGAAAACAAGCCCCAGAGAGTAAGGGAGAGGAATTAGTAACCAGAGTTCCTACAATGTATTATATCCAGTTTTCAGCAAAAAAAAAAAAAACAAAAAAACTATGAGACATGAAAAGAAATAGGGCAGTGTGACCCATACACAGGGAAAAATAACATAAAGCAGGTAACAGAAACTGCCTGTGAGAGGACTCAGATGTTGAATTTAACAGAAAAAGAATTCAAAGTAGCTATTATAAAGATAATCAAAAAACTAATGGAAACTATTCTTAAAGAAACTAGATGGCAATGTCTCATCAAATTGAGAATATCAATACAGAGATAGAAATTATGAAAGATCCAATAGCACAATAAAAATACAGTAACCAAAATAAAAAAAATTCACTACAGGAGCTCAACTGGCCACTCTAGGTTTGAACTGGCTGAAGAAATAACTCATGAACTTGAAGGTAGATTAATAGAGATTATGCAATCCAAAAAAAGAATGAAGAAAAACCAACAGAGCCTCAGAAAAATGGGAAGACCATTAAGGGCACCAATATATGTGTAATGGGAATACTAGAAGAGAGGAGAAAGACAAAAGAGCAGAAAAAAATATTGGAATAATAACTGAAAATACTCCCAAATTTGATGAAAAACATTAATCTGTACATCTAAAAAGCATGATGAACTTCAAATAGGATAAGCAAAACGTGATCCATGTCCAGACACAAAGGTTCCAATTTCTCTGCATCCTTACCAACTTATTTTCTGGTGTTGTTTGTATGTTTGGTTTGGTTTGTTTTTTAAAGGCCATTCTAACAGATGTCAGGTGGTATCTCACTGTGGTTTTGGTATTTCTTTGATGATAGTGATGTTGAGCTTCTTTTCCTATATCTGTTCTCCATTTGCATGTCATCTTTGAAAAAATATCTGTTCAAGTCTCTTGCCCATTTTTAAATTGGGTTATTAGGTTGTTTGGAGGTTTATTGTTCTTTTTCCTGAGTCATTAAAAGTTCTTTATATATTTTGGATATTAGGCTTTTATCAAGTATATGGTTTGCAAATATTAAGACACGACTGATTTTTGTATGTTGGCTTTGTATCCTGCGATATCACTGAATTCATTTGTTATAACAGTGTGTGTGCGTGTGTGTGTGTGTGTGTGTGTGTGTTCTTTAGGGTTTTCTGCATATTAGATGATATTATCTGCAAATAGATAATTTTACTTCTTTCCTTCTGATTTGGATGCCTTTTATTTCTTTTTCTTGCATAATTGCTCTAGCTAGGAATTCCAGCCCTTTGTTGAATAGAAGTGACAAGAGCAATATTCTTTATTCCTGATTGTAGTGGAAAAGCTTTCAACTTTTCATTATTGAGGTTGATGTTAGATTTGGCTTTTCATATATGGGCATTATGAGTTGAAGTAATTTCCTTCTATTCCTAGTTCGTTGAGAGTTTTTATCATGAAAGGGTGTTGAATTTTGTTCAACGTTTTTTCTCATCTATTGTGATTCTCATGTGATTTTTATCCTTTACTCTTAATGTAGGCTGTCATATTTATTGACTTTTATATTTTGAACCATCCTTGCATCCTAAATCCTACTTGGTTGTGGTGTATGATCCTTTTAACATGTTTTTGAATTTGGTTTGCTGTAGTATTTTACATCTGAGCATTTTTGTATCTACATTCATTAGGGATATTGGTCTGTTATTTTCTTTCTTGCACTATTGTTGTCTGGCTTTAGTATCAAGGTAATACTGGCTGTGTAAAATAAGTTTGGATATATTCCCTCCTTTTCAGTTTTTGGGAAGAGTTTGAGAAGGATTGGCATTAATTCTTTAAGTGGTAGAATTCACCAGTGAAACCATCTTTTCTTCATCTTTTTTAGTTGGGAGAGTTTTGATTACTGATTCAATTTCCGTATTATTGGTCTGTGTGGATTTTCTGTTTCTTCGTGATTCAGTCTTGGTAGGTTGTATGTTTCTAGAAATTTAATTGTTTTTTTCTAGATTGTCCAATTTGTTGGTGTGTAATTGTTCATAGTAGTTTTTCATCCTTTGTATTTCTTTGGTATCACTTATAGCTTCTCTTTAATTTCTAATTTTATTTGAGTTCTCTCTTTTTCGCTTAGTCTAGCTAAAGGTTTTTCAATTTCGCTAATCTTTAAAAATATTTTTATTGATTTTTCTATTATTCTTATGTTTTCTATTTTATTTGTTCTAAGGTTCATTAGTTCCTTCTGCTAACTTTGCACCTACTTATTCTTTTTCTAGTTCCTTGATGTATAAAGTTAGGTTGTTAATTTGAGATCTTCTTTTGTAATGTAGATGTTTATCATTTCTAAACACCCCTTAGTACTACTTTTGCTGCATCAATAAATTTTGATATATTGTGTTTTCATTTGTCTCAAGATATTTTCTAATTTCTTTTTGCTTGTTGACTCACTGGTTGTTAAAAACATTCTATTTAATTTCCACAAATTCGTGGATTTCCAGTTTTCCTTCTGCTGTTGATACCTAGTTTCATTCTGTTTTGGTTATTAGAAAAGATACTTGTTATGATTTCAATCATTAATTTAAGATTTTTTTGTGTGACTTAGCATGTGATCTATCCTGGAGAATGTTTCATGTGCCCTTGAGAAGAATATATATTCTACTGTTGTTAGGTCAGGTTTTCTTTATGTCTTTAGGTCCATTTGATCTGTAGAGTTGTTCACATTCTGTGTTTTCTTATTGATCTACTCCAGGTGATCCATCCATTGTTGAAAGTAGAGTATTGAAGTCCCCTACTATTTTGTATTATTGTCTATATTTCCTTTCAGTTCCGTAAACATGTGCTTCCTATATTTAGATGTGGTGATTCTGAGTACTTGTATATTTATAATTTTTATGTCTTCGTGGTGAATGGACCTGTTATCGTTATATAATGACCTAGATGCTAAAGATATTGGCAAATGACTGGACATGTATTTAATTAAAGTGAAGTGTGTAAAATATCTATTTGTCATTTTTTTATGACTCATCACTTAACCCACTTTTACAATCAACCAACCAATTACCATTCTCAGCTGTAGTGGATAATAGGCTTCTGCTGTGTGGTTCTGGTCTTAGAGCTAAGAACTTCCTGGAGATTGATTTGAATGTCGTTAAGTCATTAATAAAATTTAAAATTTATTAAGCATCTATTGTGCGTGAAGCCTGTCATCATGTAGCTCATAGCTGATACTATAAGAATGACTTTGGTCACTCAGGGAGAGGATATGAATGAGTGATATAGAGGACAGAGCCATAAATTCAGTAGTTAATGATAACCTGAAAAAGAACAGCCCACAGTGATGACTACTGGAGAATGACCAGATGGATAGGAGAAGCCATGGAAAGTAGAATGTAAGAAATCAGGATAGGAGAGTGCAAAGAAATGATCAACAGTGTCAGTTCTGTAGAGACATCAAAGAAGATATAAGGGAAGAGTAAATTGAGTATGAACATGTAGCCCACCAAGCATGAGATTCTTGGTGAACTTGTTGAAAGTATTTCATTGTAAAGGGAGGACAGATTATAGTAAATTTTGTGGGATGAATGCAGGAATGCAGATGAATTATAATTATTAGAATTTGAAGCCATGTCTAAATTTAATTTTTTGCATATTTAAAAAAATATATTTTATTCAGAACTTCATTCTCTTTTCCCATATTCTGTGGGATTATAGGAAATTTTATTTTCTTAGAGACTTTCTCCATTTTACTGAATGGAGAAAGTCTCTGAATACTATAATGAATGTATTTTACCTTTGTAATTGAGAAACAAAATTATGTATCCAAAAGATATAATGATGTCCAATAGCCTTATTTGTCAATATGTTGGAATACTAAACAATGTTTTCTAAAGTATTTTACAAAATACTTAAGACTTTTACTGGGCTACTAAAAACCCATTTCTTTGTGATATCCTTGGTGTTAAGAAAGATTATGTTTTGGAAGGTTCTAAACCCCTGAGTAATCGTAAAGGGCCTATGCTAAAGAGTCCCTTGGCTACTATAATTCACATACATGAAATTATAAAAACCTACTCTAACCCTCGAATGTTACTTCTGCTTGTGGCTACAGGAGAGTGGCAGTAATTGGAGAGAATTAGGTCCTCTCTTATCTAATTGGAATTGAAACAAAAGAGATGGAAAGTTTTGGTTGTTAGCTTCTTGTGTTATACTTGAGTTAGGGTGAGTGAGGAAGAGTGTTTATTGGCCACATATTTTGTGCAAGACACTGATGAGTAAGAGTCTCTTTCTTTCCAATTTAATTGTAAATATATATGTTGAACCCTGAAGGAGTCCTAGCTAATTTGATTTTTCCTTAAAGCCAGATTTGGTACACACAAGTTAAGTTTTTTTTACATGCAAAACTAATTTAAAAAGCAATATAAATCTTTACTGCAGTCTTTAGCTGAAAATCATCCAGGAATGGATATGTTTATGTTACACACTAAAAATTCCTCTTTCATCCAGTTCTTTCCATTATCTCGCAGTAGCATGGTAGCTGTTCCACAAATCTCTCTTCTCCCCAGGAACTGCATTCCCTCCGCCCATCCCTCTCTGCTTAACTCAACTGTTGATGTAGATCATTTCAGCCTTTAGGCTATTTCAGTTCTCCATTACCTGTATGTCTGCATTAAGGGGAAAGTTAGAGAAGGAGAAGGGTTCCATCCTTAGATACAGTTTGGGTGGGGAGAGAAGAATATCTCAAACACATGGGTTTGTTGTTGCTGTATCCTTATAACAAATACCAGGGACAAGGGCTTCACAAGCCCAGCTTTTCATCACTCTGTAGAAAGAGTGACCTCTGGTGGCTATAACAGTTAGCCCCAAATTCAACAGGCATAAAGCTTTTAATTTCCTCTGTTCATATTATGTACATATGTTCATGTTTTATCACTTTTAAAAATGTCCCATATACCTGTTCTAAGTAAATCGATGTCTCTGGCCATCATGTTTAAATGCGACATCTTTTGTTACTTGTCAGCTGTGCCCTGTGTTCATGATTGGCCTTAATTCAAGATCTAAAATATTTTAACAGAACACATATTTCTTAACACGACTGTCTTCTTGATACTCTTTTATATTATTAAAACTTAAAACTTTTCTATTAGTTTGAATAATTCTTATTATTAGCGATCATTCTAATTAGAAGCAGTTTTACTTACTGGTTAAAGAAACTATCAATCTTAAACTATGCTGTGTGATTTATAGTCTTGGCTACTATTGATCTTTGAGTCAACCCTCTAACCAATATTTAACTGTGTTGCTTCCTCAGAAATGTTTATCCTTAACTTGTTCCGTCTGTCAGTAAATGGCAGCCAAATGGTTGATTTTGTTTTCATGTCAGTCTTCACTGGTTTGGTTATTTTTGCCTCACTTTTTTAAAAATAGGATTTAGGGAAATTTAAAAAGAGGCATACTACAAAAAAAGATAAAAACTAGGCAAAAGGGATAAAGTATCATTCTCTTAGAGTATATATTATACTATATCTAAATTTTCTTAAAATTGATTTTAATCCATTTGTTTGCTAATATGTAATTGACAGATATTATACTGATTAATATAGTTATACTTAATGATAAAATAATTCTAAATAGTTTTTCCCCATGATCAAGAAAATGTTTTATTCAGGAGAAAAGAAAAAACTGCTCTCTTCAGAGAAAACAAAACAAAACTGTTTTGTTCAGGAGCCATGATTTTCAAATTTTTCTGTGACAGTTTAAATCTACATTGTTTCTCATGCATTATAATCCTGAGTAGAGGTGCTGTAAGAAACAGAAATCAATCCATTCTGCATAATTATACTTGTTTTCAAAGAATGTCCTATGATGTTTAGTAGGATGACTTTTTAAAATCACTTGACTAGATAAGATGGATTCTATGCTTTGGTAATTCAATATTGAATTTTTGTCTGCCATACTCAGAATTATTTTTACAGCCTATGATGTTCTGCAGAATTATTACTAATGCCATAAACATTTTCACTGAGATATTTGGTATGAAACAAAAATTCCTATGTTACTCTAAATGTGGTAGAAAAGTATATTATTCCATTGAATAATATTTCATTTCTTTTGTAAACCAAACAGGTATCTTTGAATTCCTCTTTTTTCCTAAAATTAGATTTTAATAGATAAGCAACCTCAGATTGACGTCTGGAATAAAGTTATGACTGAAAAAGCATTTCCTCACACATAGTACACAGACAAGTGGTTAGTTTTCAAGGTTAATTGAGTATCACAAAACATAGTCAAACTATGGCTCAAAGAAAGCTATATAGTCAAAGGCTAGACTATGTTTAATTATTACATTTCTTGGACCATTTACCACTATTGATAATCTAAGACATCTTAATTTCATAAGTAACATGATGCTCTATTTTAATATTTCCATAGAAACCTAGTGTTTCAATGTCTCATAGTAAAAATACACATATTCTATAGTTGGTTAGAGGAAGAATATACTAATTAATATTCACAAGTGTGTTTTTACAAAGTATCAGCACCATGGAGACAATCTATAAAATACAAATATTCTCTCATGCTAATACTATGGGGTCTGCAGAAAGCATACATCCAAGTACTTTGTGTTTATAGGAATTTTTAAATAATTGTATTTTAATCATTATTATTTCCTATTATCAAAAATAGTCACAGTTGAAACATACTGTTAGAAAATCTTTAATGTAAAGAGAGAAAAAATGGCTTATTTGCTACTTCTTATGGTAGCACTTCTAACCAAGTATGCAGCCAGGCATCATCAGGATTATCTTCTTCCATAGTATCATCCAGTCGGGGGTCTTCAAACTGTTTCTGTAGAGGGCCAGGTAATAAATATTTTAGGCTTTGCTGGCCATATTGTCACTGTCATAACTACTCAACTTTCATAGGGTAGCATATAGCAGCTGTAGACAGTAGATAAATGAATGAACATAACTATGTTCCAGTAAAACTTTATTTACAAAAACAAGCAGCAGGCTATAACTTGTCAGCCCTGCAGCATAGTCACAGAGATAGCAAGTTGGAGCAGTAGGAGATAGTTACAGGGGATCTTCTTAATTATCTGATTCCTGACCAACTTGACTGCTGCTGCTTTCAGAATAAATGATTCTTTACAGTGATAAAATGCCTGACGAAACAATAAGCTTTCTTTCACAAACAGTTGTAAGTTCCCAGTTAATTTACTTGCAGACTTTTTTCTTCTATCTTCTGAGGCATTTGGTGGTGGTATTCTGCCACTCCACAATGCTAGGCTTTTTTCTATATAATTTTGATTTTGCCAGCATTATAATTTCTGTACCTTAGATGGATTTGGGGAGTTGCATTGTGCTAGATTTTTGGGTTACTTTGATTTTGCCAACTATTAAACCTTTAAAATGTCAACACTCCAAGGTGCTAGATTTAGTTAATTTTTTTTTTTTTCTTAACTGTATCACTTACTTGGATTATCAGAGTATATTTTGGCTCTGTATTATACTTGAGACCCATCCTTTCTCATCATGCTGGTATGAAGTCAATATAGAGTTCTTGAGCTAGATTAGCCACCCTTTGTTAAACCTCTGTCATGTGCATAACAGAGGTACAAACTGGATTTAAGCCAGGCTGAGGGAAAGGATTTGGGGGCAGTGTGCCAGGTGGATTACAGAGAGGCATAACAGTTATAAAATTATGAACGCCTGAAATAATAAAAGTTTTGAACTATCAGCAGTGAAAGTGGCAAACAGTGGATTGAGAGATTTTAAAATAAAGGACTGGAAAATGAGTGTCATGGCTTCTAAAAATACTTGTTTAGTGTAGTCTGATCAGAGTAGGGGTAGAAGAACTTGAAAGAACTTTAAAAAGATTTCAGTATCAGCTATACATGTAAAAATACAGCTTATTCCCATCATTATTGAAAATATTTCTTATTAAGAGTTATTCAAGAAATCTGAAATGATGCTTCAGTAATTTGATCTGACCTATATGTTTTACTTATATGCTCCAAATAAATTTACCAAAATATCTTAAGTTTCTCATTATCACATACTATTTTAATGAAATGTGCATTTCCTGTGTGTAGTTTAAATTTATGTGCATGATAGCAGCAGCCTACAGCACGTGAAGGAAACTTCCCATATCCCGGGAGAGCTAGTGACTAACATATATAGTGTTGGGGAGTTTGGAAATTTTATGTCTGGAAAACTTCTGGATTAGGACTTTTTCCATTGAACTTGCTTCACTGAAAAGACTCTTCTTCTAAGATAGTCTATAGTGCATTATTAACTGAGCTCATCCAGTTTTGTAATGATTTACTTATTTATCTTCACATATAAAACCTTTAAATGTCTTTTGGAAAATTCGTGGAAATATTATGTATGTTGTTGCTTCATTTTTCCTACAAAGATGTGGGAGAAATTTGAGTCATTAATATAAAACAATTCTAGCGAGTCTGTATGCTTTAGATTCACAGCAGGTTGTTCAGAAACATCTAGGTGAGGAACTTTGGAATGCTGATTCAAAACAAACTTCTAGCATTATTTGTATAGAGAAGTATATCCCAAAGTCAAGGTTTGGGCTCATAGGAAACTTTCACGACCAAGTCAAAGTTTCCCTTTGGGACAGATGAGTTTTCAGAAAGAAGAACAATAATTCTTTGCTGGTGTGCAGCAAAGAATTTTGAAGAAAATATTTCCTGACAGTTTTTGTATTATATTTACATGTGGTTTATAATAGCCCAGGAGGTTTTTAATCCATAAAACCTCCAAATCTGTTAAAAGGAACTAGATAGATTTCATTAGCATGTTCAATGCCCAATTATTTAAAACAGGATTAGTAATGGGAATATCAGCTGAGAAATTCTGTTGATGTTTGAAATGCCTGGGGTGCCAACATAATTAAATAGCATATGTACACACATTGGCCGTGTTCCAAAACCAGTGATTATGTATCTAACATTAATCCCATGTGTCTACAAAAGCTGTTTGAGTAAACATCTGGAATCTTTTACTACCAAAACTAAAATATTACATAATCAGTTAAAAGAGCTTCTTACAGATGTATTATAGAGAACAGTTTATGTGTGTGATCTTACTGTAAAGCCAACATGTATTAGGAAGTAAATATATCAGATACTTCAGCCATACCTGAAATTTGACTTTCCACTAAGGTAAAAATTAAGGACAGTTTAAATGTTGCTAAAGAGTTCAGCTCAACTCCAGATAGTCTGTAATGAGGCAGAATGGGGTCAGTTGGAGATCAAATTCTTCCCAAAACTGCTCAGCTCTCAGGCCATTACAGAATATGTTGGAGCTCCTTTGATCAAAAGAATTTGGTATCTGCTCATGTAAATATTGAAGCTCTAAGTAAAACTTGTAATCTTTCAAATTACAACAGAAAAACCACAAGTCATTAATAGTATTTTTGGTTTCTACCGTATAAGATGACAAGAATAGTGAGTTTTTCCTTATACATTTATACATTTTTTACTGTATTCCTTTTTCACACTTAGTAAGATATGATCTCACATTAAAATTTTCCAGAATATAAATGGTTTCTTTAGAAAAATAACATTAATTATCTTTATTTATTTTAGAGGGAAAATGAATGACTTGAAGGGCTGTTGGTTTATGATAGACATAAGGTCAAAGTGAATATTACCCATTTCTATAGAAAGAAATAATCTCAAAGAGCCACGTATTTGATTTTTTTTAAAGCATATTTCTTTGTGAAGGTGAAAACTGTTTTGTTTTGTTTTGTTTTTTCACATTCAACATGCAAACCTGCTGGGTCCTTGTGGTTTGCCACCCTCCAGATAAAGATGAAGAGCAAGGGCTAGAGTCAGACTCAGTTCAAATCCCAATTCTATCTTGTGCTATCTGTATTGCATCAAGTTAATTAACCTTTTGGAGCTTCTACATCCTCTTGTGTAATAGGGATGATAATATTTCCTCACTGGGTCATTTTGAGTTATTTTATGTGCATGGCATAAAGGAAGCTTTCGGCATCTGCTCTTGCCTCCTCCTCACCAACACCTCATCAAACAAGATATCTGGGGCTAGCCTGGTGGTGAGTAGGAAGGAGGAAGATATTCTAAGCAGAGAAAACAGTACACACTGTGGCAGGGAGATATGCTACCTCGCAAAGGGGAAGTATAGTTGAGGAAAGGGCTGAAGTGAGGTGGTTAATGATAGGAACATGGACTTTATACTTTATCCTAAATTAAGCAAAGAGGGCCAGATATATATTAATAATGAATGAATGAATGAGGAAATTAACTAGGTTGCTTTTGGATGGATTTAGGCTGAGGGAAGTATGAATAAGTTCTATTTCTAGTCCAGGTGATATTCTAAGACAACTGTGAAGATATACAAACCAGTACCAACTTTCTATATGTTCCATGTAATTATGCAAGAGTAAAACTGGCTAGACAGTCATGCCCACAGAAGAGGGGTCAGTGCCTTGGTACAGCCTAGAGAAGAAGCTCATTAACTTTACTTCTAGGAGTTAATAATTTTTATCAGTGGTATTGGACAATTAGAAAAATTCCCATTAAAGCTTATAGGGAAACACTGGAGTAATCATAAATCTCAAAAGTGGGATGTAGTTCATAGCAATTAATGTATATAGAAATTAAAACTAAAATGTTGCAATAAATAGAAAGTACCTAGAAAGGTAAGAGCAGTCTACAACAAACCAAGTAGAAGAACTCTACTTCTTGTTGGTGAATCTGCTCTGTGGCATTTTTTTTAGATGAGCTTTAAAACAGTTCTTAATCCAATATTATACATTTTAATAGGTACATTGCTTGGAAAAGATATAATAAATAATTTCGTTGTATTTGGACCTTATCTCAGCCTTGTTTGATTTCCTCCCCTTCCCTCCCTCCTTGCATTTTAGTAAGGAAATAGGAAGCAGGAGGTTTTGTAAAGTTTCCTAATGTTGAAATATGAAAAATAAATGCCAGAGGACAAGGACTCAGAGCTACTTTGCCTGTCAGAAAAGAATAATGAATAATTTTTTCTAAGAAGATTATTTGATTATTTTCACTTTAAAAAGAGAGTTTTAAATTTGGAAGTAGTAAGTAATAAAAATCTTAGGTAGAGCATGGGCTATTTCATCTGGGCCCTGTGGACTCAGGGATTTTAACCCATGTCCTCTTCCCCCTACTCCAGTCATTGCTGTGATTATCCTGTTTGGCCATTGTGTTCATGAGAGCTGTGTGTCCTTTCCTTCTGGTATTGGGGCTGGAAAACAAATGGAGAAGTCCTGACCTAGATCATCTCTAGGTGCTTTCAAGTGTTACAGGTCCATAGCCTTTCAAATGCATGTAACTGCTACTAAAGAATTTCTGCTGTACACAAGAGACTATCCTAAAACAAAAAGGGTTCAAGAAGCAATTGAGCCTAATGATATAGCATCTATATTTAATGAGTTCTGGACAAGTTAGGAAATAGGGAATTCAGTGTAGCCTAGCACTGTTTTCCTCAAGTTAAATTGCCTTGTTTTAATTTAATAGGCAGCAAGGAGAAATAGGAAACAAAGGCAAGAAACCATTTCAACCTCTCAAATTCATTTAATGTGGAAAAGATAAGTGGAACATGCAGAAAATTGGTACTGGTTTGTATATCTTCATTTAACTTGGGGAATGTCTGATAACTTCATTAAAAGGCTGTGTGGTTCTCATGGTGTTTCTTCTTGCTTCTGGACAACATTCTGACAATAGAAACAACTGACTTAATGGTAGAAACAGTCTGAATAGTCTTTGTGGATCACAGCTCTGTAATTGCAGTGCACGTTAGGGGAAAGTCTATGGCCCAATTTATAGATTCATCTTAAATCCTTTGACAAAATAACTTTTGTTTTCTAAAGTGGAAAGGTTTAACTGAGGAATGAATAGAAAAATATTTAAGTTCAGCTGTTATGGGAAACTTGATACCTATTTTCAATATTTACTACTTTTTTCAAAGTTCTCTTCATATATAGGCTATCCAAAACAACTTTTTTTTTTTTTTTTAGTGTAAGGAATCTCAATTTTATTTTTGTTTTAAGAGTCAACATGACAGTGAAACTAATGTTTAATATAGCCCAGAAGATTGTTTACTTGAATTTTTTAAAAATGTGTGCATATGTGTATATTACAGTGTGTGTAATTGAGTAGCATCTAATTGATAGGAAGCTGGTTGATTAATTTTTCCCTGTATATCTTGGAGTTTATCAAACTTTTTTACTAATAGCTTTGATTACTTATCTAATAATTTTTAAATTCCTTTATTATAAGGAAAACTTTGCACAGGGATGACTTTATAGCCATCAAGACTGAATTTGGTAACTCCCTCGTCATGGTTTATGAAGGGCAGGACAGTAGGAAGAGGTTGCCCTGTGTAGGTGGTAAGGTTCATTGTCTGCAGAGAATTTAGAAAGAGTAACAAAACTAAGAGTCCTAAAAGCTGATCTCTGTTTTTATTATCACCATGTTCTAGAAAATTTAAATAATATCAGAGATAAAATATTCATCACCTCGGTGGATCACTGCCACCACCAACTCCCACTCTTGCTCTTTGGTATGCTCTTAAAAAAAGTGAACTCTTTAAAAATACTGTTAAAGTTTCATATGAGTTATTGTGTATAGTTTTTGTATACTTTTGGGAGGTAGTTTTAGAAATAGGGTAGAGTTTATAAATTTTTACTACCAAGATTCTATTTTATTATATCTTTTGTCAAATCTTCATCTCATTTTTAAACAATTTTTATTACCAAGTTGTATTTCATTAATAATTTTCTTGTTTTTTTTTTTTTTAGGCTTTTATAACCAGCCGTCACATTAGCATTGAAATAATGAGCTTAGTACAGTAAATTTAGGTAATCATTTTCAAAAGCAAATTATTTCATAGCGTGACAGGACCTCCATGACTACTTCAGTGGGCCTCTCTCTGTTTTGTGGGGTGGGGGTGTGTGTCATGTATGTGCACATGTTCACACATGTGCTAAAGGGATGCAGGGGATCGCTTTGGAGGACTAGCTGTCCTGAAACCAAAAGCTGCCTCTAAAGGTCACCACAACATGCCTGTTTCCCAAGAGTCAGAGACCAGAGGAAAACAGTGACCCAGCTAGTCTGAGTGTGAAACAATTTAATTTTTTTTTTTTTTTTAAAGAAAGAGAGAAAAGCAGATATGCACTAAAGCAAGCCCAGCTCGGTTCTTGGACTGAACTTGAGTGCCTGTGACATTTAATATATTTACAATCTCACCTCCTCTTGGTGTATTGTCTTTCTACCCTTTCCGTGCCTCCACTATCAGTTATCATATTGAGCTGTGATTATCTGTAAATAGGTTGTATATGTGCTTTGGATGCCACTATGATAAAACAGTTTGCTCTCTGAATAATGTTCTCCTGGCTATTTTATACCTTTTTTCTTAGAGCAAAGCTTTGTTTCAAGATCAGAGTCTCAAAGGAGACAATCCTCAGCCACCTTGGAAATTGAACTGATAGAAGTAAAAAAAAAAAAAAAAAAAAAAAATACAACAAAGACCACAAAGATAATTAAACTAAAATATATGGTTTTGACAGTTTCCTGAAAGTATTTTACATTCTCAACAATGAGCACTCCAGATCCTGCCAACTTACTTATGTTTTCATACTTTGTTTTTAGAACTCCAGCTTCTGAGGCATGTCAGAAAACCTAAAACTATAAAACTAGTTATTCGGCTCTTAAATGTATCCTCAACATACTCCTTCATCACTGTTACTCAGGGCACATTAGAAAAAAAAAAAAATTACTTGTATAACCTACTCTTTAATTCCCAAGATTAATTTGGGACAATAATTCAAAATGCTGTGTTCTTTAAAATGTTCTTTTTTTTTTTTTAAGCACCATTTAAAACTGAACGTATTCAATTTGCTTCATTTCCAACCAGATATAATTAGTGCTCAGTGAAGCCTCAACTCTCAGCACACAACACTAGGACATTGCTTTGTCTCTTGTTGGTTTTATTTAATTTGACTTTAGTGTCATCACAATGAATTTATTGGCCTGATAAATTACTCTCTTTCCTATCACTCAAGTCTGTGTCAGTCTTTTCTACTTAGAGATTCATGGCACATTCACAGATGTTTATTCTTCCTATATAATTGTAGGACTTCCCCCCGCCTTATTTTCCTAGAAAATGTTAACATTCTTAAAGTTTGTTTTTGAGTTGTCTTAAAAATAAAAATAAAAACTTTTAATGACACTCACAATATGAGGCATTAGAATCACAGAACTGGAAGGGATATCATGGGTATTCCTTGTGATTGGGCAGGAACATGATCTGTGTTTCTGTGGGGCTACTCCTCTAATGAAATTTAGTGTACTGTACTATTCCGTGTGAGGCTTAGAAGGTGATTCTTCCTCCCTCCCTCTCCCCCTCTCTCTCTCCTTTTTTTAAGGTGGCTTTCACAGCATCTCCAGAAGAATTAGCTTTGCTAAATAGATAGAACAGTCTCCATTCTTTGGTTTGACTTAAGCAAGTCTAAAGTGGCCTCTTTGTCTGCTGCTAATAGGAAGTTCCCTTGTGATAAACCAGTGTTGTGTGTAGGGGGGGAGGAGGGGGGTGGTAGAGATAATAGGGGTCTGAGTGAGTAGAATACTATGGTAGACTCCTGTTGAGGCTGGTGTTAGGACTGAGGGTTAGAGACCTGAGTTCTTTATCTAGTTTTTTACCTTAACTCTTGAACAGATCAGTTAACCTTAGCTATTCCCTGTTTTGTTTTGGTTTTAGTAGTGGTGGTGGGAGGTGGTTATTACAAAATTATAGTGATAACTGCTTTGCCTAACTTTATAAGTTATCTAGCATTTGTCAACACTATTTAAATTTTTCAGGGTAAAAAATAGAATGTGTTATTTCAGAGTTGTAAGGATTCTCATAGTATAACCTGTTGTCCACTGTGTAAAAACTTCATGGGGTGTAAATAGTACTAGTGATTGATTTTCACATCAGTGTTACCTTTGAAGGAATCATTCTGTAACCTGGGAGTTGAGGGGATGACTTTCGCTGTTACTTGTTATTTTGTTCTTGAGTAGATTTACTTAAATAAAAGGTATGAGTAATGACTTGATTTAGAGAAATGAATTGATTGGCCTAGATTTAACAAATAACTATAAGAATATTTGTGTTTTCTTTTTTATATAATCATACGTGTTGCTGAATGTCTTACTCTGGTTGTACTATGATTAACAAAAAGCATGTGAATCACATCGTGTATTTAAAATTAAATCATAATTTCTTTTTCTTGGCTTTGAACGTTCACTCCACAAATTCAAATATTGGATTTATTTAAACAGTGGCTTTTTTGTTTTGTTTTTGGTAATCTCATTGTTTTTCCTTTTTTTTTTTCTGTTATTGTTATTGAATCATAACTTGCTTGATGTTAAAAAGGGAAACTAGGACATTATCTCCTTAGTGAGATTTTTTTTGTTCAATAACTAAGCACAAATAATTGCTTCCTTGGATTTAAAACAAACAAAATTTAACAACGTCATTCTCTTAGTCATCCTGCCACTACTAGGTAAATGTTAAGCAGTGGGAAAACTTCCAAAAAGAGCCCAAGTTTATGCTTCTACTAGTGCTTCAGTTGACTGGCTATAGATAGATTCCTCTTGATTGTGAAATTTGCTATCTCATGCTACATGCTGAAACCTCTTTAAATTCCCCCAACAAACACCTCCTCAGCACTAAATTCTTAGGCCTTGAATCCTTGATTCGCATTTTATAAGGTAACTGCTGACTCTTTATTGGACTGTGACTTTTGTTTTATTTCCCAAGTACTAAATATATATAAAACTAACATGAATATTTCAATTTGTTAGAACATGATTTGCATAATTTTACTGGTTTTTTTTAATTGTCTAAAATTTAATAACTTATTTAATCTACCTTTCTACCCTTATAATGTTATCCATCACATTGAAACACAAGCCATGAGTTTTTGAGGCTGTCTTACATTAGTTTTCATATATATATAGTTTTTAGAGTATTTTATTGTTTAGTTTGTTCCTGACAGGTCTATACTAGTTTGCTTCTTTGGGAGCTCAGTCGAGTTAATAATATTATGGATGTGTGGAAATTAAGGTGATCAGAAATACATAGAGCTCCTGGCTTTGACACTAGATGGTTGTACTATAACTTGAACAGTTAGCGACTGGGTAATACATTAATTTAATGAACATGCACTGTGTTCACAAGATTAGCAGTTATGAAGAAGGTAGGGAACCCTGACTTCTCATTTAAACTATAGTTAAGGAAGCAAAGAAAATATATCTGTGTGTCTGTGTGTGCATGTGAGATATGTGTATACATATACATACACACATATATCTACATCAAAATACTAAATTGCAAGTCTCGATTAGTCTTAAAATGGAAGCATAGGACAACGTGATATAAATTTATTACAATAATGCTAAAGAGATACTATTTAAGGGTATAATTAGAGTATCCTTAAGTTTTATAGCTTTATGTCACCTCCCTGATACTTAGATGTGTTGGATCTGTTTTCTCATCTCTAGATGCAAATTTCTAATTTTGCTTTATAGCTCTACAGAAATATTCTTAACAAATTTAAAATATCCAGAACTTAATAACTTTTTATTTATAATAGAATCATACTAAGAAAATGAATTGCTAGTTATTGTAAATGGTTTAGAACTTTTGGAGTCTAGGTTTAGAAAAGCAAATGAGGTATGTTTATTTAACTTAATTCTTTTTTGAAATAATACAGTTAAAAATAAAAAGGGTTAGTTATTTTTTCCCTGCCTAAAGGAGTTAAACATAGCAATTTAAGAACTTATTGACTGAGAAAACAACATATTTGAAGGAACATTTGGGGAAAAGTATATGTTATTTCCACTCTATGTATTCCTAAGCTATGAAATGGGAGAGAATGTTAAGCACAGATATATAGTCTTCATAATCCAAGGCAAGTTATTCAGATAGGTAATTTATAAAACTGGAATCTGGAAATAGCTTGAGAAGCCTGTGCTGTTTTCTTTATCAATTCTTTTGTTTTGATTTTATTAGATTCCTTACATTCTTTTTATAAAAATCCTCTGAATTTGTAGGGTGGAGCATGTCTTCTTGACTGGTGACATGTAGCTTATTTTGATTAATTTGCTTTCAGAAAGAAAAGCTTTGCTTAAGTGATAAGGTGTTGAGAAAGAGCTGTGTCAGGAAAATTTTATACTGCACTGATTTTTTTCCATTTATGAACATTTAGACCATTTTTGCAGTTATTTTCCTATCTACTTTTCATAGGTATGATTTACTTACACATTTCCTTTCACTGAGTACTTAATATCCATAAAATGAATTCAGTTAAATGTTTTATTTATGATCACATCAAAATCACAAATTGTAGATTAGAAGAATAGCATTCCTTCTTTAGGTATTGCCTTGTGGTATATTGAAGAATTTTATAATGTGTAATATTCACAGTAGCATCACTAATGGTAAGATTTAACATGTATTCCAGGAGTTTAAATCAATACTGCAGGACTTTACAGGACTTAAAATACTTGAATGTCAATTTCGTCATCTCTGGGTTCACACTGGCAATTTCTCATTAGTTCTGTGCTTTCCCCTGTCCTCAGTTACATGTAAACTGTCAGTTTCTGTCCTGTGCAGTTAGCACCTGTGTTATTCAGCAATCACACATGATGTGATATATGTCATCCACCATGCTGAGGGTTCAAGAGATAGCATGGGAATCAGAGGAGTTAAGCAGATAAGCAGCTTGAGAGTTGCCATGATAAAACAACAACTCAATGCTTTGGAAGCACAGGAGAGAGTCATCACCTCCAGGCAGAGGAGAGGCCAGAAGACTGGGGAAAGATGCCTGGAAAGAGGCTGAAGTGATTGTGAAGGATGTGCAAGAATTAGAAGCATTTTCTAAGGAGGAAGAGCAGCCTATACAGTGCAGAGATGCTGGAGAGAATGATATATTCAGAGAACCAAAATGTCTTGGCATAAGTGTAGACGGGAACTGGGAGAGTTGTGAGATGATCAAGAGGTAGTACCTCAGTGACCTGTGAGGAGTTTGTATTTAATCCTGAAGGCAGTGGAGAGCCATTGGAGGATTCTGAGCAGGAATGTGGAATCAAATCTGTGTTTAAAAAGATTTTCTCTAGCAGTAATAGGTAAATGGATACACAAGGGGAGAGGCAGGATGAGAGGGCAAGAGGATAGATCAGTTAGCAGACAGTTGCAGAATGCAGCAACCTTACTCCTAGCTACAGGTATTCAAAGAGGCATTATTTGTAATAGCCAATACCTGGGAACAACCCAAATGTCCATTGATAGTAGATAGATGAATAAATTGTATATTAATATAATGGAAAGCTCTACTGCAGTGAGAATGAACTGCTATGCACAGCAACAGGGATAAAGCTTAGTAAACATACTGTTATACCAAAGAAACCAGACATCACTTTATACAATATAGTTCATTTATTCAAAACTCAAAAACAGGCGAAACTAGTCTATGATAATAGAGATCAGAAAGATGGTTGCCTTTCAGGGAGGGGTTTGAGACCAGAAGAGGAGTTCTTAATCTTGTGATTATACAGATGTGTTTGGTTTGTGAAAATTCATCACTTAAAATTTCTGAATTTTTCTGTATTATGTTGTACTTCAGTTAAAATGTTTCTTTAAAGATCCTATTTTTTCAACCCCTGGGCATGCATACTATCCCAATAACATCCCCAGCCCCTTTTATCTAAATAGTAGCTCATTATTACCTTGCTGCTACTTTCCTTCTACTTTGCAACTCTCTAAGGCCGGGGACAGGTTTTTGTGACCACTGAAGTGATCCTTGGCCATGTTTTTTGACCCATTTCATTCCTTGGATTGATACTGCTGTAAGCGACTGCTGGATTAGCAGTGCTTGAACTTTGCTCTCTATTCTGAAAATGTAGGGCTGGATGTTTGTTCAAATATAAACACATTATGGAAATCAGATATGCTAATGAAATGCAAGTAAATCTATTTAGACATAACAAAAGTAGTTTTTTCCCTCCTTTAAACAAGCAGTTTAATATGGAAAGTGTATTGGGATTTTTAAACAGTTAGTTGCTTCAGTAGCTGTATCCTACGGATGAGCCATTTATTCATGTACTCTAGGTTAGGTGTATAACTTTCCTCATTCAGTCTGACTGCTGATTGACAAGTCACCTGGCACTGGAGTTTCTATAAAGTGCAGGGACTAGGGTAGGCCTAATTCTATAAATAAAATACTTATTTATAATTCCATAAATAAAATTCTAAAAATATAAATTAAAAAGTTGAGTATCATTTTAGTCAGCATCACTGATGATATTTACGATAAATATAAGGTCTTTTGCCCTGAAATTTCACAATGCACATCTTAAACTTAGCATCTGTCTTCTCCAGTAATATTGAATGCCCACCAAACAATGCAAGACTGCCTAGATTATTTGAAGGCAAATAAATGCAGAGCAGCACACCGTATCTCTTTAAAGAGAGTGGCAGCAAAAGATAGTGTGAGGAATAAAGTATGACAGTTTGGAACAATAGCATTATTTGTTTCATTATATTAAATAATTAACCTCAAAATTTTATTACAATGGAAAATGCCTATTATTCTTAAATATCACCAAAATATGCACCTCTTTTTGCATATCATCTAGGGATTATGTTATTTAATTGACTTATGTTTTCTTCAGGAAATAAGGAGAATAAGGAAAATTATTCTTGACTCTTAAAGATTAAAGGAACACTACCTTTTCACATTGTTCGAATGAATGCTTTTTTTATTTTCTATGAATTGAAATAGTTTAACAAAGATTCTTAGAGATCATGCACATTTAGTTTTGCCAAATACAATTTATAGCTTTCATACTCTTAAAGCATTTAGTACTTTATCAACTGAGTAACTCTAGTAATTAAATTTTTTTAAAAAAAATAACATTTTAACTATTCTACTTTAGGTACTGTGTTATTTAAACCTTAAAATTAAACTTAGCAGACATTTTATAGTCTGGCAACCACTTTGACCCAAAAGTCAAGGGGCTCAAATTCTCCTTTTGTATATTTATTTTATTACTGTTTTCTCCCAAAATGATTTTATTTGGGGTTTGAAAAGTTTACATATTAATTTAGCTTAGAAATATATAACCACAAAGGAACATGTTTTGATATAGAAAGTTTGGCTGTTTGAAGCCATTGTTGTATCTGTAGGTCAAAATGATGTTTTGCTGAAAAGTTTACCCACTTCACTGTGACTGTAAAAGTAGGCTCATGTTTCAGAATTGATGGGCTCAATATTTATGATATTATGAATGAGAAGTTCATGGTGATCTTGGCTCGCTGGATAAAAAGTACATTCTTTTTATCCCCTGCTAAGTAAAATGGTGGGTTTTCATTGCAGAATATGATAAATATTAAATTCAAGTAATAGATTCAATATACTTGAATGGTATCTATAAGGTATTGAAACATAATTTGCTGTCACTCAAATGGATAAAAATTACTCATGAAGTAGCCCATATATTTTCACATGTAGAGAAGAAGTGATTCTGCCTTGCAGACAGCTTATTGTAGCGAAAAGGACATAGACCTGGTGGTGTGATAACATTTGGATTCAGACCCAACCTCTATTCCAGCTTTATTGAGACAAGAGAGACTGGGAGAAGCAGTTTCTGGCAGGAGCCTCGGGGGTCATGTATGCCTTACTAAGTCTAATTTGATTATTGAACATCTACTCTTTGCTTGTTGTTAGTTCTATGGCAATAATTAGGCCAAATATATTGTTCAGCTTAGTAGTATTGGAATTTATAGCTCCCATGGTCACATTTTTTTGATTATTTTCTCACCAGGACTGGTGATTCCAAATGTCCTTGCAAACTTTACAGTAATTTTATCTTGTAAATATAAGTAGCTTTTTAATGATTATGAATATTATCAGATTTGAATCTGCCTTTTGCTGGCTGAATAAATTTGGACGAGTAACTGCTTTCTTTATATCTAAGTTGTCCTCATTTGTCTCAATAATTCATGCCACATAGAGCTAAAGATGAATATAGAAAGAATTAAATTTAAAAAATGCTACATATATAAAAAACAGTTAATTTTGCATCCATCACATAGAGTTTAGTAAGTATTAGCTATTTATTCTTAACTCTTGTTGGCTAAATTAAACAAGAAACAAGAACATGTTTTCATTTGAAGGGTTGCTTTACAATGAAGGTACCAAAGTATATCTGCTTAAGGAGAAATGTCACAAATCTGTTTGTACTTAAATCTATCTTTTAAATATTGCCGTTTTCAGTAATTTGTTTCAGTAGAAGTATAACATTATTGCTCACCGCCAGTTTTCTCATGATTATGAAAAAGAGCATGAAATAGCACCTGTATTAGAAAGCATGATTTAATTGATTCCAGAGTTCAGAATTTTTCTTATCCCAGTCCTTATCCCAGTCCTGAGACCTTTACCAGGAGTTAAACCATCACAGAACTTGGCACTATTATACATGCCTTTAACCATCTTTGAAGGGCCAAAAAGTAGACTGGGACCTCAACAGAAGATATAATTGCAAAGCAGATGGCTTTTTGTATTCTTTTTTTTTAAGTACTACAGAAGGAAAGGGAACCTAATGGTATGTTATTTTTATATTTCTTACTCTGGACTGTGCCAGTAAAATCCAGTTGTAAGGTACCCTCTGTTCCATCTACCATAAACATTTAAGAAAATAAACAAGAGCAGACCACATATAGTTTTTTCATGCTAATGTTCTTATGTCAGTGGTAACTCCCATTTAAGTTTTGTTTAGGGTTCTTTACAGGAGCAACTCCCTCAATAATTTTATAGGCACTCAGTTTACTTAAATACATGTAAAGCTTTATCATTTAATTGCCATTTTCAGAATAATCGGAATTAATATTACAGTATTCCAAAGATTGTCCCTGCTAGCTAGCATCTATCCATGTGACCTTGATCCAGTGATATAATCTGGCCAGGCTTCAGCTTTCTGTGTTGAATGAAATGATTGTACTAGTTGATGGCCAGTGGATTGCTAGCTTTGAAATGTTTCAGTAAACTCTTTGAAATGAGTGACCTTTACATGCCTGAAGAACGTACCATCATATTCCCATCCCTCTCGGACATCTGTAAATGTGAGGAGTCTGCAGCTTCCTTAGAACCAAGTAGAGCAAAATGTAGTTTTTGGTGGTGTTGTTAAGCTTACACCTTGAGAAGAAGAATATGGCAAGGCAGGAATGGTAGAAAGGAAGGAAAAAAGAAGAGAGATACTTGTGTCAAGATTAGTGGCATTGGTGCAGTGGAATAGTGGCATTCCGCTTAAAGTCGACTCAGGGCTACGGCCACTGGAGAGATTGTGACCATCAGGAATTGGCTTACATGAGGGCTACAGGGCTATTGGCATACTTGACCTAGACTGATATATATGTTTCTGTGTATTGGTCTCAATTCATTTCCATCATTTTTGTGACATCCCTTCGTAGCTACCATGTGGCCATTGTCTCATGCCACCCATGGCTCTCTGACCTCTCATGCCTTCTCTTGTCACCCTTTCCAAAGTATGATGTTCCAGGCTTAAATTCCTAGGCAAAGCACTTGCTCTATTTGGGTTGTCAGCTAGAAGTCAAAGAAGAAGTCAATCTAGTAAGCATATCCTTGTGTTAACATGATGTATTAGAGTGATTTTACAAGTAGTAACTATTTGGGGAGCAGGAGTAGAGAAGAAATGACTTTTTGGTGGTGTTGGTTAGTGTATTAGACTGGTAAAAGGAATTATTTTGAAGCAGAGCTTACTTTTGAGACTAACTTTGGTTGTTGGAAACACATCTGTTTCCTAAAATGGGTAATTATAAAGATCTTGCTTTTTCTCAAATTATAATTATTACATAGTAACTGTGTGTTTTTGCTTAGGTCAAAATTTATCCAAATTGTTAATTCAGAAATAAGCACCGTCCTGGAAAAGTACTATATTTTTAAAAGGTTTTGATACTGTCTTATGAACTGTTGGTTAACACCTTGGGTATGGGGAAAGTCTCCATTTCAAAGTTGTAGGTCTGGGTTTAACATATATGATTTATAAAAATATCATTTAACTGTTAATGGGCTTTGAATAAGAAACAACTGAAGGTAATAGCTCTGGTAGCATTAAATTTGATGCTAAACAAAAAACTAAAATTATCGGTCATGTTCATTTAAAAAGTCTATTTGTTTAAAAGTAAATCTTAATTTAAAAATTATTACAAATATGCAGACATTTTATTTAAGAGTATTGTTCTTTAAGATTTTTATACCAATAACTTTAACTTGGTTCATACCATGTTTATACTAGATGCAATTAAAAGTTTTTAAATGTGGATGCTATTTAACTTTTGCTGAATTCATACTGTGCCAAGCCCTGTATTAGATACATTGAAAAAAGACATTCCACTTCTCACAAATGCCACTTGAGAAGTTATGCATCTTGAATTAAGTCACACAGTTTCTGCTAATCAATGTTTCCTTGAAAAAAATGGCTTATTCTAGAAAGTAGTTTTTAATGGTATGAACTTAAAATGCCAGAAATCTCTAAGAAGCTTTGTTTTGTTTTTAAGGCAGGATTTAAAAATTATTACAAATATGCAGACATTTTATTTAAGAGTATAAAAATAAACGTGGATATATTTTTCCAAAACTAGAGAAATAATTTGTTGATGTTGAAAAATGAATCTGACCATCAGACACTCATTTTGCCGACATATACATTTATTTATCATAGGTTTTCTGAATTAAAACTGTAGTTTCTTAGCATGATTTAGTTTACTTCTTTCTTCTGGAATGGCAAGTTCGCGCATGTTGTCTGATCATTGCTTATTAATAGAAATAAATAGAAATTAATAGAAATAAATTTCTAGCAAGTGATAGATGAGATTTCTTCATTTAACTTAGGACATTTTAAAAACATTTATTTGGGTACAGTGAATCCTTTTAGAGAAGCCTGCCTTATTTTTTAGTTTCTTTATTCATCCCAATTTTGAATATACGTCCCTAAATTACTAGGTTTGTGACATTGGGAAGGTTAGTTATTTAAGCTTTCTGAAAATTACTTTTCTCATCTTTAAAATGAGGCTAATGATACCTAACTCACTGAATTGTGTTGTAGGGAATAAAGGAGACAATATACTACGCCTAGCAGATAGTAAATACTCATGCCCTTCTTTGTCATAATTGCAGAATGGTCACTTAAACATGTAATAGTTGGGAAATATTAAACCATTGCATGTGTTTGAATGTTGTGACCTGAGGATGATGAATAGTAGAGGAAAGAATATAAGGTTTATTCGATTTAATAAGTAATATACACAGATTGCTTAGCATTATGAACTTTTAAAAACATACTATCAAAGAAAATCTTGTAATTTAGATGAGTCTCTGAGAAGAAGAATATAAAACTCATCTTTAGAAGAGTTGGCTTAATTGTGGCAATAAAAACTTTCCATTTAAGAGAGAAAGATTTGGATTCTATCAAATCTTCTCATTTATTTTCTATTGTTCTTACACGTAAAACTTTAAGCAGTATATTTATCACCACTTCTATGTGCTTCAAAATACATTTAAAGGCTGGCAGAAATCTCATTTTATATATAGGCATATGTTTTAAAAGTCGATAATTTGTAGCTTGTAGTTCTTAGGGATATTTTGTAGGCATTGTGCCCCTTTTTCACACCCCCAACCTTCCTCGATTCACAGAGTAAGTTTAACAAAGTTTAGCCAGTTTCTTTACTGCGGGATATCAGAACCTTCATCTTGCTGTGCATCGTCTCCCAGAGACAGTGTGATATGAAATGTTTTCTAAATTGTTGGACTTCGGAACCTTATTTCCCCATGGTGCATCTCACAGGACTACGGTTGTCAAGAATTCGTTTTGGGAGGTGCTTATTTATAGCTATGGTCATCTTGCTTGATGCCCACTTTAAACATTGTGTACTTTTTATAACAACCCACTTTCTGTGACACCATTTGCAGAATTGCATTATAGCAAAATAATGGATTTGCTAAAAGCAACTTATATTTAACCGGATTTCCAAAATACAGAACCAAAGTGTCGTAAACATTCATCACCTGAATATTGCAGTTCAGGGGCAGGTAACCTATGAATGACATCTGAGCAAGTTTTCCAAAAACAGTTTACCTGTATCTCCCTTCCTAATGTGTTTTCACGCTCTCTTCCTCCTCTCACATTGTTTTCATCCTGTCGTGTTCTCCAGGTTTTTTCATCTTCAGTTCCTTTCTCATCTCCATGGGCAACAGTTACCCATAGACATTATTTCCTTACCTCAGTTCTCATTTGAATATTATAAAGTTAATTCTTTTTTAATTGGTAACAGCTTTTCTACATAATGTCATTTAATTTCCACATCAAATTAGTTTTAGGATGAGGTAACGTAAGCTCCCTTTAGTTTTTTTCTTTTTTTTAGTAGTTTTCTATATCTAGGAGAATTTTAGCATTTGATTATTAGTAGTTCTAATATGTACTATTCAGAATATACCACATTCATTGTGCTGAATCTCTCTTTACGATGCTAAAAGAACTAGTGGCTAGCATCAGTATTTGACTTAAAGTATCTAGTTTGATTATGAAGATTTTATTTTAATATTCTTTCATATGAAATAAGCTCAGATCTTGAGTAAAACTAGCAATGAAGGAAATTGCTAATATTTTGTTAGCAATTATTAAAATTGGCAATGTTGTTAAAATTGGCAACAAGCCACCTGTATACTTATGTCTAGTGTCCAGGGAGTAATGGAATTTGCCATCACAAGGATATCATTTAAAAATATGCAATCAATTCTTGTTATTCACAAGAGCCTTTGGTCACAGTGGTTTCTGTCAACTGATCAGTACCTTCTTTTTAAATGTGTTTTTCTATTTAAAAATACCTTATTTAATATATATTGTTGATTCATTAATATTGAACTCATAGCCAACAACACTATAGCTCAGTGCCAGATCAAAACTTATCTAACAAAATTGTATTTTCTCCACAAGTTACATCACAAAATTGTATTTTCTCCACAAGTTTTGCACTTAGGAACACTAGATAGCACTTCAGCACTGTGTTTGGGGGCCATTTTAAACTATGAAATCACACACACACACACACACACACACACACACACACACACACACACACACACAAACCTGCAAAAACATGGCACTAAATAGACAGAGAAAAGGACACTTGTTGACAGTATGAATGCAAAAACAAGAATACAGAGTATTGCCTTGTCCAGTCTCAGCTGGGATCATGTGAGATCGGACAACTCAGATTTTTCACTGTTGTATACATGTCTGTGAATGACCATGAAAGTGCCACAAATAAATTTTAGTGAGTGGGCAGATTCACAATTAAGGAATCCATGAATAACGAGGATTGACTGCATTGCTTAATTAAAACAGTGGTCTTAAGAGTAACATCTCCACAAATGCAAATGCTTAATTCCAGTAGGTTTTAAGGTAATAAATGGTTCTTAGCTAAAGAACACTTGTTCTCCAGTAGCTTGTTACTTAATAAACCTAGTTCTTCATTATCAAAGTTATTAAAATAATAGTGGTTTGAATATAGAAACCTCATAATGAAAACAATAACTGAACTATATTAATACCCTTACAGTGGAACCTTACTTCTACCTACATCACTGTTTCCATGGAAAAATATATTTCAGATTCCAGCTGCGACACCAAAGCCTTTTGCTTCCTGAGTCTTTAGTTCCAGTGATGGCCAATCCATCACATGCACCTATAGTGTAGGACTTCCATTTTCCCCTCTACTCTAGTTACAGGTCTAGGAGCAGAGCTTTAGGAGTTAGACAGTGGAGGGTATGAGGAAGAGAACAGGGTGGTAGCTCTTAGAAAGGAGGACTAGGATCTTCTGGGGAAGATAGCAGGACATATTCTTCAGATGACTTTCATGAATTACACCATGATTTTTAAGGAAGCTAGGGATGATTGTCAGTATAGCCCCAAACTTGACAGGAGCCATATACTAAAAACACTGGCCCTCCTAGAAATCAGATTTTAATGAACCAAGTGGTTCATTAATCTGATACATTATAGCATTTCTTACCCTCCTTAAGGATTCAAGTTTGAAAGATATTATTGATGGTATTAAAACAGAAACGTAGTTGCTGGTCTTCTCTAAGGTGAGCTGTGGTAGGAAGTCTCTGATCAAATGGATAAATACCCTGTAAGTTATATTAACTAAGAAGTATTATTTATGTTTAGTACTTTTCCATAACATTACTATACTGTAGTATGTAACAGATATACATATGTTTTATGTTCATTTGTATCCACTTAATGATTAAAAGCATGGTGAAACAGTAATTGAGATAGGAAGATATGTGGTGGTGTACTGAAACCTTTATAGAAAGAACTTAAAAATGAGTTTCATAAGTTCCTTTGTAAGGAGGGAACTTAATGAGATCTGCTGTCTTATTAGGTTTTCCAAATTTAAGTTCCTTTAATGATAAACAAGGCCTAGGTATTAAGTAGATTTTAATTCAGCTGAGTTTTTTTAATCTAGCTGAGTTTTATTTAATTAAATAATTTAATATATTAATTTAATGCAATACATTATTTGACCATATTTTAATCTTAATTTTATCCCAAGAAAGAATAATACATATTCTGTTTCTAGTAAATAGAGTGTCTGGCAGAGAAGGAAACAGATTTTAAGTTAGAACTCTTCTGTGTTCTTTCCTTAAATGTTCTCTGAATGGTTTGGAGACAGTAGCATATAAATCTTTTATTTGAAATTCAGTGCACCCAACCTGCTAAAGGCTCAGAGAAGTCTAGCTGTAAAGGAACTTGTTTAACTTTATTTACTGGGTATCTTAACATTTCTTTGGCTTTGGAACCCTTTTTCCCCCAGAAACTTTTAATGTTTCACAGGACCTCATAACTGAGGAACACAGTTGTGGGAATCAGCTTGTCATAGGCAAACGGCCCTTTCTCTGGTGAAGTAGGGAGTTTGTGAAACCACCGTGGCTGCAAAGTAGGCAGGGAGAGCTAAAGCAGCATGCTGGGGAGTTAACATTCAGGCGGTCTTTTGCCTTGTATTCAGGGTGACGAAAAGTATTTCTGTAACTTCTCTTGGGAAAGTAGGTTTATTACTAGGTTTATTCCCCTTCACCTCACATGTATTCTGACTCATCTACCCAGATAACCAGGTGGCCTAGAACTATCTTAGGTCCTTAAAGAGAATGTACAAGGACTAAGTTATTGTTTGTAGTAAATACTATTTTACAAGAAAAAATGTTCGTATTTTTTAAATAAACTTAATTTTAATGTCATTAATCTCAAAACACCTGTTCCATTGTAAACCTTTAAAAAATTCAAATGTCCTCTTTAATTAAATCAGTGTTTATATATCTCATAAACTTTAACATTCTTTTTAAAAAATAACAAAGAAATAGGACAATGGACAGACAAATCATAGATTGATTAAAAAGTTAACACAGGAAGAGGTGAGATTTTAAAAACCCACAGGAAAAAGAATCATGTGCAATTGATTTAAGCAGGCTAATGAAAACATTCAAATCAATAGAAGAAACCAAGGTATTTGGTTTGACTATAAGAATGTAAAACTTTCTGCTTGGCATATAATGCAACTAAATAAAAAATTAAACACTGGAGAAACACAGCGAGTATAATAAAAGGTTAAGGTTTATTAGAATAATTCATAATTTAAGAAAATTATCAAACCCCAGTTAAATGGGAAAAAGACAAGCACTCCATACATAGGGAAGTTGTCAGCCATCAAAGGAGTCATTTCCTTCAACTAATATTTTCTGTACACCCGAGCCTTAGGCTGCACTTGGTGTTGGAGTTTCAGTGGTGAAGACTACACTCTCAGCCCTTTGGGAAAGAGGGAAGCAAGGGACACATGAAATGAAGGAATGCAGTGGAGTTATGAAGATACCTCTACAAATGCTGGCAAGGCTGTAGAGGAAACTGGCTCAGTTATTTATGATTACTAACATGACAGAAATGATCATTTTAACTTCAGAGATGATCCTAGTGAAATAACTTTTTTGAAAAGAAAGAAATAGCTTATATGTTGAGCAATAGGGCTTAGTCAAGTAAATAATATTTATTTACTCGAGAGTGACTAAAATTATGATTAAAATTATAATTTTGAAAATAGTAGTAATAGGAAACAATACTATAGGTAGCTATAGCTGCATTCATGCTACTTAATTCAGTTCTGTAAAACAAATAAGCACATGATCATTATACAGTATATTTGTTTTATGTAAAATTACTCAAAGGAATACTAAGATTTGTTCTATTAAAATGTTTGTTTTCTCCTCTTTTTAGCTGACTATACAGATTGCCTTCTCCGTGTTTCCATGCCAGAGACATGACCTGACACCTTTGATGACCAGTCTCAGGGCCCTTGGGTGACTGGCTGGTGCACCATGGAACTTAAAGTATGGGTGGATGGAGTTCAGAGGATTGTATGTGGGGTCACCGAAGTCACAACTTGCCAGGAGGTCGTAATAGCCTTAGCTCAAGCAATAGGTAAGTGAACTCTCTGGATGTCTGAGATAAGGTAGTTTATGCTTCCTGTTGTTTGTTGTTTGTTTTAAATATAGATCTCTAGTGGGTTTTGTTCATTTGGTTCCATAATACATCTCACAAGCACACTTTTACTTGTTACTGTTCCCTGTGCTCCAGTAAATCTGTGAAGGCCCTTTTTCTCTGGTTCCTCCCAGATTTTACTAATCTTGAGTCTAGATTCTGCACTGTCTTCTCTTCTGTTGTTTATTCTAAACAATGATTTCTGGAACTAAAGATGTTTTGTTGAATCAAAACATAGATTCCTAGTTTCTAGACCCCTCATTAGGAAAAATCCTATTTCTGTTTATTCTGTATACTTTTATTAAAGAAAATGCAACAACTTTGTTTTTCAGTGAAGATGAAGTTGTCAAGTATATGCTTACCAGCTCCATCTTATTTAATTACCCTGTTGAGACTTCTTATTTACTTCCAGTTTATCTTTATATTTTATATGTGTTTTTTAGTTGCCTTAAATCTTTTTGTAACATGATAAAGGTATAAGTACCTGCATCAGTAAAGCCATAATGTGAGTTAAAGTTTATAATTGTATTTTAAATCCATTATGTAGGAAACATGTATTAAGGCGAAACTGTGTTCAGCACCATGCTAGGTGCTTAGTGCCTCTTTATCTTTGGGCTTCTTATCAGAAGTTTATTTTATATCACGTTAGTTTATATTGGAAGCATGTCAAGTTAGCTCAAGATTGAAACAAGTCACAGTGTCACAAGAGCACCTGAGCATTTTAGAGGCAGTTGTGCCACCTGCATTGCAACCAATGCTACATCAGAAGTTGGCAATGCCCTATACAAAGACAGAGGCTTTTTAAAAAAAATACTGACATCTTTTGATTTCGCCTTAAATACTATATAGCATACTCATATATTAAAATAATGCTGAAACTCTTAGGCTTTCTTCTTAGGCTTTCACATTTAATGAAATTTTCTTGCAGTTAGGACCAGTATTACATTGTGGACTTGTTTCATTATTAAAGATGGAGCATTTAGTTTAATTTAGTGTTCTTTTCAAACAACTTATTTAGTGCGTCTTTTAAAAGTCTTCAATAATTTATTTGAATTAAAATATTCAACATTTTTTGTGGAGTTTCTGCTTATGAAAGCTAGGATTAGCAAGTGTCAAACCTCACTTTGTTATATTTGAGAAATCAAGCCACAGGCAGTGCTAAAAACAAACAAAAACCAGTGAGTAGTTTTTACAAAAGTCCAGGTAGTTGAGGAGTGGAGCGAGCTGCCTGCACATACGGTAACCACATTTTCTACACAGAATTTCAAAGGGAAAGTGCCCAGATGTACCAGGTGTGTGTTTATCCATTTGGGCTAAAGAGTGTATTTGTTTGTGAACAAGCTAAAAAAATTTTGACTGAATCTGCCCCCCATTTTTGCTTCCTCAATAACTCATTCCAGACCTGTTTCGAAAAGTTGATAATTTGAATATAGATGTTTTATGATATTTCTCCAAACGTGGCTAAACAACTCTTTTTCTATATCATAAATACTTCATTGAATTCAGAATTCATCTAAGAGATGACTCAGCTGGCAACCAGCCAAGGGCTGTTGATCCTTGTTTCTGTCGTGGTGTTAGATTTTCTTGGCATCAAATTCAGTATGCTTCTGATACATGCTTAAATATTTATCTGTCTTACAATGAGAATTATTGATATTCGGAGTCTAAACACTAAGTGAAAATTTTATAGTATTTGACCTAGTTTCTACTATAAGAAATAATAGAGGGTTTATTAATTAGGGAAAATTGCTGCTGTAACGGACAATCCCAGGATTTCTGTGGTTTAAGATAGTAAAAGTTTAACCATACTATTAGCAGAATATGGACTGAGTGAACAAAACTGCACATGATTCTAAAATTTTTATAGTGAAGCAACTTGTAGACCGACTTCTTAGGTTTAAGTCCACATATGGCCTTGATTAGGGATTATTGAGTTTTTCTGGGTAGCTAAAATTACTTTTAGGAAACTATTGAGATATAAAAATATGTACACAAGTTGGCAATCTGCAAATATGACATTTAACATTTTCTCACTCAGTACTATTAAGCAATCAAATCAAATTAGCAACTAAAGACAACATAATTGTCAACATAATTTGATAAACAATTGAATGTGTCTAGTAGTATAGAAAGAAATACTTTCTACTCTGATTTTTGACTATCTTGACAGGTTATATTAAGGTGGTCGGAATAGAGCACATTCTGAAATAATTATAAGAGATAGAATAACTAAAAGTGAAGTCATGATTGAAACACTTAATTGGCATGAATTGGTTAAACTGCCCAGCAAGAGTACGCTGTGTGTATTTGGTCCCTATACATCTCAGGCTTTCTGAAACATTCCCAATTTCAAATATTCTACCTTGATTCTTCCATAAGCTATCCCAGAAATGCCATTATTTCAGAGTTCAAACTGCTTCTCAAATCTGTATGTGAAACATAAAGCCTTTGACAGATCATCTGTCCCAAGCTATAGTTGAGAGAATGAATTTGCTTTTACAATATCCCAAATCAAAGTATGAAAAGAATGTATTTCTGCCTTCAAGTAGCTTAGAAGGTAAAGTACAGCTAACAAAGGATTAGAGAAGAAAAGGGGAGGAAGAAATAAAGGAGACTGAGGGAAAAGTTTTCTGATTCACACTACTTTGGTGCCTAGTGTCATTTAAAGTACTAAAGATTCAGAATATTCTCTGTTCCCACTTCTTGTGATCTCGTTCCTGTATCTCCTTCAGCTGAGGTCAGAGCTAGCATTTAATAGAAACAAATTTCTTTGGCCTGGGGCCCAAGATGTAGCGGACTCTTCTTCCTAAATAGCCATGTTTCATAAGGTTTGCCCCAACAAAATCGGTTTTCTAACACATTTTATACTGTACTCTAGTATTTAACACTTTTTTCTCTTCTCTGGAAATTCCTCCAAAGTAGGGATCCTGCTTGTTTACTGTTCTTACACCATTGCTTTTCCTAAAGTAGGTACCCAATAAAACAGTTCCTAGGACAGTGCCTTACAGTAGAACTTCCTGCAGGGATAGATATGTTCTCTCTCTGGGCTTTCCAGTGTGGTAGCCACTGGCCACATGCAGCTACTGAAATGTAGCCAGTAGAACCAAGGAAATAAGTTTTTAATTAAAATTAAATGTGGCTAATGGCTATTGTAGTAAACAGCACAGTTCTAGAAAATGATTAACTGGTATCTCAGATTTAGAATGTCAAAATCCAAGCTCTGTGCCCCAACTACTGCCCCCACCCCAAATTTCCTCCTCCTCATCTCAGCAAATAAGAAGTCTTGTCTTTTAATTGATTAAATATAAAACTTTTGTATGATATTTGATTTTTTTTCTTGCTCTAACACCTTACAACCAATCCATCAACAAATCCTCGCTGTACTACCTGCAATATATATCCAGAACGTGTTTCTCTCCACAACCACTGTTACCACCTTGATGTAAGTTTCTCTTAGATTTTTACAGTGCCCTTCCAACTCCTCTTCCTGAATCATCCTGGGCCCTTCCCGCCTATTCTTGACAGATTTCTTTTAAAGTAAAACTTTTAAAATATGTTGCATTATGTCAACCCTCTGCTCAGAACCCCTGGTTTCCTGACTCACTCAGCAAATTTCAAAATCCATACAATGGTCTTCAGGGCCCTAGGCGAATCCCTGCTTTACCCTCTCATTATTCTGACCTCATTTCTTACCACTTACTTACCTTTTATGGTTCCCTCTTAATCATACCAAACACATTTCCACCTCCATCTTTGCATTTGTTCTTCTCTACTGAGAATACTCCATACTCCCTTATTTTAAAAATTCGCTCCTTGGGATCTCTGCTTAAATATCATGGAGGACCTTCCTGAACACATGTCCATGCACACACACTCATACTCCCTAACTACATACTCTGTTTTTAACCCACTTGACATATTACATATAGGCCATAATCCATTATTCACATTTTGAAATCTAAAAAATTCTGAAAGCCTAAAGTTCATCATACTTCATTTGTTAGCAGTATCTGGCATGGCTTGAACTCATTTGGTGATTAAAAAAATGACCCGATTTGATGCGAGGCTGTTTTTAATCTATATTTATTCTATTCAACATGAACTTTGATACGTTTTACTTTAGAAATTTTAAAGTTCAGTTACAGACCTGCAGGATAGCAGTATACTACCTTCTAAAACCCCCAAAATTCTGAATTTTCGGTGTATCTGGCCTTAAAGCTGTTGGATAATGGACAGTAAACCTATATTCATTTACGTATGCATCGTCAGTTGCCTGCCACTGCTCTGTTATTGCTTAACTCTCATAGCCTAAAACCATGTCTAGCATGTAGCAGGCACTCAATACGATTTGTGAATAAATTAATTCACTTTTAAAAGTTTTTTTCCTATAAACTGCAGGCTGAACTAGGTGACCACGTAATATCTCATCCATCTCTAAAATTATATAATTCTTTAGAAGAAAAGGGAAGAATATATTTTATACTGTCATATTTAACTCTCAATTTCATGTGTAAATTATCATTTTTTTATAAATTTTTGAATTGATTGATTTTCTATCTGCTTACAAAGTAATACTATTTATTGTAGACTATTTTGAAATTTAGAAAAACACAAAGGTAAAAGAATCACTCATGATCCTACCTCCTAGAATTAAACACCATACACAGTGCTTTTTATGTGAATATAGCTAGCCTTAAAAAGAAAAAGATTTCATTCTTTATAATCATTCATAGTTTTAAAATTTCATTTTTCATTTACTGGATTTTGAATTAAATTTCCCACATCATTTAATCCTCACAGGATCTGATGAGGAAGGTGCTATTATGATCACTGCTTTACAGATGATCAAAATGAGGCACAGAGATATGAAATAGCCTGCCCAAACTCATATAACTAGTAAGGAGGGTACTGGGATTCAGACCAGTAGTGCGATTCAAGAACACTGCTCTTTACTATGACACTGTGTTGATTATAATCCCCTGTAATCTCAGTGGACAACTGTTAGAAAATATTGATTGGATTACATTGAAACAAAGAATAAAAATCCTTAATAGTAAAATATAATGCTTTTTTTTTAAAGCCAGGGTCATCTTTTACAGTTTTAATAGTTATAGTAATAATATGATCATCTATTACATGTAGTTCTCAGTATTCATCAGTCAGGATGGGTTAGTTTATGCTGCTTTAACAAACAATCCCCCAAATCTTAGTGGTTTATAGTGATACCGTTAGCTGTTATTTTGGCTGATATTATTTATGTGAAGTATCTAGCACAATGTCTAACAAACAATAGGCATAATAAATGTTAATCATTATGAAATCGATAAGTATTTTCATTGTTTTTAATAGTAGTAAGCTTATCATATCTTTAGTGGTCCTAAATTAATGTGTAGTAATTCTGCGAGTACATATTTTCACAACACATTGGGAAACTATACTGTGAATAATTTAACCATGAGTTGAATGCACAGCTGGCTGACAGGTTATACTAAGAAATATTCTTATATCACTATCATAAAATAAATACTGTATGAAAGAGTTATCTTAATAGCTACTACACGTAGGACTTGTAGAAAATTTATTGATAAATTTCCAGAATAGCTGTATATAATTGGGGAATTATTTTAAATTCTTTAAGCTTTGATTTCTTCACTGGTAGGTTGAGGATCATAATACCTTAACTCACAGAAACAATTAAGATTGTATTTATTCTCTGTATATAAATATGTATCACATTTATATATATGAAAAAGCACTAAAAGCATTTAATAGACTACAAAATAATGCAGTGTAAGTTCTGTTACACAGCTCAATGCTCATTTTAAGAATTCTAAGTCATTATGGAAAGCATTAGTTATATTCACTAGAGTGTGTATAAGAGTCAGAATTTTTATAGCATAGCAAAGCATCAGTTAGCACAATAATTCAATAGGGTAGGGTAGCTTATTCACCATAGATAAAGAATAAGTCAGGTGTTACTGGCATTATTTCATGTATGTCCAGAAACAGAAGGATATGTTAGCATTAAATTTATGAGATGTTAATGCCAGCTCTCTGTCACATTCTTTTGAATAATATACAGTATTCATTTTGGGGGTAAGGAAGACTTGCTACTGAAGAAAAAAATCGAATGTCAGAACTAAAACATGAAGAGGGCTGATGATCAAGGTGTTTAATAGAAGCTATATCCTCAGGGCCTGACACTATTTTTGACAGATATTGGTTGTTCCTTATATATTCGTTGAATAAATAACAACATGTGAATTTTAAACCATGATTTTTGGGTTTTTGTTTTTTGTTGTTGTTGGGGTTTTTGGTTTGTTTTTTTGTTTTTTGTTTTTGACTTTAAGGAGAAATTGCCAAAAATTATTAAAAAAAAAAAAAGGAAAAGGAAAGAAAGGAAAAGGTTGCAATAAAAAATAAATGGTTGAAATAAGGACATAGTATCTCTGGATGACTCATATTTAAATATTTGAGTTTTGGTGCATATTTTCAAAAACTTCATAGTGATATATTCTGCTTTAGGTTAGATGAGTATAATCTGTTACACTCTTTCCTTTTAATTTATGTCAGTCATCCACTGGGATTCCACTAACACATTAAAATCTTTTTATGTGATTTTCCTCTTTATATGAAGTTAATGATTCTAGGATTATACTCAATTGCTTCAGCTGTTCAAAAGTATAGTCAATATTTTATTTACCATTACATAATGTGCCACACAGTTCTAAAACAGCTTAACTACAAATGCCACAAATAGACAGACGGACATTCCTTTATATTAGTTTTAAGATTACGTCAAGATAATATGCAGGGTAAAATGTATCCACTTAATAAAATACACTTAAAGGAGTTTTGCAGGAGGAGTTTGAATCTAAATTAAATAGAATCCGTCAGGCCTTGCCAAGTATAGGTGTTAAAAACAATGATTATGGGATTAAATTTTTACATAAATGATCTAAAACCCACTTTTTATAATAAAATCAAAGCCATTAATTCATTTACCTTTAAAAAAAAAGCTTTTTATATTGCTGGATGGAATTTTTTTCTTTTTGCCCAGTTGCACTAAATGTACATTATTTAACAAAAAGTGGAAACCGGCAGTAAAAGCAATTCTAAATAATCTTCTACCAAGACATTCTCAGAGGGCAGCAGTACCATTAAGCATTGGAAAAATCAGCTTTATATTTAATTATAACTAACTTAGGGTCTTTACAATTTTTAATTTAGCGCTATGATATAATGATTCAGTTTTCTTTTTAAAGACACTTCTTTGGTTTGATAGAATTAGAGAGGGCTCCACTGATCTAGTCTAACCTCACAGTACTGTTGAGGACACAGAGGTCCAGATAGCAGGAGTGAGATCCTAAAAGTCAAAAAGGCAGAGCCAAGAACACAAAGTACTGTGGTCTTTGAAGCAGTGTATACCTTGCAGATTTGTCATGTGGTTTTTCTTGGGGTAATTATAGTAATTTTTAACATGAAAATCATTAGAACCCAATTAGATTCTAAGAAGCTAATCTAATGTGCTAAGGTTTTCTTTTTGATTCCCCTTGTTCGCTTAAGGTATGTCGATAATACATACCTAGAGCACTTTTCAAGTTTACAAAACATTTTTATGTTTTACATCTCACTTGACTCTCACAACAACATTGTCAGATAAGAAAATACTCTCACCTAATAGATGAGGAAACTGAAGCTAAAGGAAATTTAATAATTCGAGCAAATCATATAAATAGATGGCAGAGGCAAATCTGAACACAGGCCTCTGACTTCAGAGCTTTTGTTCTTTCTGTTCTGTCCAGCTTTACATGGCTGGAAGTCACTGAAAGTTGCTTAAGGATTTTTTTAAAGTCAGATTATTGTCATGTCACATCACTATTTAAAGAACGTATCTGGTCAGCCCTTTCGTTGTGTGAATAACAATATCTTAAATTAATAATGGCCACCATATACTAAATACTTGTGGTCACACCTGACTCTACTCTCATAACCTATGAGATATTGCCACTATTCCCATAACTTCCAAAAGTGAAGTTATGCCATTTCCAGTAAGCAGTTTACACAGGATTAAAACTCCAGTCTGTCTGTCTCTAAAGCTCCTACTTTACATCTGCACCCGAGATTCAGGTTTCCATAAAGTAGAACATTGCATATGCTTAAACCAATATCATTCTTCATGTGCTGCTTCTGAATTGCATACATGGGTATTTGTATTTACGTATTCAGGTCTCTGTTTAATGACACAGTAATTGAGAAAATACTACTATTGGTTCAAAAGCTCATAAAATTAAAAAGAAGGCAGAGAAAATAAATCAGTGGCTCCATATGCAAGTATTATCATTGCTAGATGGCAAGGTCAGTTTTTTTCTTTGTAATAATATTAACTATACTAATGGATACTTTATTTAGATATAATTGACATATAACATAATATTAGTTTCAGGTGTCTAACGGACACTTTTAACAAAATATAATCCATCTGACCTACCCATCTTAAGTGGAAATATTTAGGAAGTATGTTCAAGATAATGACATTATATTGTCTTCTGAAACATTATCTTTCATAATTACTAGTTAGATTCAGTATAGTTTTTATTTAAGTGTGATTTTATTTTGTTTTCGTTTTTAATATTATTTTTGCCCTTTAAATTTTTTAGAAGAATCTTTGAAGCTATACTATCAAAACTGAGTAAGACTTCTCTTCAGACCCCTTTTTATGTGAAATTATTTTGAAGGCTTATTTTTATTGATTTTTTATTTGCCATAGGTGTGTAGGAAGATATCAGCTATGTGAACTATGGGTTCGCCAAGCCTTCACGGGGAGACAGAGGAAAGAACTGTCCAGCTGCCTGTTAGTTGAGTAGCAAGTTCTCCACTGACTTCATGTCTCCCTTCAGGTGGAGAAATGGGCCTCCAAACCTTCCCAAGATCTGACATGCAAAAGAAAGCAGAGGATTTGCAAAATGGAAGTTTATTCAGGCTTTGAAGTTCTATCCAGTTCCTGGGACCAGGCCCTCACTGCTTTCAGTGGGGTATTCTAGTGTCTTTGGTTTCAGGTGGAGGTCTTTCCCCAAACAAGAATGTCTGGGCAGTCAGGTATTTGACAAGAGTATCAGATTCTCATTGAGGCTGAAAGTATAAAGTTGAATTTCTAAACAAGTTTGGAGAGTATATATAATTCACATCCTATCATTTTATGCCATTACATATCTCAAGGAGTTCGGTATCTTCGAGTGAAAGTTTCAAAGGCAGCATGGATTGGACTTTAACGCTGATCAGGAGGACACAGTTATCAAATAGCATCCTCTGTTTCATTATTTTAGCTATCGCATGTCCCTTTTTAACAGTTTATTCTTATCTTTTTTTAATCTAGGTCGAACTGGAAGGTACACTCTAATAGAAAAATGGAGAGATACTGAAAGACATTTGGCACCTCATGAAAATCCTATCATATCCTTAAACAAATGGGGACAATATGCCAGTGATGTACAGCTTATTTTACGTCGAACGGGGCCATCTCTCAGTGAGCGACCCACTTCAGATAGTGTGGCTCGAATTCCTGAAAGAACTTTATACAGGCAGAGTTTGCCCCCCTTAGCTAAACTAAGACCTCAGATTGATAAATCAATCAAAAGGAGAGAACCTAAAAGGAAATCTTTAACATTCACAGGAGGTGCCAAAGGATTAATGGAAATTTTTGGAAAAAGTAAAGAAACTGAATTTAAGCAAAAGGTGCTGAATAACTGCAAAACAACAGCAGAGGAGTTAAAGAAGCTAATCCGTTTGCAGACAGAGAAGCTTCAATCCATTGAGAAAGAGCTAGAATCAAATGAAACAGAAATACGATTTTGGGAGCAAAAATACAATTCTAACCTTGAAGAGGAAATTGTCCGGCTGGAGCAAAAGATCAAAAGAAATGATGTAGAAATTGAAGAAGAAGAATTTTGGGAAAATGAATTACAGATTGAACAGGAAAATGAAAAACAGCTGAAGGATCAACTTCAAGAAATAAGGCAGAAAATAACAGAATGTGAAAGCAAATTAAAGGACTATTTGGCTCAGATCCAGACTATGGAAAGTGGGCTTGAAGCAGAAAAATTGCAACGGGAAGTCCAGGAGGCACAAGTCAATGAAGAAGAGGTTAAAGGAAAGATTGGTAAGGTCAGAGGGGAAATTGACCTTCAAGGCCAGCAGAGTCTGAGGCTAGAAAATGGTATTAAAGCTGTGGAAAGATCTCTTGGACAAGCCACCAAACGATTACAGGTAAAAACATTTTTATAAGGAGAATGTTTCATCTATTTAAAAGAAATAATATATTTTTGATATCTTCTTTAATGGTTGTTCATTTTCTCTTACATTTAAAGTTAGAAACCCAGCTTAGTTTATAATTTTTTTAGAATTTTTGTGACTTAAAACCAGGTGTGAGACCAAAACAGGTAAAGCCACACGATCCTTGCTGCATGGAAGGAGCAGTCTTACTATGGCAGAGGTAGCATTAAAAGTAATTGGATATAGGAAAATAGAATCTCAGAGCTGGAATAGACACTAATGAAGAGACAGTGAATCTGACTTTCTCTTTTTAGAGATAGAGAAACTGAAGCTGAAAGATTACCAAGGATTGGTTTACCAAGGATCGTGTGGCTAATTGGCTGCTTATATGTCTCTTCTCCATTGTTGCTAACATCATCTTCTTTCCTGAGATGTAAATAGTCCCTTTCCTTTCTCTCCTCTCCAGATTACCCTCCTTTGCTTTCCTAAGGAGAGGGCACAAAGCTTCCTCTTCGATTTTTCCACTTTCTAGTTCAAGTACAAGAACATTTATATTTTGCCGCTCAGCCCCTGATCACTCAACTTATATTCCTTGGATACCTGTTCTCGAAAAGACAATGTGGTGATGTTATGGGAGTTGCAAGAGGTATCAGTCTCTAACAGATGACATGAGAAAGATATAGAATTGATATGGCTACTTAAGTTTAAATTAATTAAAATTAAATAATATTCAATAAAGCTGTTTAAAAATATTAAGTGATTTTAAAATTCTGTTGTTAGTCACAGTTGGCCACATTTCAAGTGCTCTATAGCACATAATGTTTAGTAGCTACTGTAGTAGCTACTGATTTAAAAACTTGCTGTTCAAAGTACAATTTATGAAGCTTCAAGGCACACTAATTAGAAATTCACAACCTGTATTATAACAAGATCTCCAAATAATACCTGTATACATCAGGGTTTGAGAAGAGCTGCTTTAGAATATCAACAGTTCCAAAACAGAAAGGTGAGGTTTCAGGAAGAACTGATGGGATTCCCCTGTTATTAACTAGAGTGAGAAGTAAAACTGCCTCCCACATTTTGAAAATCAGGAATTTCTCATTCAGTAGGTTGTTAACCTGTGATTTGTCAGTATTTTACTATTTGGATTCATTTTAACACGTAAGATTGCAATTGAGAATCGTGTTGCCTTAGAGGAAACACTGATTTATGACAGTCATTACTAGCAGATCCCACTACCTATGGAAAAGTGTCTAATAGTCAAACTAGTGACATATCTCCAAGTACCCGCTGCCTTCAGATTAAGCAGAGAAGGAAACAACCACTCTGCCGCAGTCTCGTCCCTGCCTCTGCCCCGTCCCTCAGACACATCCAGCCTGCATAGGGCCTGGCCACTTTTTCTTATGTGCAAGAATGGAGAGAAAGAAGAAAAAATCCATTTAAATCATAGAATGCCTCTTCTTGCTTTTGGACCTTTCCAGCTGTCCAAACTTGATCACCTTTCTGTAGGGCTCTTCAGTTCTCAGAACTGTCTTCCTCAAGGATTTAAAAACCCCTTGGTGAGAATCTTGTGGGAATCTTACTTTCCTTGTGCTCTAATATAAATCTCAGTAATGGATGTCATGCAAACTTGAACAGTTTACAAAAAAAGGAATTCTGAATCTCATGGACCAAACAAGTGTTCATTTAGTAATCAGTTATGAAGCGGATAACAGGGAAATTTAATTGTGAGCAGCTTAGCAAGAGTGCTGTAAACACTGTGGTGGATGAAAACCAGTATTTTATTGATGAAAGTTTTAGACATATATTTATTTCATCAGGCGCATAGTGTATTTCTAACAGAAGAAAGCATCGCATTTAAGAAGCCAGACTGAAAAAGCTATTGTCCTTTATTTACTTATTTTTTGGCCCATGCCACAGAGTGAAAGTGACCCATTGTATCGCTCGCTATAAGCCAGATTGTTAAATGTGCTCTTGTGAAAGTGAGTATCCTACTTGCAACTCCTGTAGCAGATGGACTGTCACCAAGATGTCTTTTAGCAGGCCAATATTGAATCCTCAAATTGAAAAAAAAAAAAAAAAAAATATTGAATCCTCAAATTGAAAAAAAAAAAAAAAAAAATTTCCTTCCTTCTAGGACAGAGAACAAGAGCTGGAGCAGTTGACCAAAGAGCTGCGGCAAGTCAATCTCCAGCAGTTCATCCAGCAGACAGGGACAAAAGTTACCGTTTTGCCAGCAGAGCCCACTGAAGTAGAGGCCTCACATGCAGACATAGAAAGGGGTAAGATGTTGAGAAATCTGCTTTTATTCCTTCCCACCCCCTCCCCCACTGGTTAACTTTAAATAAACTTACATTCAGTAAAAGTATTATCAAAACTAATTCTTGTACCACTCTAAAAAAATTTTGATGTACTTACTGTTTCTTGGGAAAATAATAATATCTGGGTTAATTATTTACTCAGATGAGCATGAAATCACGAAATCATGTCATGTATCATTTTTTTGAAGTATATGAGTTACAGTCTTTTTGAGTTTTAGCTTCTCTCTGTTTCTAACGCCCTTTCTTCCTCTCTTAAAATTAATGAATTTGTGCTGTATATGTGCATATGGTCTGAACAACCAAGAAAGAGAAGCAAAATGCTCACCTTCAGAAAAAAAATCATTAACCATTCAAATCACTGAAAACTTGATTTATCAACTGAGAGGGTGAAGGAGAGTTAGCTTTGTCCTCTCGCTCCTCCAGACCCGCAGGGGATTGTAATTGGTATTATATGTTCTTTGATTCTTTAAAGCTGGAAAAGTTATAATTTTTCATATTGCTAACTACTCCAAGTTGATGAGTACATCAAATGACTTTTTTTTTATTTCCTGTCTAGAGGCACCATTCCAGTCTGGGTCCCTGAAGCGGCCTGGTTCCTCTCGGCAACTCCCTAGTAATCTTCGTATTCTACAGAATCCTATCTCATCTGGTTTTAATCCTGAAGGCATATATGTATAACATTATCTGTCTTTAGGGGAGAGACCCCTTAAAGGTACAAAGGACAGTAAAAATTCTTTCCTTGATTTGTGCCAATGATGAACAGAGGATATATTTCACAAGCCACTGTATCTTTCTTCTGTCCTAAATTGCATACCACTTGGAGCCATACCCTGTGCACTGATGCTAAAGAACAAAGAAACTGTTTTCACACATCAACAGTGTTGACATTTTTATCCAGCAGCTGTAATGCAAAGCCTTCATTTTTATTTGTAGCATTTTGAGAGCGTTAGGAAAGTATTATACTATGTGTATACATAAATAAAACCGTGACTTAAGAGTGAAGAGAAATATGTGACTGGCTTAGTTTAATTTATTCCATGTAATCAATTAATGTGTGAATGCTGATGTTTTAATGTTTTTTATGAATACTTATCCCGTGACTGAATTACATTATGTATTGTGTGATTATGACTTTGTGTGCATGTTCCCAGACGCCCTCCATACGTTGCTGATTTACAACTACACAAGTGTCATAGGGTGCTCCACCATTAAAACTAACTCCAAAAGAACCCACTTGCATTTATTTTGTGAACCTGTCCTAGCCATTGCTTAATTAGGTAAAATAATTCAGGTTTTATTTTTAATCTGGAGTTTAACCTTTTCTTTACAATATTTCCTGTAGATGACTGACCACATACGAGAACAGAAATACTTGCATGAGGCAAATTGTACGTTTAAAAAGTTTGCAGTACTTTAGACACTGTTGATCAAGATGTAATTGTTGAATATCTACCCAAACAGGCATGGGATTTCCTGATACATTTAGTGTTTCATTTCTGCCCTGCCTTAGCATTTTACTCTTGTGAATCCTCAAGAGTTTTCCATAATACCTAAATTAGAGACATCTGAGGATCAAATCATGTCAGTCTACTTCAGGAAGGTTGCTTTAAGTGACCTATTTTTAAAATAACCCACTTCGTATGTATGGTCTTTCAGTGTAAGCACATGGTTAATATATCGCTTGCACATAATTTACTGTGTACGTTATGGACTATTGTGATTCCTCCACTCACTTAGAGAGAAGGTGATTGGAGTTAGGTACTTTTTACCAAGGAAATAAAGTTAAATTCAGTGTTTTTATTTTTGAGCATGATTTTATAGGACATTAATCTCTACTTGTACATGTATTTTTTTATTTATAAAACCAAAAATGAGTCAGCACCCCTCCCATGAGTAGTGGTTTAAATAACTAAGATTCACAAGTAATATCTAGATGGATGTGGTCAGATACCCTTAGCCATTTTTACATTCCCTCTGATCATAATTTGGTACAATAGAATTAAGACCTTATTCTGAAATTTGAAATTTTTAATTCTGACAAAAATACAGTCTCTGTATCATTTACATGCATCAAAGTAACAGTGGATTAGTATATTATACCATGGTAACAATAAAAAGATGTAAGTTATATCTTATGCATGAGGGCAACTTTGGATGTTTTAACATATTAGATTTATTTTCGGTTTAATGTATGCTGAGAATGCTGCAATACTTAGGTTTCCAATGAAAATTTTAAGAATGGCTATGAAAATACGTAGATGCTTCTAGAGGACTGAAAGTAATTACGCAGAGTTGCCTTTTCTAGTCCAGCTAAATGGCAGACCTCATCTAAGGGTATTATTTTCTTTGGGTTCTTGGAGTTACTGAGTTGACCTTGCCATTATACTGTTCTTCAAATAACTTGAAAAATACATGATTCTTACTTAAATAACCACAACCTATACACATTTGCTTTCAATTTATAATTTATTTTATATCTGCATACAATTAAAAATGAGGATTAAAAAATCAAAATAATTTGTAGATTTTGTGACAGTAGTGATTTATCTATACCTAATATATGCCTTATTTTTAAAGGATTCCATTCTATACTAAAAGTTATTTTATTATTGTTCAGGGAAATTGTTACCTTATTCACAAAGAAAAACATTTTTGTAAATTGATCACATTTAAGTCAAATGTTAAACTAAAGATATAAAGATATTAAACTCTGATTGTAAATTGCAAAGATGCCTTGGCACGCCATGAGAAACACAAAGTCAATACCCAAATTAATTATAAATTATTATTAGCATTAACCTAATAACTCTAAAGAGAGACTGGCAGCATCCTTTTAACTTGTAGTAAGTAGTCTTGGGTTCCCCAGCATAGTATCATAGGTTACCTCTCCGACAACTTCATCCAAACTCTCAAGCTGCCAAATAATCTTTACGGACCTAATTACAGATGAAAATACTACTTCCTGGGTAAGAAGAGTATATACACATGAACTTGATGAATACATTGAGCAGCTATACTTTTTAATCAGTTGTATCACTTCTGGAAATACACCTCTAAGAAATGTTTTCTAAGTTTTTTTAAATAGTGCAAAGAAAATTCATTTCCCTAGAACATCTAAAAATATTTTAGTCTGTCGCTAATTATTTTTACCCATGAATACAGATGAATTAGATTAAGTGCCACGTCTTTGGATACGTTTTGGAGGGGAGAGACAGGGGACAGTGGTATATGGAAATACCAAATATAAAATTTTGCATCTGGAGAAATATTCAGGTTCTAAATATTAAATTAGATGACAAGGTTTTTTTATATATATATAATACTGCAGGTTGTTTTATTGTGATTTTCTACAAAATTTAAAATACATTAAAAGATAATTTTTTTTAACCAAGGGATAATTTGAAATAGCATTAGTATATTTGACCCTTAAGTATCTGTCATCCTCAGAGAATGATTTGTAGTGGGTTGCCTCAGTCCTTTTGTTGTTCTTATGAGATACTTTGGTTTGTTAGCATTTGTTTTTTGTCTTGATGCACAGGGAACTTATATGTGAGACTTCAATTGGTATTAATTCCATTTAAACCCCTCAGTCATTACTAAACTAATTATCAATTCCTATAGTTCAAATTTGTCATAAACTAGAGCTAAAATAAGACAGATACTGTAAAAAATATAGAATTTATGGTGTGAATGTGAATTTTAAGTGTTCAAGAATAGCAAATAAGCACTTGCTTCCAGAGCATAAATTTTTTGCCTGCATTAAAAGAAAATTTTCTTTGTGAATAAAAACAAAACAGACTTTAGAGAAAAGAAACTTTATCAAAACCATTTCTGTGAACGTCTTTCCAAATTAGAACTATAATAACGGATTGAGTAAATAAGGAAAAAGCAAAATCTCTTATTGCAGGTGTGCAAAGGACATGAGCAGATGGGCAGTTCCCTGTGTGCATTGCCTTTGAAAAATCAGGCCTTAATTTATATGTAAATAACAATGCTATGTTCACATCCTTCTTCTACCTGTCTTTATTAGTCTGTATTGTATAAAACTTAGGTCACAAGTGTTACTTTTATATTATGTCCATTTTTTTAATTGCATGTTTATACTATTTGCTACAGTATTTTTAAGTTTTGGGTGAAGGCCACCAGCTGTATGGAGAAGACAAAACAATCACTATTTATTCAGTATTGCTGCTTTACATTTCCAGAATAAGCTTTCGATGCCAGGTCAGTGACTGCCTGAAAGCTGCAGGAGCTCTATTCCAGTGCATTTTATATATTTTTAGAAAACAAACACAGATAACTATTTAGTATGCTAATTATATTAAACCAGCAGAAATATAAAGGCAATAAAGTATATACATATATATGGGGGAGGGAAGGGGGTGAGGAAAAGGTTAAAAAAAATAGGTTTACAGCCAGACATGGTGATAGCCCTAAATGTATTTCTCAATCTGTCTGTCTTTATTGACCCAAAGAAGATTTGAGTTGCTGCAGCTTTAAACAGAAAATTGCCACGTTCACTAATTGTAGACACATAAATATGCTTTTAGTACTGCTTTGCTCATGTACAAATAAAATATCTGTAATCTGTATTATATGTAATTATTATTTTCTTTTGACTTTCACTTCAAAATGTATATTTTCTGATTATTATCATGAGCTGTAAAACAAAGGATCAATATCTGATAGTCTCCCAAATAATAAATTTTCAGGATTCATTGGGGTATTACATTGCTGGTTTGTTTCTTATGTATTTAATATTTTTCAATATAATTTTATTTCCTTTAAAAGATTCCCAAGAGAATAGGTGTGCATATCAGTGACAAGGATTACATTTTTTCCCAAAAGTAATGTTATAACTAAAGAATCGTCTATTACTGAAAAGGCAGCTGCCTTCATGCAAGTAAAACTGAATAAGTTGAAGTTAGATCTCGATCAAGAAATTATACATATGAGTAATAGTATATTATAAAAGCAAAAATGAAACGAGAGACTTAAAATAATTCAAAATAGTCTGTGCCTAGAGGGGGACTGTTAGAATTTTAATTAACCATTCTACCCTCTTCTCAAGTCATATGTTTTGTTAATCAATGTGATTTGCTTTGTACCTTAAGGAGGTTATAGTCCAAAGAGCACTAAAAAGAACAAGAGTGCCATGGAAACACACCAGAAGGGCTTTACCCCCAGAAGGGGTGTTGGCAAACCCTGGAGAAGGGATCTAAACCAGGGAAGGCTATCTAGCACAGATGAAGATGGGAAGATGAAGAGCCTGTGAGGCTGCGACCAGACAGTGAAGGGTTGGGGAGCGCTAAGAGGAAAGGTAGGTAGGCATCAGGTAAATCATAAGTGGCCTTGATTGCCATGAGGACTTTGGACTTCCTCCTGAATGCCATGGAGGAGTTTTAGCACAGAAGCGAAATGATCAGGTTAGCACGTTAGGAAGATCCTTCTGGCTGGCTTTGTGGAGAAATGACTGAAAAAGGATCTAGAGGCTAGAGACCTTCCTGAGTCATTGGCTGTGCGGCAAGATGCTTTTAAGCCTCATTAAAAATGCCTGGATCCCCGTGAAGCCCTACTACACACGGTTTACCAGGAGAACTGGGTAGGAATGGGGTCGATGGGCTTCATTGTTACAAAACTGCAAGTGCTGATAAAAGAAGTAAGGCTTTGAAAACTTTGAGTCCTAGACCTGCTCGTGGTCATCAACCAGCGCTACCAGGAGTGCACATCAACTGGGACATCAGTCTAGCTATAAATTTCAGCAAGCTATGTTAGTGGAACTGTGTACTTTACTTGTAGAAGTGTTGTTTCCTGCGTGGCATGAATAAATATACCTGGCGGATACAAAAAAACAACAAGAAGAAAGACAGCTTAAGAGGACTATAGGAATTCAGGCCAGAAGTGATGGCAATCCAAAATAAGAAAGCAGCTGTTGGGGTTTAGTCAACATTTTTATTGAACATCTACTTTGTGCAAGGAGAAGAAGAGAACCAAACAGGTTGTAGACATCCTAAGTAAACAGTAGCAAAAGGACTTGATATTTATATCATAGAGGCTCAGTAAAAAAAACTCCAGGAATTTGACAGCTATCCACAGCCTTAAGTGGCAAGTGGAAGCAGTGCTGTGAGTCTCGTGATGAGTAGTCACACTGTTCACACTGTTTTGTGTGCTGGAGGCAAAAAGATTGGAACAGGAGGAAGGGAAGAGAGAATAAAGATATGGAGAGGATGCGTTTGAGAGGTGGGCTCCCCCCTTGCAGAGAGGCCCTGCAGTCTTTCCTGCAAGAACAGCATGGATTTGGGGAAAAGGCTCTTTGCAGCACCAGATTTACTCTTCTGAGTCTCCCTCGGGTGTGCTGGAATCCCATTTTCCCAGCGTTATACTTGACTGTTTTATCTAGTCCATTATCATTCACCTGCCATGAGTATGTGTCCAATATGATAAAAATGTCTGACTATGGTCCAAAATGAAAGGAAGTGAAGAAGGTAGACACTGTACATTCATCTCTGACAAGTCAGTATATACAAGTTTCCTC
>NW_011888863.1:2261360-2283615 GCF_000151845.1 Pteropus vampyrus
GGATACGTTTTGGAGGGGAGGCGGGGACAGTGGTATATGGAAATACCAAATATAAAATTTTGCATCTGGAGAAATATTCAGGTTCTAAATATTAAATTAGATGACAAGGTTTTTTTATATATATATAATACTGCAGGTTGTTTTATTGTGATTTTCTACAAAATTTAAAATACATTAGAAGATAATTTTTTTTAACCAAGGGATAATTTGAAATAGCATTAGTATATTTGACCCTTAAGTATCTGTCATCCTCAGAGAATGATTTGTAGTGGGTTGCCTCAGTCCTTTTGTTGTTCTTATGAGATACTTTGGTTTGTTAGCATTTGTTTTTTGTCTCGATGCACAGGGAACTTATATGTGAGACTTCAATTGGTATTAATTCCATTTAAACCCCTCAGTCATTACTAAACTAATTATCAATTCCTATAGTTCAAATTTGTCATAAACTAGAGCTAAAATAAGACAGATACTGTAAAAAATATAGAATTTATGGTGTGAATGTGAATTTTAAGTGTTCAAGAATAGCAAATAAGCACTTGCTTCCAGAGCATAAATTTTTTGCCTGCATTAAAAGAAAATTTTCTTTGTGAATAAAAACAAAACAGACTTTAGAGAAAAGAAACTTTATCAAAACCATTTCTGTGAACGTCTTTCCAAATTAGAACTATAATAACGGATTGAGTAAATAAGGAAAAAGCAAAATCTCTTATTGCAGGTGTGCAAAGGACATGAGCAGATGGGCAGTTCCCTGTGTGCATTGCCTTTGAAAAATCAGGCCTTAATTTATATGTAAATAACAATGCTATGTTCACATCCTTCTTCTACCTGTCTTTATTAGTCTGTATTGTATAAAACTTAGGTCACAAGTGTTACTTTTATATTATGTCCATTTTTTTAATTGCATGTTTATACTATTTGCTACAGTATTTTTAAGTTTTGGGTGAAGGCCACCAGCTGTATGGAGAAGACAAAACAATCACTATTTATTCAGTATTGCTGCTTTACATTTCCAGAATAAGCTTTCGATGCCAGGTCAGTGACTGCCTGAAAGCTGCAGGAGCTCTATTCCAATGCATTTTATATATTTTTAGAAAACAAACACAGATAACTATTTAGTATGCTAATTATATTAAACCAGCAGAAATATAAAGGCAATAAAGTATATACATATATATGGGGGAGGGAAGGGGGTGAGGAAAAGGTTAAAAAAAATAGGTTTACAGCCAGACATGGTGATAGCCCTAAATGTATTTCTCAATCTGTCTGTCTTTATTGACCCAAAGAAGATTTGAGTTGCTGCAGCTTTAAACAGAAAATTGCCACGTTCACTAATTGTAGACACATAAATATGCTTTTAGTACTGCTTTGCTCATGTACAAATAAAATATCTGTAATCTGTATTATATGTAATTATTATTTTCTTTTGACTTTCACTTCAAAATGTATATTTTCTGATTATTATCATGAGCTGTAAAACAAAGGATCAATATCTGATAGTCTCCCAAATAATAAATTTTCAGGATTCATTGGGGTATTACATTGCTGGTTTGTTTCTTATGTATTTAATATTTTTCAATATAATTTTATTTCCTTTAAAAGATTCCCAAGAGAATAGGTGTGCATATCAGTGACAAGGATTACATTTTTTCCCAAAAGTAATGTTATAACTAAAGAATCGTCTATTACTGAAAAGGCAGCTGCCTTCATGCAAGTAAAACTGAATAAGTTGAAGTTAGATCTCGATCAAGAAATTATACATATGAGTAATAGTATATTATAAAAGCAAAAATGAAACGAGAGACTTAAAATAATTCAAAATAGTCTGTGCCTAGAGGGGGACTGTTAGAATTTTAATTAACCATTCTACCCTCTTCTCAAGTCATATGTTTTGTTAATCAATGTGATTTGCTTTGTACCTTAAGGAGGTTATAGTCCAAAGAGCACTAAAAAGAACAAGAGTGCCATGGAAACACACCAGAAGGGCTTTACCCCCAGAAGGGGTGTTGGCAAACCCTGGAGAAGGGATCTAAACCAGGGAAGGCTATCTAGCACAGATGAAGATGGGAAGATGAAGAGCCTGTGAGGCTGCGACCAGACAGTGAAGGGTTGGGGAGCGCTAAGAGGAAAGGTAGGTAGGCATCAGGTAAATCATAAGTGGCCTTGATTGCCATGAGGACTTTGGACTTCCTCCTGAATGCCATGGAGGAGTTTTAGCACAGAAGCGAAATGATCAGGTTAGCACGTTAGGAAGATCCTTCTGGCTGGCTTTGTGGAGAAATGACTGAAAAAGGATCTAGAGGCTAGAGACCTTCCTGAGTCATTGGCTGTGCGGCAAGATGCTTTTAAGCCTCATTAAAAATGCCTGGATCCCCGTGAAGCCCTACTACACACGGTTTACCAGGAGAACTGGGTAGGAATGGGGTCGATGGGCTTCATTGTTACAAAACTGCAAGTGCTGATAAAAGAAGTAAGGCTTTGAAAACTTTGAGTCCTAGACCTGCTCGTGGTCATTAACCAGCGCTACCAGGAGTGCACATCAACTGGGACATCAGTCTAGCTATAAATTTCAGCAAGCTATGTTAGTGGAACTGTGTACTTTACTTGTAGAAGTGTTGTTTCCTGCGTGGCATGAATAAATATACCTGGCGGATACAAAAAAACAAGAAGAAAGACAGCTTAAGAGGACTATAGGAATTCAGGCCAGAAGTGATGGCAATCCAAAATAAGAAAGCAGCTGTTGGGGTTTAGTCAACATTTTTATTGAACATCTACTTTGTGCAAGGAGAAGAAGAGAACCAAACAGGTTGTAGACATCCTAAGTAAACAGTAGCAAAAGGACTTGATATTTATATCATAGAGGCTCGGTAAAAAAAACTCCAGGAATTTGACAGCTATCCACAGCCTTAAGTGGCAAGTGGAAGCAGTGCTGTGAGTCTCGTGATGAGTAGTCACACTGTTTTGTGTGCTGGAGGCAAAAAGATTGGAACAGGAGGAAGGGAAGAGAGAATAAAGATATGGAGAGGATGCGTTTGAGAGGTGGGCTCCCCCCTTGCAGAGAGGCCCTGCAGTCTTTCCTGCAAGAACAGCATGGATTTGGGGAAAAGGCTCTTTGCAGCACCAGATTTACTCTTCTGAGTCTCCCTCAGGTGTGCTGGAATCCCATTTTCCCAGCGTTATACTTGACTGTTTTATCTAGTCCATTATCATTCACCTGCCATGAGTATGTGTCCAATATGATAAAAATGTCTGACTATGGTCCAAAATGAAAGGAAGTGAAGAAGGTAGACACTGTACATTCATCTCTGACAAGTCAGTATATACAAGTTTCCTCTGCAACTGCTAGCAGCATGAAAACCAAATAGATGAATTGGAATACTTAGTAACAATATTTTTAAACATAAAATCATAGACACTAGGCGAAAAACATAATGGGCTAAGATGCTGTGTGGCAACAAGCACCACATGAAAGGAGGCTGGGGACAGCAGGGACATGTGCAAAATGTACACCAGGAGCCACCCACTCAGAAACTGTGGCACACCCAACCCCACCACGACCCACTTTCACATCATGCCCACCAAACCCAACCTGCGTTAGAACCTTCAAAGACTAACATAGTTGAGCCAAATACAGTTCCTTGTAATTTCCAACTTTCCTTAAGACCACATAGAAGAAACAATTTTTCGCCAATATCACAGCACTTCAGATATTTCAAAACATCTATTATGTCCCCTAGTGTTATCTTTTCCAGGCTGAATAGTCACAATTCTTTCAAAAGGTATAGTTTCCAGTCCCCTCTCTCCTGAACATGCTCTAGACCAATGGTCCCCAACATTTTTGGCACCAAGGGCTGGTGCTCCTATGAGAATCTAATGCCTGGTGATCTGAGGTAGAGCTGAGGTAGTGATGCTCGCACTGGGAAGCAGCTACAAATACAGATGAGACTTCACCTGCCACTCACCTCCTGCTGTGCAGCCAGGTTCCTACAGGCCACAGATTGGTAGCGGTCCGTGACCAGGGGGTTGGGGACCCCTGCTCTAGACCACTTCTGAATGTTGAACCAAGACTGATCACAAAGCTTCATTTATAATTTGACCAGATCAATATGAAGGAACTTGATTCATTGTTTTCCAGCCTAAAACGGTGAATGGGTCAGGAAGGTGGGTGGTTGGTTACATTTTTACGATCCTCATCTCATTATTGAATCATTGCTAAATGATTTTGCTAAATGAGTTTGCTAAAATCCTGTCTTTTCCATATTTTCTGCTGTCAGGCAAATCTTTCCTAATTTGTATATGCGTAACAGTTTTAAGATACATGTGCAGAATCTTACTTTATCAAAAGACTTATCATCTCTAAACATCTTGAAGGTAATAAATTCCAGATGGAAGATGTGAGCTTTAATGTCAGATCAATGTTGAGGTAATTTTGTCAAGGTTAGAGTGCTACTAGAACACATACAGGAGGTAAGTGGGAATATTAGAAAAGATTTTATTGAGGAGATGAATTCAACTCTAGAAGAGTAAATAGGCTTTTACTTAATCATATTTATTGAATGCCTACTATGTGGTGGATACTGGAGATACAGCAGTGAACTACAACAAAAAAAAGATCTCTGCCAACGTGGAGCTTGTATTCTAGAGGGGAAAAAAAGGAATGAAGAAAAATATGTAGTATTTTTCATTGTGACAAGAGCTAAGGGGGTAGGGGAGCGGGGGGAAGCAGCAAAGAGCCATAGGAAGTGCCAGAAGTTGGAATTCCAATTGTAGTTTTATATAGGTGGCCTAGGGAGATCTCTCTTAAAAGATGACATTGTAGTAAAGACCTCAAGGAAGTGCCGGCACACCCGCAGAAATGAAAAGGAGGTATCTGGACATGTGGACTGCGTTAGGCTTCGGTAGGAAAGATTCAGGATACCTGGGAGGCCTCTGGGGTTGAGCTTTCTGTTTCTAAGCAACTGACACAGAAGGTCCAGGCCTTTTCCTGGCTGTGAGCCAGCAGCCCCTTTCGGTTACTCATTCAGTCCACCAACCTCCTCAGATCAAATAAAGTGAAGGAAGAAGATAGTTTAAAGATATATTTCTTAAATTTTATCTGAATTGAATTATCCTTAACCTTTCCCAAATTGAAATCAAATTCATAGGTAAAATGTCCTTTTATGAATAGACTCAAATTTATTCTCTCTTTTCTAAAATCGTGACTAAAGGAATATCTTTGAAGATGTTTTACCTTGCTAGATGTCCCCTCCAAATTTAATGCGGCTTTATAACCTAAAGATACATATTTTTCGATTCAAGATCTTAAAACCAAGGCATTCCCAAGTGCTCTACTGTACATTAATCAATGTTGTCGTCTACGGAAGGGATCTGTAACTTGAGGTCCATGGACTCCTGTGGGGGGGTGTGTCTCAGAGACTTCTTGTATAGAGGCTCCCACTATGGACACTTGGGAAACCATAGAACAGTAGAGAGTGCACTGTGTAGAGGTAAAAAGAGGAGGAAGTGATAGGAGATGGGGCCATATTGTGAAGAACTTTGAATTTCATCTGGTAGGCAATGGAGAACCAAAAAGGTCAAGGGACTCTTAAGATTAGATAGCTTTTTAGAAAGTTCACTATGACAGTGTTGCAGTGAGAAGAGGCTGGTATTAGGGAGACCCACTGTGGCAGTTGCAGTAGACCTGCTTAATTGTTATATCTTCTGTGAAAACTATCCTGATCTTCCATCCCCTCCAAACTCTCTTCTAATAAATAGCATTGACAGCTCTTCACCTTGTATCGCCATTTTGCCTGAACATATGTATAACGAAGCTCATGAAAAAACCCAGATGGGCCTAAATGGAAAATTCCTAGACTTCAGTACAAGGACAGATAGAGAGATTGCCCAAACGATGGCACAGCACAGATTTCAAAGCCTAGCATCTGACGTGAGGCCCAAATTGACACATAAAATTAACATCGAATTAACAGTTTATACATATATGTGCATATATATGTATGTGTGCGTATGTATATGTGCATGTATGTGTGTGTGTGTGTGTGTATATATATGTGTATATATATGTGTATACACACACACACACACACACAATTGTGTTACATAATATTTAGATTACAGATTATTTTTGTATGCTCAAGTAAACCACTGGAATTGTTATATGATTATTGCTCTTTGACTATAACCCTCTTGCCAAGGGCTCTAAAAGCCTTATAAACTTATAAGATTTAGAGAAAACAGTGGATCAACTCTTTACAGGGTTTTCTCTACACAAATACTCATGGAGGGCTTCCCCCTGCAATGCGGAAAATGGAACTTCAAATCGATCTACCAAATGGAAGTCTGGGCAAGTTCTTGAAAATCTGTTTTATAGGAAACAGTTCACATCTAACTATTTAATATACTGTTAGTGGCTTATTACCTTGACAGTTTCTTTTTTTTATGACACCAGCAAATAAGAGAGAATGCTTCCAAACCAGATTTTTACTTTTTTTTTCATTTGCTGTCTCCTCAAAGTTATATCCCTGATTATTCTAAATTAACAAACATTCGGTATTTTGGGAGGGATCCATTTAGGGCACTAGGGAGCTGGTGGACGCCGTTCTGAAATCCTACCACTTTGTGATATCATAAAGGAAAAGGAGCTACTTAGAGGATGGTGAGTAAAGTTTTGCATTTGTCCTGGTGAGATACTGGTTTTGCATTTGTCCTGGTGAGCTACTTAGAGGATGGTGAGTAAAGTTTTGCATTTGTCCTGGTGAGGATCTGTGTGAAGATGTCCAGAAAGCATTTGAATATACAGGTCTGAAGCTTGAGAAAGACACAAAGCTGAAGATGGACATTTAAAAACTATTTTCACTGAGACAATAGTTTAAAAAAGCAGGAGAACCCCCCACCTCTCCAAAATATATATATATATATGTATAAATAAGAATGTGTTTTGAAATAAAGAAGAGAGAAATTTTCTCAGGAAGAAGTATAAACATTTGCTACTCAGTATAGTCAGAGGCCCAGCAGCCTTGGTGTCACCTGGTTGAGGAGTGGTCAGAAATGTAGTTTCAGGTCTCACTCTGTACTTAATGAGTCAGAATTTGTCTTTTAGCAAGATCCTCACAGTATTCACATGTACATTCAAGTTGGAGAAGAACTGGAGTACAACAAAAAGGCCAAAGACAGGGTAGAGGGACATCTGACAGAAGAGATCAAAAAGGAAGACCATGAGGAATTAGAAGCCAAAATATAGTGAGAATGGTCCTAGGTGTACAGAACACTAAATAGAATTGTATTTGGGTAACAGTGGGTGATAGGAGAACAAATATAAGCAAGTCTTTTTGTTTTTAGTTTCTTTCATTTTTGTTTTTACCAACTCCAGAATTTCTAGAGAATATCGACAGCATCACCTTTCCCTGCTCCTCTGGCTTCCATGCCCAGAAAGGAAAAAAATAAAAATTACATATCCAGATCTCTGGGCCCTTCTTACTTCTTAGGGTAAAAATTGCTTTTTTTATGTGGGTAATTTAGGGTAAGTGAAAAAAAAAAATTGAGGTGGGAGTAGACTGCCCAGAAAACAAACTTTAAGATTTAAAGGTAACAGGCCAATAAAACAGACAGGATTAGACCTGAGAAGTGAGGATGGAACAGGGGAGGAACCCAGCATCTGGAGATGGGATTCCCCAAAACTGAGAGCACGGATGTGGGTTGTGGGTGGCATACCCATCTGCATAGGCTTTTGAGGCATCAGGGCAGCCTGAGACACTGCTACGCTGAGCTTTGCCAGAGTGTGTGTGGGCATCTGTGGAGGTGGGGAGACGGGAGATGCCGGCACAGCCTCTTACCTTTGAGTGCTTCTCCCACAACAGGGGCTGAGAATCAGGCTCTTCTTTTCCCCCTGAATTGTTTAGACCCAGAGTTCTTATGCTATCTAAAGTTGAGGAAAGAAGGAGGGTAGGGGAAAATGCCCCAAATTAACAGATATTGTATATAACTATGAAAAAGAACAAATGTGATATTTATTTAACTTTTAATGTGGAGAAACGTATGCCTGTTTTAGCTTGCCCTCTGTTGCCAGAGTTGCTTCATTTCTGACAGATTTTATTGGAAATGGTTTCTAACAAGTTAATTTTATGTTTATTTGAAATCCTCAGTTCCTGACTCTGTCAGACATTTTAAAAGTAATGGTAGAATAGAAGTACAAAGGAGTCTGGAGACCCAAGTTCTAATATCATCTCTATTTCATAATAGCCATATAACATTTGACAAGGCCTGAGTTTTCACGTCTGTAAAATGAAGATCTGAGGTGAGATTTCTAACTCTTTTCCAACACTAGCAGCCCACAATAATTCTATGGTGTGTAACAAAGATAATAAATGTAGAAATGTTTGAAAATCATAAAGATTAGAACATAAATCACATAATACAGCATCATCTTAATTTGTTAGTCAATTCAATCTCCTTAAAGTTTTTCACTGAACATTGTCCATAATATAGGCATCCAGAGAAAACAGAACGATTAAGAGGTAGTCAGACCAAAAAAGGTCAGTAACTCTTAACACATATGCCTGGGATGGGGAGGCAGTCTCCCCACTTGGTATGACTGGACAGAATCTCCTTTGGCTAACACTTACCTGCTCCCACACCCTCACTGCAGGATGTTCTTGTACATCAGGCTGCTTGTTGCTCTTAGAGATTGATCCTACATGAAGAGGCCCCTGTGTCCAATTCTCACACCCGCCCTACTGTTTTTTAGTTAAAAAACTTTACCTGACATCCTTCCCCTCCCTAGATTAGGTTCACCTATTATATGCATCCTTTACTTCCTATGACAGTAGTTATCATAATTAGATAGCGATTTGTCTGATCATTTAATATCTATCAATCTTCACTACAGTGTAAACACCACAAGGGCAGGGACTATGTCTGTTTTGTTACCCCTTTATTCCCAGCACCTACCATAGGCCCTGGCATAGGATACACATTACAGGAAAAGACAAATGAATGAATTCCATCTTGCATAGAAGAAGGTGAACACTCATTAACCAAGTCAAGTCACTAACAAGTGAGATAACAAAAACATGGATTTGTTCTCACTGACTCCCTGACCTACCCATCCGCCACTCCAGGTGGCCTCCTTGTCTATCTCCCAGATTTCAATCTCCAGGCTGTAACACTGGTGGTGCTGGAGGAGGTGGGGGCGGGGGGGGGGGCGGGGAGAAGCAGGCAGGGAAGACAAGATGTGGTGGACTTGGTCCCTTCTCACCAGTCTTTCCTCTTCTTATCCACCAATGCTTAGTTATACGCTTTATGAATGTGCATTCGGCACCTACTTGGAAGAAGTCCACATTTGTCACAATGCGCAGGACCATAGTGAAATAATCAAAACCGTGACCTCTCACCTCTCCTCTGCCTTCATCTATATCACGGACTTCATTTAGTACATGAATGGTCAGGCTGGAGATATAAGGTATTTGTACTTTTCCAATGGACTTAATTAGGATCGTCTCTCATTTTTAGAACAGCAATTCCATCTCTGTCCCAGATACTTGGGTTATATAACCTGAGGTCAGTCCTTGATCTACCCACACCAAGGTCTAGGTCCATTTCCAGAGCCGAGGTATCCTTTGCCTCAATTTCCTTTCTCTTGCCCAGAGCTATATTCCTCAACATGTCCACTCCATCTGCTGTATCTGTTCATCTCCCTCTCTCTCTTCCATAGCCACAGCTCCCTCTTGTTGAATTATTTCTTCAAAAATCCATTGAGTGTAATATCTCTAAGATAAGCAGAATAAACACATTCTTGCCCAAGTGGAAATTAGTTTAACTACCTTTTCTCACTACATAATGTCATCAAAGAAAGTTCTCGAAGTTCGAATGGCTCGAAGTACTTTTTAATGATTCTTTTACTTGTTTATTCCATTTATCACAACTCAGAGAAAATGCATTCTTGATAGACTTTTCTCAACCTCTGTTGACTGTTTATTTAATTTAGAACCAGACTAACTTTCTCTGAACCAGCCTGCAGCACAGAGAACGTGTATCGAAAGAGACGCAAAATTTGCCGGATGCTGCGTCTGTCCTCCTCCACTTGCCACCAGCGTTCTCCGGTTCTCTATCAGGTTGATTTAAAAGGGTCTCTCCCTCCAGGGGGACTCACCGCACCGCAGCTGCGCTCTCCTCCCTGCCTGGTCATCCGATGCCCTCTGCAGGAGGACTCTATTTTTGTCCTGTTGTATCCAGAGCTCCCTAAAATTTTATGCTCCTTCAGTCTTTACAAAACTAGAGCTTGATCTGGTGACCTGGGGAATATTACCTGTAATTAACCCATAAATTCCCATCTGTTTAGTTAAGGACTGGTTTTCATGCTACTAAATTTTACTAAAATTTTTCTATCTACACTGAGAAATTCTGATGCTCGGTAGACCTTCACATTTGGGGGAAGTTCTAATATAGTTATTAATATTCTTATTTTTAAATTACCTTTAAAAAACCTTGGCATAGAAAACTATTTACCTTCTTCTTTTCTCTTTGTTCTTGATCTTTACTCCAAGTCTATCCTTTTTATTGGATCCTCTATATTGAAGAGAAACTATCAGGAACAGGCTAAGTTGAAGAGTAGAGAGTTGTAGTGAGAAGTAAACTAGGTTCAAGGCTAATTTTCTGCTATTTACTGCATGGCCTTGAAAAGTCATTTCCTCTGGGCTTTGGTTTTATCTTCTGTAAAATTACAGGGCTGGCCTGGATGTTTCTTAAGATTTCTTCTAACTCTGAAAATTACTCACTTTATACTAACTCCTACGTCACCTTTCTCTGTTAATAGGTATTACAATTTTTTATTAGTTTTATTTCCTAGATTAGTTTTATTTCCTAACTTGTCTTTTGTGCCTTTTGATGGCCATATTTATGGTTCTGTTGAATTTTCTATATTCACTTAAACAAGGATCAATAATTTTGCATAGAGGTCTTTCAAAAAAAAAAAAGTGACAGTCATTGTGGTCATGTTTTTAAATTTAAACAATTTTTTTTCACTGTCCCCTTTTCAAATTATTTATAATTTAGATGTTTCTTCACTCTGTAGCATTTGTAGTATCCAGCACCAGCCTCTTAACCAGGGACAATTGTTAATGATCTGTAGCATCCGACAATAAAAACATTTTTTGAGCTCTCACTATGTGTCAGGCATTCCACTAGGTGCTATGAATACAAAGACAGACAAACCCCTGGACCTCGTAAACCAGGGCTAAGAGAAAATGTTCCTATATGTTTAGAAGTTAATGTATTACTATCTACTTCTCATTATTCCTGCCCTATCCCAAAACTGACTTCAAGGATATGGTACTGAATCTATACTCACTGATAGGAAAAAATAATCTAAGGCAGAGAAACATAACCTTGATACATAAAACATGGCCTCTGTTGTATACACGTGGCAAAGGAACTTAATTCTTACATGACTGCCTTAGCTTCTTATCTGTAAAATACTAATATTTTGTAGGTAGGCTTGGGTCAGAGGTTGAACTATATGATTCTAAGATTCATTCTAACTCTTACAGGACTGTGGTTTGAACTTATAGTTCAATTATATAATGCTTTTGATAATTAAGAGGCAGGACTTTACTTCTTGAGGAGTCAGGAAGTCTAGTTTCTTTACGGCAAATACTCTCCTAGTCTTTTAAAGCAGGCCTCACTAGATGTAGTAAATATTTTCCCATGATTCTTACATTAATGATCTTTATCCCCACCTTGAAATGATGTTTCTGAATGCAAATCAGAGTGCAAATCACAAGACTTTAGAGGTGGGGCCCAACTACATGGCTCCAACAGAATCCCACCTCAGTTGTCCACGTGCATGAGTAACTGTTAGCCAATGGTTGTCCTCTAAGAAAATTCCCTCCACATTCTTCCAAAGAGCCCAAATTATATATTCCCATTTGGAATTGATGGAAGTCTAAAGATGTAAAACAGATTTAAGTTGAACTTTTGTGGAATTGATGAAAGTTACACAGGGCTGGATTACAAAGGGCAGGTAGCCTTTGCAGTCACACTGGGCCCTGAACTCGGAAGGGGTCTGTGCTGGATTTAATGCTCCGAAACCACTATCCTGAAATTCTTAATAATTTAATTTTTGAACTTGTGTTTTATAAGTGAGGTCTGATGGGACAATGGAACCTGTGTGTGAGGAGAGGAGATACACTCAACACCCGCGTCCATTATTTCTTCTTTCTCTATTCACATGTAGTATTCACAGGGCCCCATAAACATAGAATTCCAGTGGGCCCACAATGCAAGGGAGTTCAGCAAGACTCAAAGCAAGCACAAGATAAGTGCGTTACATCTGCAGTTGAGCAAATGGGGCACTTGAGTCCCGAGAGGCTGTCCTTTCCTTTTGAATCATAATTTGTTTCTAATGCAGATAGAAAGCAATGGTGTTTCAAGAAATACAAATGACCGAGAAACACTACAATGTTTTTCTTAACTTGTTTTACTTAGCCAATGACTCTTGTTGCATATTTTGATGTAGAAGAAAAGAGAAAGATAGGGCAACTCACCGTCCCCTTTCTTTTCAGTTCTCACTTACTTATCAGTAAGCCAAAGGTTGAGAGTGTTAGTTGAATGTGCATGAATCAAGAAATAAAATAGAAACAATTGAAGTACATTTTTTTTCAGCATTCACTGTTCTTGAAAGAACAAAATACATATGCATGTACGAGCTATAAAATATGAATTGTACAATTTCAGTAATTTCACACTATGAGTTATACTTGCACTTAATACAATTATATTTGTTCTTAACATTTACACTTATAATTTGCATTGTACAATATAAAGATGAATGATAAAATTTATGCTAGTATTTAAATTATTTATTTATTAATTTTTTTTTTTTTACTTTACAATAACATTGAACAGTGAAAGGCATAAAAGTTTTGCTACTCTAAAATGTGCCTTTTGGAATATTGATTTTAAGCTTGTTATTAAAAAAACAGAAAATTCAGAAAGAATCTGTAACCTATCCCCTTTCTGCCTAAAAGAATTCAGATAGAAAAATCTGCTTTAAAAAGGCAAATTTAGCAAAATCACCTTAGCATATATGAATTAACACATATGTGACAGGAAGAAATCTAGCAAAGCCTGTTTCACTCTGTGTCCTGTTGTATGTGGGTGGCCCAGCAAGAATTTGTTTACCATATGTTTGCTCTTTCTCCTACCAGTAAGTTACCAACATTCCCTTTGGAATCCCAGATCCCTGTCTTCTTCTTCTTTGTCCAAAATGGCATATAAACCTCAACTGCCCAGGGCATTTCAAGTCACATTTTTATGGATCCCTGATTGTACATTTGTATAATAAACTTTGGACATTTTCTCCTGTTAATCTGTCTCTGTTAATTTGCTTATTATCCCAGCTAGAAGAATTTAGAAGGTGGGAGGAATGTTATATTTTTTGCGCCCCCACAAGAGCTAATAAAAACACCATACAGTTCAAGAGAGAGATTACAGAAGAAATGAAAAGGTGTTTTAGTACATTTAGTGACGTTATTTTCATTTAGCAGTGACCCCTGCAAATCATATAGCCAGCTCTGAAGTGGGAAAAGCAGAAAATGATGAGAAAGTCAAACTCAATGACAGGAAAACATTTAAACAACTGTTTCTTCAGGCAGTTACAAGAAAATGTTGTAACTACTCATTCTGAGAGAATGATGTACTAAAAAGTTTTCAATAATCTGCATCATTTAAACAAAGCACCTTGTTTTATTTCCCATGCATTTGGCAGTGGGCTGCAGGTTATTTCAACCCAATGTCTGCATGAATGAGTCCTACACTAGGGGGCAGCAGCTACCGTCTGTCAACCTTCTAGGGCTCCAAAGCCCCAGGATTCAGGTGATTCCCTACTTGAGATCCTGAGAAAATGAAGAGGTACCTAAAAAGTTTGCTCTTTGTCTTTATGTCAATTTGCTTTGCAGTATTGTTTTTGAGAGAGGATGGGCCTCCTACACCAAGGACTTAAGGTGTTTCTTTGCCTAAAAAGAAATAGCAGTGAACATATTTTATCTGCTCTCACTCCATGACTCATTTCTAAAGTGACAAAGTAACATAGTCTGAAAGATTGTTTTAAACTTAGTTTCTCTGTACAGCCTAGTAGTGATTGGTCATATTTATCTACTATGAATTTGGTCAAAAAGAACAACTCATTTCATGGAGGCCACTTAGCAGCTAATCAAGTGATAACAATTTTGTAACTTGTGAAGATTGTACGGGTTTCAGAGGGAAACTGCTAAGGCAAGGGATTAGTTAAACATTACAAAATCCACACTCAGTCACTCAGCTTAGCCTGAATAGAAGAGTCAGAATGTTCTAAACAGAAAGAAAAATCTAGAGGTCCATATTTTAAAGGAAATAATTTGCAAAGATGACTATATTTGCCAAGATACGCAAAGTTATTCAGTTAGCATTCAATTATTCAGTGAGAATAGCATTGCCTAACAGACAAGTTGGCTAAAACATAGCTTGCAGTATTGTATTAGATTGTTCCAACAAGATTTTCCAAATAAAAATTTTATTAAAAGTGAATTGAATACTGTATACTTGAAACTAAAAAAAAAAAAAAAAAAAAAAGTGAATTGAAATTTCCATGCACAGTATGCTAAGAAACCACCATTGTGAATTCCAGACTTTCTGGCAAGACAACGTTAAAAAAAAAAGTTCCTTTTATCCCAGCTCATCACAAATCTCCAGGGACGTGCTTCTCAACAGAGGCAATTCTGCCCACTAGGGGCATTCGGAAATTTGCAAGGTTGATCCTGGTGATCCTAGTGATTAAAGCATTACTTTCATTTAATGTAGTGGAGATCCAGGGATGTTAAACTTCCAACAATGCATAGGGCAGCCCCTAACGATGACAAAGTATCATCACACATCTCTCTCAACTTTTAAGGCCCTGCCTTAAATTTACAAATGAAAAACATTTGTATAATTTTTAAAGCCCAGGAACTAAGTCTATTTTGCATCTAAGTGCATGTTATTCTTAACATGGTTTTAATAAAATTGAGTGTTCCAGACATGTAAGTACCAAGTAAGTCTAAGGCAGGCTGTGCTTTATTTCATTCAGAACTTAGTACTAAGAATTGTTAACCATCTCTGAAGATCGTGTCATCAGCAGCATCTTGGCTTGTGGAACTGAGTCACCAATAGAACACATTGGCAGCAGTATGTGTTTGTAGCTCACGATTTACGGTAGTTCTAAGTGTACATTTAAATATACCTACTTAGTCAAATATAAAAAGAATCAACTTGAAAATTTTCTTGCATCTCTTAAATTCCAACATATTCATTATCAGTATAAGCATCTGAACATCTCATTGTGTTTTATGGTATAACTATATCTGTGAATTTCCATACTTAAATATATATTTCTTTCTTTTTATTTCTCCTTTATATTACAGTTAAGGCATTATGTGATTTTTAATTATGTGTCTATATTTTAATTTTATTTTAATATTATTAATTTATTTAATTATATTTTAATTATAGACTATATTTTCTACAGATTTCATTTCAAGATGGTAAAGGACCATAATAAAATATTTGTCATTAAAAAAAGGGTATTGGGCCTCATAAGTTCGAGACCCAATTCAAGTATGTCACCTCACCGTTCCTCCCTCTCTCCCCAACCTACCTCTGCTACTTGCCCAGAAGGAAATGGTGAGTAATAAGAAATAGCTAATAGCTAGCCCATGAAGGAAATTTCATTCTGATTAATAGTTTTTTAAATAAATTCTCTGGCAAGTTGTAAGTTGAACATTCTCACATGATATTGATATAAATATAGATTGTCAAAATTACATATTATTCATTAAGTATTACTAAGTATCTACTAAGATATAAGGCATTTTGCTGTTAAACAAATAGTGCCCAAGCAGCACCAAAATCATTGCTACCCTAAAGAAAACTTCTGGAAAACAAACAAACAAACATGGATATAACAAGGATATTACAATAGGTGACAAAACAATGAATAGGGTGAAATTTTCAACTGAATATTTTGGAAGCATTTAATTTGTGACCTATCCCTTTTAGGCAGATTAGCTCCCAATAAGCCAAATCAGAGTAGATATGCAAGAAAAAATAAAGCTAAAACTTTTTAAAATTTTTATGTTAGGGAGAATAAAGAAATTTTAAGGAAAAAACTCAAATACGATAAATAAAATCGTAAGATTCTCATTATTTTTGAACAAAACACATTTCCTGGAATTGGAATTACATTACTGAAATTAGTTGTTTTTAAAGTTCTTTTGTATGACTGAAATCAAATTCTTTATAGTAAATTTAGTAATATAAAAGAAATAGTGCTCTGCAATTATTAGAAACAAATTAAATGTTGCTATGAGATTTTTTTTCTTCCTTCTGGCCGGTGGCTAAAATCAAGTATAGAATAGCCAAAGGCAAAGCAGCCTTGGGAAGGGTGGTTGTGTGACCAAAGTACAAGTTGCTTAATCTCTCTCAATACCTGGTTTCCTTATATGGTAACAACTACCTCATAAATTAAATGAATTGGTGCACATTATGTGCTTAGCACAGTGCCTAGCATGTAGTAAGACATAACAAACAGCTTTTGTCTTATCTCTTTTCCATACTAAAAACATGACGACTTCATGGGAACAATTGCCTGACTTAGGAAGGGCTCTCCTGACCTGGCTAGACAGTCATGTGATTTGCTTAGTACTTTAAGGTTCCAGATGGAGATGCCAACCAGTCTGAATGTAATTAAGAGTTTTGATAGCCTGGGAATCCTAGGATGTTCCTGACTAAGCTGTATTCATTCAATTGTTCTAGTTAGAAAAATAAAAGATCTGTGTGGACTTTAGATACTAGAGTTTGTTACCCAGCAACAGATTGAAGTTCCGGAAGAAATAGTGAATTCTCTAGTTAGTGAAGCAACTTCCTGAGAGGTGGCTATTGACTCTGACCACACTGAACCCAAGAACTCGTGATCCTCTGACCCAGAAAATAAAAACTCACATAAGAACTGATTAGCTGGCAAGACATCAAGAAAACTAGTTTTACAACCTATCAGGTGGCTAAAGGTTGGTCACATTGTCTGGGAGAGCAGGAAGAGTAGGGCCACTACATTTCACAGGGGCCACCTGCATATAATACACTGTATAGCAACAGGCTCCAGAACTCTGTGCAGCTCTGTGACCCCAGAAAGGACCTAAGGCAACTGGGGCATGCTGGCCCATTATACCAAATGGAAGCTACATCTGTCTGCCTTCCTTCTACTCTTTCCACAGTGTTGCATGACCTCCTAGAAAGCAATGCAAATACAAGATTTTAGATATTGTCATTTAATCCTTATAACTATCCTAACTCATTAAAATCATCCTCTTTACAGACAAAGAAACAGATTTTGAGAAGTAACAGTCAAGGTCACAAAGCTGATGAATGAGATCCAAACCAGGTTGTCTCACTTCGGATTCCAGGCTCTTGACCTCTATGCTAGACTGCTTCCTAGGGACCAATTACAACTAATGTTTGTTTAATGTTTAACATTCATGAAGCTTCAAACACGGACCTGATATCATCATCGTCTCCATTATACAGATAAAGAAACAAACACAAGATATATAAGTGGTTTTCCCAAGTAAATGCAATTGAGTAGTAGAGCCAGGATTTGCACCCCAGGTCTTTTGAATCAAACTAGGATATGCAATAGTAATGCTCAAACAGAATGGACTGAGCTATGCTGAGCATGCAGTTTAAGAGGAAAGCATTCTGAGGTCAGGAACTTAGCCTATTTTTGTCTTCGTTTTCTCTACCCAGACAATGCTTTTACATAAATAGAATTATCTGATGATAACCTGCACCCCAATTACAGCATTTGTGCATGCTAGATATATTACCTTTCTCTAGAAGATATGTAGAATGCATATAATCTGGAAATGTCTTCTCTATTGAAGATGAATATTGAAGAGAGCACTTTTGGATTTAAGCAATATCCTTAAAGTAACATGTCAAGAATACTCAGCTCCACATGGAAATACCACCCAGGGTTAATGATTAACAAATACTGTCTGTCCAAGATACCAAAACCCAGAAGGAGATCACAGGATCAGAAACTTTCATCCCTCTGAAGGACAAACATCTCTAAATTTGGGGGGAAATGCCATTTTCAGACTTACTCCACTACTTTTATCTAATTACCTGTTGCTTATTTTGGATTTCAGAAGGTCGGGTGAAGGGAGGACAACTGAGTTTATAAGGAGGGTAGCTGAACTGATAGGAGACAGGAAATAACTTGTAGAGATCTCTGCCAAAGTTTATTCCACTGAGCTGCTCTTGAGACACTGTTTTGCCTGGTCTCATAGCACTGGCAAGCTTTGCAAGGAAGTTCTGTGAACTTAGTGATGTCTGCAAAATCACACAGAGGCCTCCGCCATGAAAAGCAGAAAAGAGTTACTGGGATCAGTTACCTCAAGCCCATTTTGCCACATATCACTCTACAGGGCACTGAATCTGTCCATCTAGAATATTATTATTTTTTATTTTTTCAGTTACAAAACATGATAAAATGTTTCATCAGTTTATCCCTTTAGGGTCAATTGTAAAATTTACTTAACTTTCTCTAGTTAATTTATTGTCAATTTATAATGAACATAGAGTATATTATCTTATGAGATAAAACTTCAGCAAAAATATTTTCAACTCATGATGTAAAAAATAATGTTTTTCTCAACTTCATAATAAATTGTTGGTACGAACAAATTTTACCTATTTCTGATATTAGAGACATTAAAATTTTAGAAGTGCCTTTCACTTTGAGTGAATGAGCAAATGGATGAATTAATTTTTAAAATATTTACTGAATGCTAAGCATGGTGCTAAGTACTGGGGATGCCTGGGTTAATAATTAACCAAAACCCAATAACTCACCCCTTGACATCAATATAATCAGTATAATTTCATGAGGAAGAACAAGAAAGTTAAGTATCCGAAGTATCCTAACTGGAGAGTTCCAAGGAAAATTCAAAAGTAAATTTAGGGTATGTACTTTTGTCTTATTCTAGTTCAATTACTTTGTTCTCTGTGTGAGTTAGAGAGCACATATTCTCCCACTGTGAGAGGAAAAGGGTGTCATGCACTCCAAACCAACCACAGGTGCCTTGGGCAGAAACTGTTGATGTTAAGACAAATCACATAAAGTTTATTATAGGCCTAGACAAAAATTAAAGGAAAAAGATTCCTAAAACGTGGCTTTGGGTGCTTAAGGATAACAGTGCTTTGAAGCTTGACAGATGTAAAGATTGGCAATTTACCTTGACCAAAATTTATATTCCCCAATAGCCAAAAAAGATAAAATGACTAAAACCACAAATGTGGGGAGAGATGAGTATTAAAAATTCTAACATCTTGAGGACTGATGTTAAATCTTGTGAGGACAATCAATACATCAGGGTTCTTATGTCAACCAACTTTCCAAGGAAGGAATCCTAGTCTCCACAGGCAGGTGTGAGAGAGCTTACTGTATATGAAGGAATAGAGCCATACTATCCTTCAAAGTGGCCCAAACTGTGGCAAGCTAACTCATCAGGCCAGATAACCAGTTCCTTGAAACTGAGAAATCTGGATTCTGGAGAGGTCAACTGTACAAGACCAGGCCTTCATCAATAGGTAAAGTAGTCAAAAAGTGAGTTGTTCCAAACTACTACTCAAATGAATGGAATTGGGTTATGAGAGACAGTGGCCTGAGCACCTAATTTCTCAAGAAAAGGTCAAGGTGTTTATCTTTCTCCACGTTTAGGTAGGAAGTGCTGTCAGTTGATTTCACAATAGAGAAGGTAAGCCCTCCAAATCTGACATCATCTCCTATGAGTCTTTTCCTCACTCACTCTATACTAAGCATACTGGCCTCTTTGCTTCTCCTTGGAAATGTCACACATGCTCCTAACTCAGAGCTTTTGCATTTGTTGTTCTCTGTGCCCAGAATGTTCTTCCCCCAGATTTTCTCTTGGTTCCCTTTCTCACCTCCTTCAAGTCTTTGCTGAAATCTCATCTTCTCAATGAGGCCTACTGTATTAGTTTTCTTTTGCTGTCACAACAAATAACCACAAATGTAGTGGCTTAAAACAACACAAATTCATTTTTTTACAGTTCTGTAGGTCCAAAGTTTAGTATAAGTAGCACTAACCTAAAATCAAGGTATTGGCAGTCTGTGTTTTTTCCGAAAGTTCTAAGGGAGAATCCATTTCCTTCTTATTTGAGTTATTGGCAGAATTTAAGTCATTGTGGTTGTATGATTGAAGTACCTGTTTCCTTGCTGGCTTTCAGTTGAGGGTAATTCCTGGCTTCTAGAGGCTTCCTGCATTCCTTAGCTGATGGCCCCCTGCCTCCATCTTCACGGCTAGCTATGACAGGTCAAGTCCCTCTCCCACTCCAAGGCTTTCCTCCTTCTTTCTTTTCTTCTCTCTCACTGAACCAGAAAATGTTCTCTCCACTTCCGAAGACTTACCTGGGCATACCTGGATAATCTAGGGTAATCTTTTCATCTCACATCTGCAAAATTTCTTCTGTGTAAGGTAACATATTCACAGAATCCAGGGATTAAGACAATTAGGGCATGGACATCTTTGAGGGAGTAGTAAACATATTAAAAATTCTGACAATTTAGTAGAGTCACCCGGTAGGAGAACAACAAACTCTGTTTAAAAACCCAATTCAGGTTTATCCACCCACTCTAATAGAGTTTGTCAAAAACCCGATGCAACACTCAAGGTATTAGATGTGTCAGTGATGACTCTTCCCACATTCAGGGCCTCCAGTGAAAATTCCCCTGATCCCAACAATTGGTGAGTAAGACAGCCATGTTATGTGCCTATGACCTTTTCTCTTGGTCACAACTAATTGGAGTAGGAATGGTACTTTACTCAAAAGCCACCAATCCAGTAACACTGATTAGAGTCAACAAGATCTAAGAGTAACAGACAAATGATGAAATAATAATAACTAATATTTTTCAGAGTTTGTTATCGTCTGCCAGGCCTGTGATAGCTCCTCTCTGACCTCTACTCTGTGGGCACATTTTGCTCTAAATCTAATGCATATACAGGTGTCAATATGCATAGTACTCTATGGTGTAGGCACTACTACTAAATCCAATAGATGAACTCAGGTAGTCAATCTCCAAAGTCCACACTCCTACTATTTCCTTTTCTAACTGGCAAGAAATGATTTTAGATACTCGAAAAACATATTTTTTAATTAAAAATGTCTCCTAATGACAGGAAGTATATGTGTATACACAAATATACACATGTATATTTTTTCCTTTCCTAATGACAGTAAGTCATGTGTATACACAAATATAGAAATACAATATATAATATTTGTATACACAAATATTAAAATACATTTTAAATAAAGATGTCCTAAATATCATTCAAATATTATGAATGGTATTCATTGAATAATATTGGCATTTGTATTAAAACAGGGCTACACATAAAAAGAAAAGTCACTGTATTATACAAACATCATAAATTTCTCTAGACTATAAAATTAGAATAAAATTTATAAACACATTCTCATTTCTCTAGAGGTAAATGCTACTTAAACTAGGTAGACATAAAATGAAATGGCTACAATTTGCCCAACTTGAAAAAGTATTCAAGAAAGGCGTATTTAAGGATATCCAATAGTTCTTAATTTGGGTTATAAATTTTGAGAAAATCTGTTCATCATATAATAGCAGTGTGTACATGATATCCACAGGCTTAACACTGGTGATGTTAACTGTGATCACTTAAGTAAAGATGGAGTTTGCCAGGTTTCTTCAATGTAAAGTTACTATTTTTTCCTTTCCATACTCTAAGTCTGGATGTGAATCACTAAATCCAGTTCATACTCAAAAGGATACTTTGTTTGCTATTTATTTTGAAAACATTTCAGACTTCTAGAGAACTTAACAGAAAGTGTAATGAATTCCCATTTTCAATATCTAGATTTGACACTGATAGCATTTTTCACATATACTTTATCATTTTCTTGCTCCCTCTACAAATCTACATATTATTGCTATCCATATTGTTTTGACTAAATCATTTGACAGTAAGCTGTAGATAACATAACCTTTTATTCCAAGTACTTCACCAAGTATCTCTTAAGTAAAGGAGTTTTTTCATAACCACAATGATTAATTTCAATAATTTAACATTAATATAATACTATTATCAAATATATAGCATTTCTTTTTTTTTTAACATTTTATTTTTTTATT
>NW_011888863.1:2283665-2292816 GCF_000151845.1 Pteropus vampyrus
TATTTTTCCCCCTCCCCCTCTCCCCTCTTCCCTCCCCTCTGGTAACCACTAGTCCAACGTCCATGTCCATGAATCTCTGTTTGTTTGTCCTGTTCATTTGTTGCTTTTAAGCTTATATCCCACATATAAGTGATATCATGTGATTTTCATCCTTTTCTTTCTGGCTTATTTCGCTTAGTATGATTATTTCAAAGTCAATCCATGTTGCTGCAAATGGCAGTATTTCATCTCTTCTTATTAGCCCAGCATTTCTGCTTTTGTGTATGTTGGAGTATCTGATAGAAGCCCTCTTGCCTTAACCAGAAAACTAGACAAAATGTCTAAGGCAAGTTTTTTCAGACATTGGAGAATAAGCAACACAAAGCAGAGTAGGCAACGAAAGACAGCAATCAATCCCTGAAGACAGGGAAACATAAGAGGTAAGCCTCATGATGATCCTGGCTCTCAGCCTGGGGAAAATTTCCTGACAGTGTAGCAATGTGGAATACTAGCAGAGAACGACAGTCCCTCTGAGCTGGGAGGATGAGATCTGAAGTTGGGGCAGCTGAAGTGCTGGAATCTGCAGGGCAGGCCCCAGAGAGGCAGGAGCCCTGCAGTTTATATAAATATAATCATGAGTTCATAGTGATACCTCTAACTCTGAGCCAATATCACAAGGCTTTTCTTAGTCTTCTCCTATTCCATATTTCTGGCTCCTTTTTAGAGAAACGGTCTGAAAGCAGACTGGTAAGATAGGTGACCAATTGTCAAGTCTCCCACCTGAGGAAAAAGCCTGCCAGTGGTCAGGTCAGCAAAAGGAGGAATGTGGAGCGACAATCACCACGTGAAAGCCTGAGAACTAATGATGTAAAACCCAGAAGAAAATGGATTTGGTGAGAGAGTACACCAAATATAAATAGATATTTATGGGGCAGACAATAGCATATTTGCCTCCCAGAGCTCTAATTAAGTTCTTTAACCAAAATTCCAAGTTGTTTGGTTGTAGTTTATTTTTAAATTAATTCAATAATACCTCTCAACACAGCTTCTTCATCCTGAGCTCTTTATTTTGATTCATTTCTTTGTAGTCTGGTGTCCTTCTTTCAGTAGTTTTTTCAAAAAGGGTTCATGGATTCAGTTTCCCAGGATTCAAAGATTCTCAACCTTGGCTGTACACTGTTATGGCCTTGGGAGCTTCTGAAAAACTATTGACTTCTGACCATCATCCTGGACCAATTCAATAGGGTTTTTTGAGGGTGTAATCAATAATATTTTAAAAAATCAAATTTCTGAAGTGTTTCTGATGTGCAGACAAATATCTCCAATTTCAAACTCAAAGATGTTACTCGAGTAGGCTGTCTTAGAGGAAAAAAAAAAAAAGACTAAAGAAAGTTGCAAGTGAGTTTCAAAGAAGCAGCCTGGGTAGAAGAACACTGCTTTGTTCTTTCAGATTTGAGAGTGTTAATTTAACTCCTTGGGTGGGTTTTTAAAAATTACATCACATTTTCATTCCCTAAAATGTTAATATGCATAGGAATCACCTGAAAACCTGGTCAAATGCAGGTTCTGATTCAATAGGTATGGAATGGCAACTGAGATTCTGCACTTCTAATAAACTCCCAAGTGATGCCAATGCTGCTGGTTCATAGGCCACACTTTGAAGTATAAATTGTACCCCTCTGTCTTCTGAAGTGAATATTGCTACAGAGGAATCAGGAACTACCTGATACTGACCTTTTTTTGTCTTTTGGGTGGCTTGATTCTTCTTCTTTGGTGTCCATACGAGTCTCATCTTCGAAATTCAGATTTAGTGAGGTGATGTGTATAGAGTGAAAAGCCCCACATATAGCATCTGCTTCTGATGTTTTTTTTCCGCTTTTTGTTGTTGTTGTTGTTGTTTTTTTTTGTTGTTGTTCTAGTGCCTGTGAGCCCCAAATTCACAATAGTTCCAGCTCTTCTTGAGAACTTCCCATAGGATTGGCAGATGGCTGTCCCACATCGTGGCTGAGATTTTTTTCCTCTTTTGCCCATTCATTCTTACAATAAAATGGTCATCATTTTAGTTAATTGGAATGAATTTTTCCTTGCAACCAAAAGAAATTAATTAAAACAAGTAGAAATCATAGATTGAAAAATATGCAATGTGAAAATAATGATTGTATAGAATGCTGTGTCAAAATAAACAGCAATGCAAAAAAAAAAATTGTACTTACAGTGATGGCCAGCAGAAAGGAGGGCTGGGGCAGAAAAGTTTTAATATGATTCTTATATCATTATTTGAACTAGATCGATTGACAGATAATAGTAGAAAAAGTAGAAAAGTTATAGTATCAAAAAAAAAAAAGAAGAGAGAATTAAGATTAAAATGTGATGCTAAAGGATTCTGAAAGTCTTAAAACCAATTAAAAGCTAAAAACTGATAAATAAGAAAACCTTAAAGGATAGTAAGGCAAAATCTTAAACCAGGAGAACTATAAAAATTCATAAAACAGAAGTACAACATGGGCTATAAAATAAGCAGAATAAAGATTAGAGCAAGAAAATAAAATTGAAAAGAAAACCAGAAGGTTAAGATAACTTATTAAAATTAAAATTAAAATAAAGTCAGTTATAAAATAATTTTGAGCAGATGAAATTCAAATTAAGTAAATGTTAGAAGCCAACAGGGTAATCAGGAAGATATAAAATAGAATATGAGATCTTGTTTAAAACATAAGAGTAAGAATAAAGATAAATATAATTAGATAATTTATATAGATTTAAAAATAACATCAAAATATTTTTAAAAAGTTTGCAAGTTAGAGGAAGAGAGAAAAGAAAAATTTCTTGAAACATACAAAGAGTAAGAGGACTTGGCATTTATCTGTCTTTTTCTAAGAGACTATCTGCTAATGAAGTAGTGGTGTCTTCAGGTGGGACCTGAGGTGACAGAGAGCAATACAACAGACACCTTGGTCACAGAGGCTTCTGCCTTGCTCCCCTCAGCAACTGCGAAGGGTCAGCCTCACCAGCAGTAATCAGAGATGGCAGATAGGAGGTATCAGTACAGCAAACTCACAGCTGATGGCCCCAATCTGACTCAGGATAAACTCCCTAGCCTTCCGACTACATCCCCTCCTGGATTATCTCCTCCAAATTTAGCTCATGCTCAGAGTCAGGGGAAACTACTCTCTCTAGATCGATTACTTATGAAGCATTGCATGTCAATTCTTGTCAATGTCTCTAGAAAAGTTTTTAGGAACTGTGGTATAGCACCCAGATAAAAAAAGGCATTTGTTCAGTAGATATTTAGAACATCTTCCCTGATCCTGGCAGTGTACTAGACTCCAGGAACACAATGCTAAATGAATAACAGAGCTCCCTTAACAGAGATCCAGACTAGCTGCATGGATAAGATAGTGGCATTTTAAGAGAGAGTTTTAACACATTATCAATGGCACAAGTGAAAGAGTTGGCTCTAAACAGGAGGGCGACCTTACCCTCTGCAGCGACAGGAAGGGAAGTGAGGGCATGGTGGGAGGTAGGTAGGCAGGGTTGAGAGTCAGGGAGATTATGTCTGATGGAATGAATTCTCTTGATGAAATAGGGGTTTTCCTGAGTGAGGAGTCTGGAGATAAGCAGAGGTCTTGAGGTAAGTGGGAGATAGAGGTCAAGGAGAGTCATAAAAGAAACTTGAGAAAGAGCTAAGAACCAGTAAACAGTCTGACACACAGCAGAGAGGGCCAGACGGAGGCTGGAGGTGGTGCCAGTCGGTAGCAGCAGCATTTGGGTGTCCAGGTGTGAGATACACACAATTAATTACAATACAATGTAAAGCATCCCAGTATGACAGGATAATTTATTGAGACATTAATCTGTGTCTGTTCTCACTGCATTTCCCCCTGCCACCACCCCAGCCCCACCCATTTTCAAGAATGACTTCAGGGCTATTTGTGTCAGGGAAGTTTTGGGTTAAATGCTTGAAAGAAACCTCCTGAAAGGCCTTGTTTTTTTTGTGGTTTTGTTTTTTTTCCTTTTAAAGCAGAGGTCTCAAAGTGCCCTTTTCCAGGCTGACTAATACTTTTACAGATATGCTTCATTTGTAATGAATAGTGTTTTTAAGTTTTTAAAAATAGTTGCCAACATTTTGAAAGTAGATTTCACATTAGAATCTAGATTTCAGCCTCTCTTGGAAAAATCCGATGACCTAGCAATTCTAGGCTACATTTTCAGCTGGCTACAATTTGTTGGAGTTCAGTAATGTCTGCCCATTTTAAGGTGGCACAGCCTCCAGTTAACTGTGGTCCTTATCATTTTCTGTGGTCTTGAACTTAGCCAAAATCACTCATTTAGGTTAACTACTTGGTCCCTATAACCCTCTCTAAAGTTGAAAATTATATTAGGAGGAAGGAGTAGAGGCAGAAGCAACAAGGCATGTCCTTACCCGGCTATCCTGGCATCCCAGGTCCTTGTGAAATCCTAAAGAGGGTGGGAGTGAAAGAGACCACAATGATTAAGATTATTTTTCACCAGTCCTTGTGGAGGAGGCTTGAAGTTAGACTTAGAGAAAATAAGGACACCCATCACTTCTTGCACATGCACATTTATGGAATAAGATTTTAAACACTCATGGAGATTCACAGAAAGGGCTAACAGAACGAAAAGCAAAGAAGTGGGTGAGGTTTTGGAAGTTTTTACAGAGGAGATGTAATTTGAGCTGAGTTTTGTAGCATGAGTAGGAGGTCTCCAAATGGAAGTTATTTCACCCAAAGACAAACATTCAAGAATGCAAAGCATATTCAAGAATTTATAGTAGTCCAGTGCAGCTAAGGCATTAGATGCCCATCTTCTGGTTGGGGGAAATAGAAGGGAAAGAGTAGAAGGAGGGTACACCTGAAATTAATATAATATTGAATGTCAACTATAATTGAAAAATAAAAAAATAGAAGGGGGAAAAAAAGGAGAGTGAAACTAGAAGGGAAGGTTTAAGCCTTCACGCCTTCTTCATTTAATGCAGACTTCTTATTCTTTAGTATACTACTGGTACTTAGGAAGTTAACTGTGCTGGAGGTGTGGCCAATTCACAGGGAAAAGAAGACTGGACAAAGGCCACTGAGCAGGTTCTTACAATAATTTGGGTGAGAGATGATGAAGCTTGGAACTAGGACAATGATTATGGGAATGGAGAGGAGGGTTTGGATTTCGACACCCAAGTATTGTTTACTTGGGGCCAGGGATTGTGTTTTGTGCTGAGTATACACTGATAGACACAGGTTCTTGGCTTGAAGAAAATCATTGACTAAGGGACAAAGTTTACCACACTTGGCAGAGCCAGCAAAGAGCTGAAGCATCTGGAATCCTCAAGCCTTCGTCATATGTGTTGTGTATTCCATCATGAGTCACATTCAGAGGATCCTACTCTGTCTACACAAGTTCAGGGGCTATCTGAGACCTGAGTTGGTTGAAACTCACTTCTGCAGGGCTACCAGAGTTTGTTCTTTCTGACTTAGGGAATGGAGAAATGCTCAGAACCTTCTTTAATTTTAAATTTCAAAGAAGGTACTTTAAGTGAATTTTTAACATAATAAATAAGTTGTAATCATTTGAACTATGGTGAAATTGATATTAACTGTATTGTTAGGTGAACTCTATTAGTGCTTAAATATCATTTCTACAATTTTATTGCAACAATAAAATTCATTCAGCTTCCAGATCACTTGGAATCTTTTCCTATTTGCAGGTATGGAATGTTACCTGCCTTTGACTTCCTACTACTCGTTGAAGTCTCTGTGTCACACAGTGCCTGGAACATAGCAGGTGCTCAGTAAGTGTTGAGGAGATAGAATCATAATATAGAAGGGGATGCTTTCAGAAGTTGGGTGCTGTTGTCTTCGGTGAGGTAATCAAGCTAAAGTGCTTGCCAGAGATGTTCATTCATTCATCCAGCAAATATTTATTGAGGATTGACACAAGTTTACTTACAAAAGGCAAATAAATATTTTTGGGCATTGGACAAATAGCAATGAACAAAACAAAGTCCCTGTTCATCCTAGTGAGAGAGATACAAGCAATAAAAAAGTATATTTATATGTGTGTGCATATATATACTTCAATATACACACATTATATGCGGGGCGATACCTGCTATGAAGAAAAACAAAACAAAGTAAAAATAAAGAATGATGTCCTGGGCGGGTATTTTATAGATTGCCTATGAGCTGCTCAGGGAGGGCCTCTTTAAAGAAGTGGCATTTGAGCAGAGACCAAAAAAAAAAAGGTGGGGTTTGGTTAGAATCAGCTATCTGAACATCTGGAGGCCGAGTGTTGCAGGCAGATGGATAAGCAAATGCAAATATTCCGGGAAAGGGAAAGGACCAAGCCTGTTAGAAAACCAGCAGGGAGGCTTGTGTGGCTCCAAAGGGATGAAGGTCGGGGAGAAGGGAAACGAGAGTGCGTGGGAATTGATAGGACTAAAGATTCAGTAACTTCACCTGGCATTCTTCATGCCCACCAACTGAAAAAATTCCAGTGCAGAGAGAGATGATCACTAGTTGACATAAACAGTAATTGGATGGCAAATGCCTGGGAACTTGTGAGGTACAAGTTTTGAGCACTATGATGGGTGATGAGTTCATCTGTCTATGTCACCGCTGTATCCCGTGTCTGGCACATAATAAAAGCTCAATACATATTTGTCGAGAGAATGTTTGAAGTCTATCTTTGCTTTTTCAACTTTCAGAATCTTATTAATAACTAAGCTGTCTCATGCAAACAGCCTAACATTTGGGGGATGGGGAGCATTATTCAAATTCAACTGTAGGACATTATGCACATATATCATTAAAATGTAAACAAGAAACAATGAATTTGTCTTGTGCTTTGTGGATGTCTGTTAGCTTACAGCAGCCTGTCTCCAGGGTGGCATTCGCTGTGCCCTTTACACTGGAGAGTTCACAACCGCTCTATGTCTTAGCAAATACTGGCACCTGACCTGTCTAAATAGTACCGGCAACGCCCGAGATCGCTTTCCATCACATGACTAAAACCGTATTTGCAGGGGGTAGTAGTGCTTCCCTACTTTTGTAACATAGCTTGGTATACTGTTACCTAAAAGGCATCTTAAACTCCAAATTCCTCCAAACTAATTATTCATTTTAAATGGTTTATAAACATGCAACTTTCCAGAAATGTTTTAAAATTAAATAACGTGATCATTTCAAATTGTAAAGGGGTTTGTAAACAATTCTTTTAAATATAACTTTAAAAAAATCTATCCTTCAGTCCGACTACATTAATTTTCCTCACTTCAGTGCACCATGCAGAATCCATTAGTGCCATAAAACTACTTCTTTTACTTTATACCTTGCACAGAAAGTCCCAATATATTGTATCACAAGCTCCCTAATGCTTAACTAGTGGGAATGCAATTTGCAAAACTAAGACCAATGAAAGATGTAACGCCTCCACGGGGCAACACCCCTTTTGCCCAGCTCTCTGGTCTAGCACTGTCTCCCCCAACCCTGCCCCACTGCTAGGTGGGGGAGTGGGGGGTTCTCCAGCAAGACATAATCCGGGGACTAAGACAGGTCGGGGTCTGGCTCGTTTCTTGGCGTCATCGGGTGTAGCACGGCTTGTCACTTCCCTGGGCCAAGGCTGGCCTCGGCTTGAAGTTCCCACCCCAAGGTCTTCCCGGGACCGCGTCAAGGAAGGCCGCTCGGAAACTGCTGTGTCAGAATGGTTCCAGGAGGCCGGAGTCAGAGCCAGCTTTAATTTGGGAAGAATGACTACCAAGGGCCGGTCCGTTAAGACGCTGTGTGGCGCAGCTGTCGGCAGGGCGGGTCCCCGTCTCCGCCCCCGCCCGGCCGCCCCGCCCTTGGCCCCGCCGTCCTCCACCCCGCATCCCGCTGGCTTCCCCTGCCGGAGTTGCCGGGAGGAGGGCGCGGGAGTCAGCGCGCACGCGCGCTAGGCCGGGGAGCTGGCACCTCCTCGCCCCCGCCCCGCCCCCTCTCACGTGCCGCGCAGCGTGCGCCGGGGCATGTGCGGGCGCACGTGACAGCGCCGCGTCCGGCTCCCGCTCCCTCACCCCGCGCGGCTGTACTTTGAACCCCGGCGTAGGAGGGGAAAGTAGGGGGAGGGAGGAAGGAAAGCCAGGCGGGGAGAGAACCGGAGGGGGGATGCCGGCCTCCCCAAGAATGATATCATTCGTAGATTTATCGCTAGGCAACCTAAGAATGCTTCTCTTTTTCCAACCCTGGAGCTCCTTGAAGATCTCAAGGCTGATGACATTATTTCCCCCTGCTATTCCCGTACCACGCAATGATGGAAGGGCGATTTAAGGGGCTAGGGTTGGTTTACCAGTTTTTAAGGGAGTGCTTTTCAAACACAGCTCAGAAATAAATCCTTCATCACACTCACTTGTATCTGCCGAGCTCTCCGGGGTGCGGGCATACTGTCAGGTTTCTTCATCATTTCCGTCATATGTAGATCACAACAGCTACGTTATAGCTATGCAGATAAGTCTTGTTCAACATAATATATTCGAAAATCAAGTCCTGCTTAAAGGATCATAGAAAGAGAAGCCGGTTTCTTTAAAACGTCATATTATAGGGACTTTTCTGATTACGTACCTGAGGTCTTCAGGAATTGGATCCAGGCTGAAGTTTCCCTGTTAAAACTAATGTTCGAAACCCAGTGCGGAACCTGTAAAGCCATATTTGGAAGCAAAGTTTATTAAAGAACAATGTGCCGGATACTCAATACCTCCGTTGTGAAGCATTCGATACTCTCTTGTATACACATGTGAATACCCATATGTAAAAGACCTCAAATTGAAACAGTAGGTAAATTTACAATGCCCTCGAAATACTCCATATTTTAAAGTATAACAAATCGCCTCTTTCCTATTTCCTCAATTCTAAAGGTTTCCTGTGTTCGGCTTCATAACTTGCTTTGATCCCTTCTTTCATGTGGAACCTTTAGAGTTCAACCAGAACCCTATAGGTGGGAGGGCTGGAGGCAGAGGTGGAGAGCTCATCGGATTATGTATGTGGGGACTTCCACAGCAGGGAAGTCACATTTCTGGATGTCTCCAAATTGAGTGGGCGGCAAAATTGTATGATTCTTTGTAGGGGATCTTGAAAATTGTTTCTTCAGAATTTCTCTAATTTTGCATGCGCTATGCCATAATGTAGAG
>NW_011888863.1:2293326-2320790 GCF_000151845.1 Pteropus vampyrus
GGAATTGGATCCAGGCTGAAGTTTCCCTGTTAAAACTAATTTTCGAAACCCAGTGCGGAACCTGTAAAGCCATATTTGGAAGCAAAGTTTATTAAAGAACAATGTGCCGGGTACTCAATACCTCCGTTGTGAAGCATTCGATACTCTCTTGTATACACATGTGCATACCCATATGTAAAAGACCTCAAATTGAAACAGTAGGTAAATTTACAATGCCCTCGAAATACTCCATATTTTAAAGTATAACAAATCGCCTTCTTTCCTATTTCCTCAATTCTAAAGGTTTCCTGTGTTCGGCTTCATAACTTGCTTTGATCCCTTCTTTCATGTGGAACCTTTAGACTTCAACCAGAACCCTATAGGTGGCAGGGCTGGAGGCAGAGGTGGAGAGCTCATCGGATTATGTATGTGGGGACTTCCACAGCAGGGAAGTCACATTTCTGGATGTCTCCAAATTGGGCGGCAAAATTGTATGATTCTTTGTAGGGGATCTTGAAAATTGTTTCTTCAGAATTTCTCTAATTTTGCATGCGCTATGCCATAATGTAGAGAGGCTATTACCTCAGCGATAATCTTTCCTCTCCACCAACAAAGTCTACTTTGCCTCTTAGGTTCTCAGGAAAGAAGTCACCCACAGCTTCTTTTGTAAAACAGACGGATGAGGTCAGACAGAGTTGATTGATTGCAAGGTACTTGGTTTTGTCTTTTTCCCCCTACTACATGAGACGTTATCATGCTATGAATGCTATCCTTTGCAGTGGTAAATTCCATGATCCCTTAGTCCCAGTTTATGGTTCAGATTCTTAGGAGGAAATGATGAGAGCCAGTATAGCAGTCAAGTTCTAAAGACTGAGAAGTTAGGAAATCCTTGCTCAGACCTCAAGTCAAATATAATAAACTGTCCTGGTTCTTAGCACAGTACCAGAGTGTGCCAGAGCCTTCTCCTTGGAGAGAGCCCCATGGATTCACTCTCCTGTTCATTCTGCAAAACCCAGCTACATCTCAAGGCCTTCTCTGATCCACCCAGATAAAGTCAGCACCCCTCACACCCCTCAGTACAGTATTCACCCCCTGAATAAGCACTTACCATGTTTCATTATAAATCCATTTTAGTGTAGATCTGTCACCCCTAGACCTTGAGATCCTCAGAGATTATTAATCTTTGGTTTTCTAGCACTTACCACGGCAACTCACTTATAGTAGGAGCAAAACAAATATCTGTATCCCTATACCCACTATTTATTGAATCTACAGGCTCAAGGAGAAAAGAAGTGTGTTGCAATCAGTGGGGAGTCTGAAACCTCTCAACCAGAGGCTCTCCAATGTGTGTGTCTAAATTCAGATGCAACATCTGGGCCTAAGCATCCTCCCTGGCAATTCCCCAGAATGCTTTTGTGGACCTGCCGCCCAAGATGCTCAAAACCCAGAGGTGAAGAGAGATTATACACCAGAAGCAGAGGATGGGGTTTTCCATAAATCAAAACGCTGAATCAGTATTCACTGATGGCCCTTGGTTTACTATTCCTATCAAGCTGAAAGAAAGAAGTGTTAGTCAAATCAAATACTTTGTTTCTAGCACAGAAATTTATTTTGTAGTTAGTTGTGGAATAAAATCATTAGCAAGCTTTTTAATGTAATTAAATGTTCAAAATATGTAATGTATTTGAAGAGTTTTGCATAGTGTTCTGAAATTGAACATTGCTAAGAATGTGAAAGTGAAAGAAATGAAAAGAAAAAGGTTGGGAGGAGAAACATGTCCCTGATCTACAAGCTCACACAACTTAGAGAAGTGTCCAACAGGTACTCTGTCAAAGCCTATTTATTCTAATTTTAGACACATTTCAAATGTGTATGGTTTTGGTTAAATGGTTTCCCAGGCCACAGTAAGTCATAGGCAGCAAATTGTATAACAGTTAGAGGCAGACTCTCTAACACATCAAGAAGTGACAGTTAGCAGCCTGACCATGAGTAGAGACTGAAGAAAAACCTATAAAAAGCAGATATAAGAACTCGAAAAGAATTTAATGCAGATGCCAATACTCCCAGATAACATATATATTTATAATGATGAACTCGAATTGAGAAAGGTTAACTATGTATAGGGTATTTTTTTCTAGACATGTGTAAGACACCTTAAGAGGATATATATAACATTTTAGTAAGCTTTTCACTAAAATAAAAAAATAGAAGATGACTTTGGCACTTAACCATAGAAGCTTCAATGTTCTGAACCATTGTTTTATGGGGGCACATATCATTCCTTGAGGCCAGATAAATAGGGATCACTGAGAATCTTTAAATATCAACTTTTAAAAAGGTATAATTTTACATTCATTTGGAAGTTTCAACGTGTAATCACTAGAAAAGTACGGGAACCTCAATTTTAAAACAAATGTCCTTCTCCTTTCTAGGAGCATATTTTTAAAGTACATGCTGCACATGTGTTTTAGTATAAAACTTACACTAAATCTTAATCACAGAAAAAATAATTTTCCACATTAATCCTGTTAAATTCTACGAAAAACTGAACCTTCATTGGACTTTAGCATGCACTGTATACCCATTTTGAACTTATTTAATACAACACAGAACAATGGGTGAGCCTAAATATATTGATCTGGGAGTCCAACAGATTAAGAATTATTGTTTCATTAAAACTATCAGATTGCTCACTGAAGTAAAATACTATTATAATAGTACAGCCATCTTTTGGCATTATAATGGTCGTTAATTCATTCATGAAGGCTCTGTTCATTTCTAAAGTAAAAGATCTTAAGTCTGTTTGGCCCGACCATGTCTTCCCAGGATCTCAATTGCCAGTCACCTCCCATGGAGAGGTTCAAAATTGACCATGACATAGAAAGAGGGGGAGGCTTCTTTTACATACTTTTGAAGAAATCTAAGGTGATAGGCAATAACCAAAGTTATGGCCTGTATGGGCAGCAACAGATAACTAAATGAAAAATAGTTTTCACAATTATAGGAACTAAAAGTCCAATCGTATTTTAAATAGCTATTAATTTATAGTTTCTAGTGCCTTAAAAATGTGCTTAGCTCTTTGGGGGGAAAAAAAAAAGCTATTCATCAATTCAATATAAGGTTTTCAGAGAAATATATCTATGTAAAATTAATTGGTATAATACAGGTAAAAAGCATTATTGACTCAATATTCATATTTGTCTTGAGTTGAAAAATCATACATATATGGCAATTGATTTTGGCTAAAATTTTACCACTGCAGGTATAGAACCCTGTTTAACGAATTATAATGACATAATGACTCAATTATAATTCATGTTTTAATTCATTGTTTAAATTCATTGAAATAAATCGATGACCAAAATAACATTTTCCAGGCACAAGTCTATCCTAACTTTATCTTATTACCATGTTAGTATATAGGCCTTTGGACGAAATAATTGACCTGTAATATCTGGTCCAACTCTAGGTTTTTTACTTTATTATACCAAAATTATACAAATGCTAAAATATTATCCTCTGATTTACTTTGAATCTTTTTGGTTATGAAACTAATATTACAATATGGTATTAAAATGTAGCTCCAAATATTTAAAATGCTATTTTTCCCATAATTCTGGTTTAGAATGAATACTCTTCTAAAGTTCAATAAATTACAGTCCTCAAAAATCCTACATGGTTTTTTAATGTTAATTTTTGTTTCTGTGGTTTATTCATGATGTTTCATGAATGCTGCACAATCAAAATTCAGTTTACTTGGTTCAAGATGCCACAGTGGGAAGTAGTTCACTGACTGGGGAATACAACAGATCTGGCCTCTAGTGCTGGCTCCAGGTAGCTGTGTGACCTGGGAAAGATATTTGATATCTCTGGGCTTCACTTACCTCATATTGTAAAATGCAGGAGGCTGGACAAGCTGATATCTAAGGTTCCTTCTGACATCACTTTCTATGACTTGGCGATTCTGTTGCCATAAAGTCAGCAGAGGGAGCACTTTTGCTACATGTCATAAATTTTGGCTATTATTTCAATATCTTTCAAAAACTAAGGGGTTTGTGAAGAACATTACTGAAACTAAAAATTGACAATCCCTCAGTTTTATCAAATCACAAATCTGATAATAAATTTGAGAAAAGGTTAAAAATAATTTCTGTTCCTTGAATTTTGTGAGTAAGACCCAGAAGACAATTGTTTTATAAAGGTCAAGGAGCTAAAATATACTGAAAAGTTAAGCAACTCTACGTGGTAATATGTTGATATGGGACCCAGTTAAAGAGAAACACACCAGACCATACAACAGAGGCTATCTGGTTTCAAAGATGAAAAGTGAAAAATTCATCGATCATAAAAAATTAGCAAATTGAGTCTAACATAAACAAATCATGCAAGTGATTGGTAGGTTTTCTTTGGCACTTTTCATTAAGATACACTGGGAACAAGTAGGTAGACACAACCAGAGCCTACAGGCTTGTAAGAGACTGGAAACGTGTGCTATCAAGCCAATGACAAATAAAGTTGTATATCTGAGAACCTGAATAACTTTCATTCCTATATTTATAGATATCTTAAAATTGAGTATCATGTCTTTTTAATTATTAAACAATCTCATATCGTATATTAAATTTTTTATTCCTTAGTAAGAATTTTAAGATCACAAAATAGTGTGGCAATATTTAGGTAATAGAATTTGTGGAGTGCTGAAAATACTGGAATATAAAGATAATTTCTAGTTTATTTTCAAATACTAAACTTTTCTAAACCAGCTGGTTTCTTGCAGACAGTATTTATTTTTTAAAATAATTTAAGACAGCATAAGCTTGTACCAAGCATAAGCATTGTAACAAAAGTGCAACTTTTCAGCAAATCCTCCCAAAAAGATATTTTAACTCAAAATATCATTAGCACATATTTTCTCCCTACAAAAATAGCATGTCAGACATCATTAATTGGATGTATTAACAACTATGTACATAAGAGCCACCTTGTAGGCTAAGAGTTTAACGTTGTTTAAACACAGCGTTTGAGGCAAACAGTAGCAACAGCAGCAGCAAATGCACCAAACTGACTAAAAGACCCAGATATTTTCTTCTCTCATAGTCAGACTGTTGTGTCTCACCCCTTACATAACATTCAAGTGAGATTTCTCACAGTGCTACCTTGGCAACAAACTAAAAATATCTAGACAAGGTCTTGGTTTAAGCCTTATTAAAAAAGCTTTCTTTGTGATTATCTGGTATCTGGTTTGGTCTCCAGAAAATACATAGACTTGGATATAGGAAGGCCTCACAGGGCTTCATTCCACATCTTTACAGCATTTCCAATCAAAACTGATGAGTTTAATATTTTCCTCCTCTTGTGATTTAACAGAATGTAGGATAAATCAGTTTGGACTTGTTTTCTTTTTTAAATTCAGTGCACATTCTTTTTTTTACAGCAAGATTATCAAAATCTAGGAACGTGATAGATTAAATAATGGCAGAGTGGGAATAGATGCTATATATATGTATATATGTGTGTATATACACACACATACATACATACGTATACATACGATGAGTCAATTGATTCATTGTCAATTTCTCAATAAAGTGCCAGCAAATATACTAAGAATAATTCTGGCCTTCCTCATCTATCCCCTTCCCCGACTTGGTTCTGACGATGGCCCAACTCCGTGTCTCTTTAAACAAGTGCAAGTTACTAAGGGATACCATTCAAACCACTCCAGAATAGGTTGCAACATGAGCGACTGCATCTTCTCCTCTTCCTCTGAAAAATATATGCCTTTTAAAGAGCTGAACTTTATAATATACTGAAGAGTAAATTCAATTCTAAGATCCTCATTCTGTTTTCAGGCAGAAGTCTCCTGAAGCAGGCAAGACAGCTTTGAGTCATTGACAGATAACTACTTGCTGTTCGATGTCAACTCCTCAGCCACCTTTCCCATACCCTGGTTCAATCAGCTCATCCACAGAGGAGACTCCTCTCACTTCCTCGAGAATTAGGTTCTGTATTTTAAAAGACAATGGAACGTGGCCTAAAGGTAGGCAAAACTTACTTCAGGGAGTTCTTTAAAGAAAAAGGAATCAGTATCTAGCGCGAAGGTTCTTTTACAGCTGGTGGGGGAAGAAAGGGATGTTAGTGTGTGGAGGGTGGGGTGGTGAAGGATGAGCAAAATAGAACTCCAAATGTACACAAAACACCTGTTGTTTTTTTTAAAGCCGGTCGTGCATCAATTACACTTCCTCCCTTAAAAACGTTAAGGGTGTTTTAACTTAATATTATTATTCCGCGTGAACCTTCGTCCTTTCTAAGAAAGGGACGCAAGGTTTCAGGGAGTTTCCTTCCCTGGTTGCGAGGGATCTTCCTGAGCAGAGCTCTCCGGGTTCCCGTGCTCGCGGGGGCCAGCATAGGGCAGGTGGGTGCGCCCGTGCGGGTGAGGGGGATGCAGTGACCCAGGGGGCGCCACCTCGTGAGGCAGGAGGGTCGCGGCGGCGGCTGCGGCGCCCGCCTTCTCGGGAGGGGGCGACAACACGGAGGACAGGCAGGGAAAGGCAGCGGCGGCAGCGGCGGCGGCAGCAGCGGCGGCTGCGGCAGCTGGGGCGGGGATGCCGGGGTACAGCAGCGGGAACGGGGCGGCGGCCGCCGCCGGGTACAGGTACTTCTCCAGGCTGCTCTTGTCCAGGAAGGGCTGCACGTAGGCGGCGGCCGCTGAAGGCGAGAGGAAGTAGAAGGGCAGGCAGAAGGGGGCCGCGGCGGCCGCGGGCTGCGCGAAGGGCGCGCCCCCGCCTCCGCCGAACGCCACCAGCGAACTGAGCAGCGCGGCGTCGGGTCTCAGCAGCGCGGCCGCGGCGGCGGGGTCCGGCCCCAGGAGCGCGGCGGCCGCCGCCGCCGCACCACCCCCTGCGCCGCCACGAGAATCCAGCCTCATCCTCTTAGGCGCCGGCGAGTCCTCCCCGGGGGGCTCCTGTTTGATGGTGACGCGGCTCGCCCCAGCGCTTTTGCCTTTCTCGCGGTCCGGCCTGGCCTCGGCTTCGCCGCCGTAGCCGCTGTCGGTGTCCGTGTCGTTTTCGGCTGCGAGCTCGGCGCTTGGCTGAGTCCGCTGTATGACCGGAACGCAGTGGGCGAGGGGCTCCAGCTTCTGCCCAGCGCGCTCCAGGCAGGGGGCTGCTGCGGACCCGGCGGGGGCGGCGGCCGAGGGCGCGCCTGTGCCTTTGCTCAGAGGGACCTGTTGAGTCAACAGCTGAGGGGTGGGCAAGAACTGGGTGGCCACCGCGTGCAAGTGGTTGATCAGCTGGATACACCGCGGCTCCCTGGGCGTCCAGCTCTCAAACCGGGAGAGGTATTGCAAGACTTCTTTGGCGCATGTTTGAAATCCCGAGTGGAACGCATCCAAGTCGGACTGAATGGGCGATTTCAGAGATCGCTCCCCTAGGATGAAGAGGGGGTGGGGGTGGAGGACAGAGGAATGGAGGCAAGGAAAAAAAAAAAAAACCCACCGACGTTAAAACATCTGCTTATCACGTGGGCCCTACATTGACTAAAGTGATCTCGGTTTTTCCTCTGTATTCGAGTGATATAATCCACCGGTTGCAAGGGGGTGGGGGTGGTGGCGGGGGTGGAGAGCAGGGGGGCGCTCTACTCCCAGCTGAAAAACTAAAGTGGAGAGAGGGTGCAACCGCCACTTTAAATAAAAATCTGATTCCTCTGAGTTGTGCTGAAAGCCTCTAGGATGCTTCGGGAAATGGGCACTTTCCAATGAAGAGAAAATATAAGCAATTTCACAAATGAGAATGAGCCCGTGGGACCACGGAAGTGGGGTGGGGGAAGAGTCCTATCACTGCTCTTCTGTGGGCTTCCAGGCTTCATCAGGGTGGGTTGGCCTCCCAGAACTGACTTACCATTCTGTAAAGCAATTATCTTCTGATGCTGCTGCTCGGTTAAGGCTGTTAAAGCTTTTAAGTGTTTCAAAGTTAATTCCAAGACTACCGCTTTCTCCAGATGCCCCAGAGTCTGCAGTGGTGCAAAAGAGAATGGGGTACTTGGTTACTTAAAAACACATTTGGCTTGATTGGCTCTCCATTCAGCACAGCAACTTAAGCAAACACTTTGAAAGTATTATTCCTATACTTCTTGAGCTTTCCACAAGACAGGTTATAAACGATTTCTTGCCTTCACAGTTGTGAGCACCTACTCTTGAGTTTGTGAGAAACTCTACACTATAGAACAAGTTGTAAGGCATCTGATATTTACATTTATTCTTATATGTCTGGGAGTAGTACCAGGCTATTAACGCCCTTGGAGAGTAGCAAGGAAGGAAAATGTGCATCTTACTGTCAACTTCAGATGTTCAGGCAGTAAATCTTTCAGCTGAGCAATGCATTCATTAATTCGGTCTCTTCGTTTCTTTTCTATTAATCTGTGTGGTAATTTGTAGGTATCCTTAATATATGAGAGTCATGGAAGAAAGAAAACAATAACATAAACATTCATTTACTAGATATAACAATATCCCCTCACCCGCCAAAAAAACACATATGTGATAAACTATGCCCAAGGAACCTCTTTCCTCTGGACTGTTCTGAAATGCAATTTAAATTCAGGTATGATGTTTAATCCCCCCTGAGAGTATCCAGCAAACCACTTAAAATTCACAGTTGGGGAAGCTCAAGGGCTGGAATATATTTGCGGGCAGAGCTTAGCTGTGAAATCAATGGCCCTAATTAACTATCCAGGCAGGTTATGGGGGAACATCGGAAACTTACTCTTACCTTGCTATCATCTCGCTTCATGCTCCTTTTGGGTTTGCACATATACAAAGAGGAATAGTCCAGTCTGCAAAACAGAAATCAGCATCAGGCACCCATTCGGGAGGGGCTCTGCCCTCGCCCGCTTCATATCACTTTCTGGAGAAGAGAAAATATCAAACTGAAGCCCAGACAGATATTCTCAAGGGTGCGTGCACCTTACCCTATAAAATCTCTATGTTCCAGTAACTGTCTCTCTTGCAAATGAGGAATTCCTTCGTCCATGTTCAATCGTTGTCCGTTTCCTCTGTTTCGATTTTTGGGGTTCTGTTCTATAATCTGTGGGATGGTAGCTTTGGGAGATCTTGGGGGGATCTGTGCGTCCCCAGTCTCTTTCTCTCTCTCTCCCTCTTCAGTGCAGTGTTGAAAGTGTGAAGCAGTTGGTTCCCCCCCTCCCACCGCGCTCGCTCTCTATAGCACACACACGCACACACACGCACGCACACTCGCGTCGGCCCCACTGCGCTGGTAGTTTGCTCTCACTCCGGGCAGTGTTTGGCCACAGGGCACGCGCGTCGCCGGCCAGACCAGCACCCAGCTCACGTGCGGAACGTACCATCCGCGGTCCAGCCCGGAGGGGGGCGGGGGAGGAGGGGCCAGGCCGGGAGGGGGCGACGAGAGAAGGCTGAGAGGGAGAGCGAACGGCAGGAGGGGGCGGGGACACCTGATCAGGGCCACCGGAAAGGAAAAACAACTTCAGCCAAGCTATTCATCTTCCCAAAGGCGATGCAGTCAGCTGGGGGAGGGGGAGAGGGCGCCGGGGGGTGCGGGGCAGCCAGGGCTTCCTGGTTTCGGAAATGTGACTCCTTCAGCCTGTCCGTCATTACGGCGCAGGAACGTGAACGTGGCTTTTTGCTTTTCCACCGACGGTGTTGTTGGTTTGGACCAGAGAAAGGAAAGAGAAAGAGAATTCGCGATGGACAAACTTCAGTCCTGAAGGAAAATTTGGAGATTTGTTTGCTCACCGCTCAGTGGCCTGGGGAAACCCTTAGGCCCTCGTTGGAGGTTGCCCCAAAGAGGGGCAACTTGAAATCCTCTCCCTGAAAGATTTAAGATAAATGAAATATCACTGGGTCCGAATGTCGCAATCCAAGTGTCTTTTGACGACATAGTGTCCCTGGGCCACCCAAAGTTCCCGCAGCAGCCGGAATTGCGGTGCCACTAATCACAGCAGCAGATGACGACGTTTGGGGCCTCTGGTGCTCTCGGAAGAACGAAGTGGGGAGGGAGGAGGAGAAGAGGGGATAGCACTAGAGGGGCTACCGCAGAAAAGCAATGCAGCATTATCACTAGCCTGCTAAACTCCGCCGCCTCTCAGTCCCTGGGGTGGCGCTGCGTGCTTCCTCTCCACTCCCCCCCGCTCCCCGCCACCCCCCTCCCCCGTGCGATAAGCGACACCGGGAGTGTGCAGAACCCACGTTTACTACCGCTGGCACCTCCAAAGCCTCCCTCCTTAATCCTGTCTCAAACGGGTACCAGCACAGGGCCAGCAACGTGATCCGACCTGCCGTTGCTGCCACATCACTGCGCGGGGAACCCGTGTGCGCGCACGAGCGCGCGCTCGCCTTTTAGCCGCGGCGACAATCTCGGGGAAGCACTAGCCAGCGGTAGCTCGGCCACTTTTCCTCCAGAACCATCCTTGGAGCATGACTCACTGCTAGTGAGAGTTACTGGGAGGTGTCTCTGGCACTGCCGCCCATCACAGCCAGCAGCAAGGGGCCTTGGAGGCCAGGGGCAAGCATGTCCTGCGGGACTCCCAGGTCTCCGACCCCGCTGCCGCTACTCGGGTCTGCCGGAAAGGGGGGTGGTGGGGTGGGATGGAGAAAATATATATTAATTTCCCTGTATATAGATAGCTATAAAACCTAAGGTCTTTCCTTCCTGCACCAAGAGTAAAATTTACGTTCTCCCAAGTTAGCCACGAAACATTCATTATGGCCAGTGGCACGTGAACCAAAGGGAGAAGTATGCCGAATGCACACGCACTGGGGCGCAGCAGGGACTGGGGCCATCGCTACGTGTCCCCTGGCCCGCCCCGCCGGGCGCGGGTTCCGGGGACGGATCTGGGTCGCGGGAAGCGGCGGCTGGGAAGAGGTCACGTGTCTGCGGGAGTCGGGTCTCCTCCCGGCCTCCGGGAGCCGCCCGGCCGCGGCCGCGGTGCGCGCTGCCGCAGTCTCCCGAGTCCGGGGCGGAGACGCGCGCCGCGTCTGGCTTCGTGACTCCCGCAGCGGCGGCGGCAGCCCAAGCTCACCCTGGCGTGAGGAGACGCTCGCGGTCCATCCACTTTGTCTGTTCAGAGGGCCTTTGAGGTCGCTCGACTTCCTCAAATAGGGGCACGTATTTTGTACCGAACAATTTAATAATGATAATACTTAAAAAGTATGTTTAAATATGATTTTATTTGAAACCTCGATCCAGCCTCTCATTTCCAAGTGATTGAGTGATGAATTCCTTTTGGTGGGGAGGACAATTTGGAGCCCTAAGAGCGATATATCTCTGCAGCACTGTGTCATTTTGTCCTCTGGTTCTAAATTGGCCAATAAAAAGCCTAGGGTTGGGATGGGGGAGACCGTGAAGGGGGATGCTGGTAAGATGAATAATTTAAAAATTAAAATACCAGCTTTCCTTAGAGGTTTCTGAATATTTGGAGAAGGAAGAGGTTGTAAATATTTTCTCCAGAGCGAAATTTTCACTTGAAAAGATGGATGGAGTATTTAGTGAAAATAAAATGAAGACTGGATCACTGCATCTGCGCTTTGTCGGGTAGAGTAGACAAGACACAAGGCAGACATCTGATCCGGGCAAACCTTAGGGACTGTCTAGGGGCAGACACAGTAGCAAGTTAAAACAGGAGAAATAGGGAAAGAAGCCTAGTGCGTCACGGATGTGTTAATTTTGGATGTAAACTTCCCTTAATTTAAAAGCGCAGGCCTGTTGCTGCAAATGAAGCCTTTTGTTACCACGTCTATCTCCTCTTTCCCCCACCCCCTCTGTACTGTTTCCCTACTTCTGTATCCAACATTTTTATTTTCCTTTTTCTAATATCCAGCTTAAGCTGAAAATGGAGTCTTTTCTAATTTCTAGCCTCCTTTGCTAGTCTAGTACTGCTTTTCTTTTCCTGTCTTCTTTTTTTCATGCCCACTTTTTTACTCTTGTCTCCCTTTTTCTTCTTTCTTTTTTCCCTTATGTTTTTCTCTTATTAATTTTCTCTGTTAACTGTCTGCTGTTGCTCTTCCCCTGTAGTTTTTGTTCTCTTGCTATTTTTTTTTTCTTTAATCTTTCACCTCAATGACTCTCCTTGCTTATCCACTTCCCTTAAACTTGAGTCCTACTCCTTTCTCAAACTCATGCCTTCTGGAATATCAGGCATAGTTTAATGCCTCTAAATTTCCCTTTGCTACAAGGAGGGTATAACAATAACTGACTATATAGCATTTACAATTAGAGCACCAGACTCCATTCTAAGGGCTTTTCATGTATTCATTAATTATTTCCACAACCTGTAAGGTATGTACTAATATTGTTTCCATTCTGCATATGAGAAAATAAATGTATAGGGAGATTACAAAATGTGCCCATGGTCCCAGAGCCAGTATTTAAGTACTGACAGTGGGCTCCAGGGTCTGTGCTTTTAACTACTATCCCTTGTTGTGAAAAGTGAGGGTTAAAGGTTAAATGTTAATTAGCTGCTTAAGGGTTTTTTAAAAAATTTACCAGTGTGAATGTTCAGCTGTGTGTGTTCACATGCACACGCAATTTGGAGAAGAGATGGGGAATGGAGAGATGTTAGCATTGGAGCTGATGGCAGAGAAAGAAAAAAGTATGAGAAAAAGAAAGGTGGCAGCCTTTCGTCAGTGAGTGATTCATTTGGCATCTAGCTCCAAATTGATTGATTTAAACCCAAATATCTTAATTAATTGTTATATTTTTATATAGAGGGACAAATGGAAATACAGTTTAGAAAAGGCTAATGGTGACCAGCTGGTCACCAATTCCGCTGAGCAAACCAAGCCAAACTCTAATGTGAAGGCTCAGGTTAGTAATAGGAAAAGTTCACCTGTGGTGAAGTTAGAAAGGGAAAAAAAATTCCCCTGTCTCACAAAGGAACAGAAGACTAGAATGCCCTCTTTGGTTGAGTATGTTTAAAAATAGGTTGAGTCTTATCTTTTTAGGAAGGTTTAATGCTGTCCTGCTGAAAGCCAAGGAGATACAAGATGAGCTCAGAGCTCCTTTGAGCCTATAATTAAAGAATTCTGTGACGCCTTGCTTTCAATTAAAGATACCCATCTTTTTTCTTTTAATAGGTGAGAGGGAAACAGCTTCTATTGCTTTTCTTTGGTCAGGTAGGGAAATCATTACCTGTAGAGACTCTAATGAAAGGGAACACTTATCCCAGTTCCCACCTTCCTCCTCCCTCCACCCACCCCACCTAAGTATTCTAAGCCCTACACTCATTATATTCACCTAGTGACTTTGGAAAGTCTTATCATGTTTGCTTGCAAAGTCTTGGATTTCCAACAGAAACAGAACTCTCCTGAGAGGATTATAGTTTCCACAGAGAAGAGAGGTATTTTTGCCTCTTTGGGGTTCTGTAAGCCCCACTGCTATTCTGGAACAATGAGGTTAACTGGAATGTTTTGGGACCCCTGGTCTGATCCAAACTGACTATGCCTCTCTAATGGCCTTGAAGGCCCCAGATCTGCCTAGGGATGTGGAGCCTCTAGCCTGTACTGCTGTGAAAATGTCCTCTCAGATGGGCAGATGCCTTTTTAAATCACCTCTGTTTGGGATGGTGGACAAGAATTTGACATCATTTTACATCAAAAGGGGAATGTACCCCATTAAGCAGAATTCATAAAAATCTAAAAGTTTAAAGTCGATGCTAAAATCAAGGTGGTATGAGGATGGGGGTAGGCTGATGGGGGTGATACATCGGGGATGTATGAAATCTTCTTTGGGAATCCCTTCTCTGGGCAAGCATACTGCTCTCAGGGGAGAAAGATTAGTGTTGTCCGGCACACCACTGGAAGAAGGCTGCCTCATACAAGGATCTTAGGAAGGATCCTCACTGCTACTCACCAGAGGACAAATATGACTTGAAAATATTGATAATACTATTTGCTGAAGGTACTAGATTTAAAATCCCAGAATAGAAGGTTGAATTTTTCAGTCGTGTACTCAGCCAATCAGCAGGAACAGTACAAGTATCCCTATTTAATTTGTAAAATAACTTGTCTTTCTGTAGATTACCGATTAATGTCTTTGTGGCTGTAAACATACATATTATTCACTTTTATATTTATGTAAAACTGCTCAAGAAGTTTATATACTTTTAATCTTTGCATAGCACCAAGGAACAAGTAATATTAAGTATAGGAAATGAATTTTGTTACTGCCAAAATCATGTGTTTTTGAATTTATATAATTATCACAAACACACACATGGGTGGTCCTTAATTTAACATGCTCAAAGTTCCTGGAGTTCTTACATAAAAAAGACAGCTAGGAGAGAGCCAAGCTGAAGACCACTATAGGAGTAGAGGGGTGGGGGCCTCTTTGGCTTCTCGCTTCCTAAGTATCTGCTTGATCCCTCCTGGTACCCATGCACTTCTCATACTGACTGAGGATGATCCAGAAAGAGACTAGGAAAGTAGAATGAGGAGCACATGACAAATCCATAAAGATTTCCACAAAGTGGCTACATAAAGAGGGGTCTTTTAACTCTTGTGTTTCCCTTGTTACTGCTGATGAAAATCCTTAGAGTCGTCAAAGAGATTCATGCTTATGTATTATGAAACACAAATAGGAATAAAGCATACTAAACAGCCACTTATCTCCTCTTTTCATTATGGGCATGGTCCTCAAGTCAATTTTCAGATGGTGTTCACCCAGTGCAGAGAGCTATCTATAACAGAATCTGGTAATTTATAAAGGCAACAATAAGACTAGTTAAGGAAGATTTAACCAGCACTTAGAATTATTGGTATATATTTTATTTAACAGTTAATTTAAAACTAGAATTCATATATAATCGATAAAGGCAATATCGTTCTGATACTAACTTATGATCCTTTTTCACAGGAAACTAATGAGAATTTAGATTAGGTGTACATATCAGTTAAGAACTGTATTTGAGCCAAAGTAATAGCAGCTTAAGAATTTCTTTTTCAGTCACATTAAAAAATCTGGAGGAAAGATGCCCAGAGGTAAGGTGATGTAATAATAGTGCTGTCAGTTCTGCTTTTCTGCTCACTTTCTACCAGCTTCCGCCCACCCTCAAGATTGCTTCATGATCATAAGATGGCTGCTGAAGCTCCTGCAGGAAAGGATAAAAGGGTGCCTACTAGCTGAACAAGTCCCCTCTAAAGAACTGTTTCTTATAAGTTCCACTCAGTGACTTCTGCTTACATATTATGTCCAATCCTATTACAAGAGGGCTAAAAATACTTTTCTGGCTGAGGCTCACTCAACAACAGAGGGGTTCTTTTAGTAAAGAGGGAGCGGATAATAGATATTGTGTTGCCACTAGCCATCTCTGTGGTGGTCCAATGAAAGGAAATGGCTTGTTCAGGTCCTCTTCTTTCTTCATCACTGGATATTTTTTCTCTATATACCATATGTGTTGGCAGTTTCCCTTTATTGTATGAGTGTGTTTAATACCAATTTCAGAAAAAGTTCAGTCTTTCCATCTGCAATTGCACAAACTTAACCAACTCCTTAAGCACACGCTCTTTAACATCTGTATTTTTAAGTTTTAATAATTGCAGAGATCTGCTTAGGGAAGGAATTTAGCAGGGTTTTCTCTTCTTCCTGTAGAATGCAAATTGCAACTGCATGTTTTCTGGGAAGTGATTGTTTTCCTTTTTACATAACGGCATCTGTCCTCTAGTACTTCTGTGTCTGTAGCTATACCTTCTGCCCCTGGCATTTGGGTTGAGAGAGAGCAACTTTCAGCAAAAATGGACTCACTGATAGTCCTCACCTAGAGGATTTTGCTGTACTTGGAGCCACATCATGTAGGATACAAAAGCTTTAGGGTCACAGGATTAGAAGAAGAGCTTTGTGATTGAGTTGGGTTCCATACTCGATGGAGAAGAGAAGAGATAGGTGAGTGCAGTAGCATAGGAGCAGAGGGGCCAATCTCTAAGGCTGGAATTGGCAGGTGAACTCTGGAAGAGAATGCATGTTTGGAGCACTTTAATGTGGACAAAGTATTAAGGCAGGTGTCTTACAAACAATATTTAGATCTCTCAATTCTTTGAACTAGGCACCATTAGCTTCACTTTAGAGATGACAAACTTAGATTTAGAGACTTTAGGTAACCTGTCTTTGCAGTGTAGAGAATAGCAAAGCCAGGCAATAGGGAACCTAAGGCATGAGGTTCACTGCTGCGCGTTGTCACTGGCAGGAATCTAGGCTTCTGGCAGCCACCTTTTCTCAGCCCTCGAGGGGATTCTCCATCCAAGTCTTTCACCTTCTTTGGAAAAGCCCCTCCAGGTCGTGGGAGCCATCACCAGAAGCCATTTAGAGGTGTTGCCAGATGAGGAAAATGATGGGAGGGCGCATTCTTGATCCCATTCTAGTTGTGGAGTGGTGTTCCTGACATTTGAGTTGGAGTTCTGGGTGTATTTTCTTACAGATAGACACATGGAATAAGGTTGTGGTTAGATCACTGGATAAAGCTGCCCAGTGTCTTGGAATCTGCTATTCAGTCCTCATTGGTTAAATGAGTATTTACTGTGCTTATAGATGCTTTGCAGTATTGAAGCTTGCCTTCAACGACCTTATAATTTAATGGAGGAGAGATTACTAAGAAGAGAGTTCACTAAGAAAGATGAATAGTTATCCTAAAGCCATTTCATGTTCAAAGAGTAGTACTCAGGTGCATTTGCTGCAGTACTCTTTGGTGTATTTGAGGTACACTTATTAGCTTTGCTTCTGTAGTAATGGACTTTAAAAATTATTCCAGAAAGTGCAGTCAGTGGCGTCGGTCTCTGGGTAAACCTTGTCTTACTGTAATCAAAACATCCCTGGATGGAAAGCTGAGCAAAGAAAATGCTGTCTTCCCTGCTCCCATAGTCTGTCTAGCTCATCATTACCCTCCCCCAATTTGCCTTAACTTCCTAATGTTGGCGGGAATGCCCTTTCAACACCCACCCCTTCCAAACATATACAGTTTTATTTTATATGCGCTTGATCTGCTCTGTCTCTGATTCTGCCATCTTCATGACACATACTGTGATCTCTTCTCTTGGCTTAGTGTTTGAACTTTCTCTCTTCAGTGGTTTGCTTGCTTGGTGCTCCATATCTTCCGTTGTCTGTAGTAAGAAGCTCCTGCTCCATCCCAGCCCTGAGCCGTCACCCTGACCCCCTGCTTGATCATTGCCCTAGCAGGTTTCTTGTAGGGGGAGATTTGGACAGAAGTTGGCTTAACTAATTTTCTCTGTTACAGAGCAGGTTGGAGCAGTTTTAAAAAAGATAGTAACTCATTAAAATGGCCCATGTGCTCCAGGCTATTACATTTCACATTCTGCAAAAGGATATATCTTCTTTATCCTTATGCTGTTGACTTCCTTAGTTCTTCCTTGGCCTCAGCCCTTCAATCTGGAAAGAGGCCTGGCAGGGCTGGCAACTGGGGCAGCCTGATGTCCATGCCCCTTCCAGCTACATGGACTGGATGGCAAATTTATCAAGATTGCCTGACCTTAAAACCAAAAACATGATGGTCGTTCTTGACCCCTTCATGTCCCTCAGTTCCCTCAACCAATGAATAACAATGTCCTGTAGATTCCGTTCATAAATATACATTAAATCCATCCTCTTTTTTTCCTTCCTCACTGCCTACACTCTAGACCAAGCCCCCATAACTTCTTATTCCAAATACTGTAATGTGAACTTCTTAACTGCCTTTAACAGTTGGAGTTTAGTAAGGAAAACAGAAGCCACTCTAGATATTTCAAGTAGCAGTGATTTAACAGAGGGAATTAGAAGCACACATAACCTTTGGATACATAAACTGGGGTAATCAAGGTTGGGAAGAACTGCTGCTGACCTTCAAGACAGTTTGACAGGAGTTTCGGGGAAGGCCTGAATGCCATTGAGCTTAGCAGCCTGCCTTGCTGAAGAAGCTGACTTGCCTGGAAGCCACTTCAAACCTCACATCTGCACTCAGCTGCTGCTGCCACTGGAGAAATATAGTGTGTCTCTTCCACTTTCCACATCTTGCAACAGGGCCTCTAATTGGTACAATCTAAGCCGGAAACCTGTGGGCAACAGAGAATAGAAAATGCCCTTCCCCAGCTTCTCGCCTGTAATGAGAGCAGAGTGTAGAAGGCAGTGGAGCTAAGGTTGAGCTGACAACAGACATCTCACACTCCATATCTACTGTGTATGCCTACCCTCTCTCCACCACATCTAATTTGATCCTGTATTATGACCCGAGAAATCTTTCTATCCATGCAATTCCCTTGATCAAAACCCTTTGTTTCCTGTTGGTATTAAGATAAAAATAATTCTTCGGTGGACTGAAAGACATTATATGTGACTTGACCCTTGCCTACATCTTCAGTCTCATCTCTCATTTCCTTCCTCTGTTTCTACACTCTAACATACCAGCTTTCTTTCCATTTTTCTTTTCCTTCCTTCCTTCCTTCCTTCCTTCCTTCCTTCCTTCCTTCCTTCCTTCCTTCCTTCCTTCCTTCCTTCCTTCCTTCTTTCTTTCTTTCTTTTTTTTTTTTAATATATTCTGCTCTTTTAAGGCCTTCATGAATGCTGTCCCAACTGATCGGAATGCTTTTTCCCCATTTCCCCAAGTCTCGTCAAATCTCTTCCCTCTACTTATCCTTCAGGTGTCATCTGAAGCATCACTTTCTCCAGGAAGGTTTCTCTGAGCTCCTGGACCAGGTTTATCTCCTTCTATAAGCTCCTTTGTACCTTGTAATTTTCTTTCATGACACTTATACTATTTGAAAGACTCATAAGATTTTCCACTATCTGTTTCCTGCTGGTTTGTAAGCCCCATGAGGGAAGACACCTGAATTATTTACTATTGTATCCCCAATGCCCAAGAGTGTTGAGCACAGAACACTCAGTTGTTTTTCTGAATGACTCCTGGAGGTGCTCCACCAAGTCATCTATGCAATGAAGCCTTGTTTCAGGAAAAGGCTTGAATGACAAGTCATAACCCAGCTACACAGTATTTGAAGGTCCTCGTACTTGCTAGGGGTGGGCAATATAATGTTGGCTGATACTCTCCCATCCTGCTGTTGGACTTTCGTATGTTTGTACAGATTTTATGGTCAAGAGCACCCTCACTGCACATAGGGCACTGCATATTTCTTTCTTGGCTTTACCAGCCATGAGAAGATTAGGAAGCAGACAGTATGAAGGATTGTTAAGTGCTCCTGATGTAGCAGGAAACCCAAGAGCCTGGCAGGGCATTTAGTGAACTGGGGGGTGGGGCAGGGATGGGTAGGGCCTGCGCCTCTGGAATTGCTGTTGGTCACTGTGTCAGTATGGACATATTCTGTGCCTAGAAGGCAGTAAACTCTGGCATCATGCTCCCTAATAGTCTTGGAAGTTGGCATTTCTCACTCACAGAATTTTACTTTTTTCACAGTGTGCATGAACAAGACAGAAAGACTTCAGGGGCTGGAGCTAGTCCTGCTGAATTCCACAGGTGCTCTAGAGACCATGAGTTGGTGAGGTGACATCCAGGGCATGGCTCTCAGAGCCCAGAAATGCAGAGGTCGTCATGGCAAACTGTATTTACAGATCTGCTAGGCTGACTGGATCACAGGAGGGGTTCCTGAGGTAGTGCCAAAAAGCTTGGTTACCAGGAGTACAGAAAGAAATGAATACTGTGCCAGGGTGTAGGAGTCAAGCCTCAGACTGTGGAACAAAGTAGGAAGATTGAAAGCCAACGAAGCCATCAGAATGCCAAACTGGTAGGCCAAGAGGAGACAAGAAGTGAGCGGTCAGTGCAGACAAAAGAGAGCTGGAGCAAGACATGGGAGCCAGGAAGCAGGTGTGGATGAGATGCTACTGCTGTGCAGGAATTCTTAGGGTAGTCACTCATGCTCCTGATAGGCCGAAAATAGGGTCAAGACCACTTCAATCCTCATCCCCAAACCAACTTTGCATTTGTTCCTGGCACATATATTTGCAAAAACAGAGTTCTTTTTTTTTCCTAATTATTCAGACAGACAGGGTTGATTTTCCTGATAACGAGGTTGCAAAATAAGACTACACTTACTAAACACAGCGCTGGTGATAGCAAACCATCAGCAGGCCTACATCTGAGTTTACATCTGTTCAACTATCCTGCATTGTCAGAGATGATCAAGTGGGAAAAACTCTGAGTCTATTGTGATTTTAGATAGCTACACTAATGACTTTTCTGTGACCTATGTTTTTTATTATGTTTTAGAAATTCTGCTTCAGATATACCAAAGGTAATGGAATAGACACATTACATATGTCCTGTTTCATATTATTTCATGTTCCTGCTTATGGTGGCAGAGTAGTGTGAGCTCTGGCTTTAAGATTAAGAAGACCTGGGTTCAAATGCTGTTTTCCCCCTGACTAGCTGTGTGACCCTGGACAAATTATTAATATGTTGACTTTTCTCAAATGCAACACAAAAGTAGCAGTGCCTACCTCTGACTCGTTGTTGTACAGCTTGGCTATAGTCATGGAGAACACCTGCAGCATAGTAGGTGAGCAAATAGTAAATGGTAGCTATTGCTTTCCCCATTTGAGCTGCCTGGTCAAAATTATGAATATTGTGGAATATGGTTTGAAAATAATTGATAGATTAAGTAACATATCTTAAATTCAAGAAGTAAACCCATTGCTTTCAATTATCCTTTTTTTTTTTTTGGCTAATAGGTGAATAATAATAAAACAGAGGGCCAGACCTGTCAATGTGATTTTCCACTAATGAGACATAATTTTATTTCATATGCTAGTTGGAAATGTGCACAGCTTTATGCTTTTAAATCATACTTTTTAGAAAGCTCTTCTGGGAGGCCACACAGTTCCACAATCGTGCACGAAAGCGGGGAAATGCTGTCAGCCCATGCTTTGTCATAAGTTCAAGCCTTGTTCAGATCTTAAGTGAATGACATGGGTGAATTAAGCTTCAACCTTTGTTAGCTGGCCATGGGAGATATGTTGACTCATTTCTTCTTTATGCCGGCTATTCTGATAATAATAGCAAGCACTTTTAGAGCAGTTACTCTGTGCCATGCTCTGTTTTAGTATTTTAACTCAGTTAATTGCTTAACAACCCTTTGAGATAGGTACTGTGAAAATGCCATTTATAAACGGTAGAGACTGAGGCGCACAATGAGGTAATTTGTCCACGCACAGCTAATAAATGGCAGAGCCAGGATTCCAAGCAGGCACTGTGACTACAGAGCGAGTTCCCACAACCTCCCATTTTACTGCCTCTCTGCGCAACAGCATGCCCAAGAGCCAGAGAAAAATGGAATGTTTTTATTCACCATCCATGATTTTGTTTAGAGGGCTGAGGGTCCATGGTGCCAGTAGGAACATTCGAAACTGAGTACAAGGTTAAACTTTGCTACTACCTGTTTGCCTGACTATGAAAGGCAACTATTAAACATCTGCAAACCTCAGCATCCTTATGTATAAAATGAGGATAATATATACTTGCTGTGAGGGTGACTAATATTACGTCTGACATATAGGAGATGCCCAAGAAATATTAGTCCCTATCTTGAATACTAAATATCTAAAAATATCCAAATATACAATTATTGGTGTCTTCTTTTCTTCTGGAAAAATTAATTTTTTGATTTCTTTTAACTTTTCAGCTTTAAAAAAATTGGATCACTTAAGAAAATGTGATCACTTAGTTAATAATTATAGGGCATCTTCTATGTGGAAGGCATTTCCTAAATTGGGGCTGTCCAGTGGAACATTTTGTGATGATGAAAAAGTTTTCTAACTTGTGCTGTCTTATATAGTAGCCACTAGCTTTATGTGGTTATTGAGCACTTGAAGTGTGATTAGTTTAACTAAGGCACTGAATTTTAAATTTTATTTAATTTTAACTAATTTAAATTTAAGTTTAAATAGCCACATGGAGTTAGTGGCTACTATTGCACAGCAAAAGCCTAGATGCTTTAATCAGGTCCAAGTACTAGTTGAGCAGCAGATAATTCTTTTAAGAAAGCCAAGACAGTTTCTTAGCCTGTTCTTCTAAGGTGTCTATGATGCTCGGCATCTGTGTAGGAAGAAAAAAAATATCAATTATTAAGCATAAATTCAGGCAAATAAAGAATAACTATAGCCATCAACCTCTCTAAGTTTTATGATATTTGACAGATCGATTTAAATTTTACTGGAACCCAAAGGATGTATGTTATCAACATTCTAAAATACTGGTCATGAATTCTCTATGAATATTTTAGTCACTTCCCATAAACAGATAGTAAGATAATAATTTTAATACTGCATATAATACTGTATGTCTATTAGGTTTGGATGTAGGCAGTGGTATGCTGGTAAATGTTTAACCAGTTCTCTGAGAAAAATGTGTGAGTGTGTGTGTGTGTAGAGTTTATTATACCTTTTTCTATTATAAAGTATGCATAGCAAAGCACACATAATAATAAAATATACATTACTCCTGTAAATTCCATATAGCCAATTAATTTTCAGTGAATGCTTTTATTGATTTTTGCCAAACTCTTTTATTTGTTGTCAGCCTATGGTTGTAATTAATTCACAAGTGTAATTCCGACATGAATGTTGGTTAATGTTTTTGTTTATGTTAACTAGTAAGGTGAAAGGGAAGCAATGAAGACATTTGTTAGAACCTCAACTCATTCATCAATGATATGAGCAACTTTTCTTACTAAATCTGATAATTATTTTCACATACTGGAAAAAATGTCCTCAATTTTTTTTTGCTATTCACAATACAATGACTATGGACGTGACACACTTTTAAGTTCAATCCACACGACTAACATTATCACTTTCTCGAGTCTAACACTTGACAAAATAATAAATCAAGTCCTAATCTGTAACATTTCAAATTTCCAAGATGTAAATGCTCCCACCGTGACCAGTTTTGAGCTGCCAGTGCAACATAACTGCAAGTGGAGTTGTGAAGCCGCCATAGACATAACTACCCTCAAGAGCACAGGCAATAATAAAATGCAGCAAGTTAATTAGAAAGTGATGAGTTTTGATTATTATTTTTTCTTGATATAATTATTTAGTTATAAGTTTGTATAACATAATTTCTAATAATGCCTAATTTTAGAATTAGTCCTGTGTTCATCAGCAATTTATCGAGGGGCTACTCTGTGCCAGGACTAAGTGCCAAGGCTATAAATCTGAATAAGGCCTGTCAATATTTGTGCCTTCCAGGATGTGCTCATCCCCTCTTCTAAACCTACTTTTTCTCCCTGGATGATCTCATCGAGTATCATCATCTTTAATATCATCTTTATGCTGATGACTCCCAAATTTATGTTTCCACTTCTCTCTTCTACTGCAAGCTCCAGATTCATAAATCCATCAGCCTACTTGATGACTCCCCTTGGATATCTTACAGTTATCTTAAATTTAACGTGGCCATTCCAGCCTGATACATCTTAACGTCCACCTTTTGCCCTAAATCTATCCACTCATCCTTTGTTCTTCACCATTCTTAGTCAATGACACCAATTGATTGAGCCCCCAATTTAGAACAATCCTTGATTGTTCTCCTAAATTACTTTCTACATTCAATCCATCAGAAAATTCTGTTCCTTCTGTACCAAAATATTTCCTGAATTTGGACAGTTTCATCATCTTCACTGCTATCATCCTAGTCAAACCCATTATCTTTATTGAGACTATGGAGAAATTCTCTACTTGGTTTTCCTTGCCTCTACTTTCCCTCATACAGACCTTACACACAGTATGAAGAATGAACACTTAAAAATATAACCCAGCTCATGTCAGGTTTTTGCATAATTTCTCTCCAGTGGTTACTTATTACAATTGGAATAAAGTCCAAATTTCTTTCCATATCTACAGTTGGCTGAATAATGGGCTCCCAAAGAGATCTATGTCCTAATCTTCAGAACCTGTGAATAAATATTTCCTTAAATGGCAAAAGAGACTTTGCAGATGTGACTAAATTAAGGATCTTGAGATGGAGAGATTATCCAGGTGGGTAATCACAAGGATTGTTAAAAGTGAAAGAAAGAGGTCAAAGAGAGTCAGGGAAGATGGAACTATGGAATGGCCAAAAATGCAACACTGCTGGCTTTGAAGATGGAGGAAGGGGCCAAGAACCAAGGAATATGGGCAGCCTCTAGAAGTTGAAAGAATGGTTTTATAGAATGAGACAATTGTCTGACAGGTGAAATGGATTATCTACTAAATCTTTTCATTTCCAAGGTCTGTGATAATATTACTCATAGTCTAAATTCCTATTAAAAATTATGAGTTGGTCGCTTTTCTTCTTGGGCAATGCAGTACAAATTGTATTCATTTTTAAGTTTACTTTTCCAGGTTATTCAACGTAAGGATGAATTTGCTAATATATAATTACTTCTAGAGCACTATGTAGGTATGTTTTCAATTATTATTTCAATTAATTGAATAATAGAACAAATTTAAATGATTGACCATCTTATTCTATTATTGGGGAAAAATGAATTCTAATAATGTGAGACAGTGCCAACTCAAATCCATATGCTATGAATTGTATATAGTCTGTCTATTGTTCAGTTTAAGAAAAACTAGAATTGACACATCTGTCAAGCTCTTGTGACATCTACATTTGTGTAATCAGAGTATCTTAGACTTCACTGGCCATATAACATTATTGCATTATTCAAGATTCAACCCACTGCAAATGACAGAAACCAAACAGAAATGAGCTGAAGCAGTAAAGGAGATTGTTGGTCTGTGTAATCAACGAGGGACGGCAAGGTGACAGAACTAAAGACATGAATATGATTAGACCTCCTTCTCTCCATCTCTTATTTGGAGTTCTCTTGGGAAACTAACTTTAATCTCTCCAGCCAATTTCTTCTTCAGGGCTAAAACTGAGGTAGTGGTGGTTGTGGGGAGGAGGCTGACTGCAGCTTAAAGGCACATCTTCAGGGATTTGTAACCAGAGAGAAGAAGGGTTAATCCTTCCAGGTTCAGTTCAGGAAAGGCTAGGAAAGGACACAGGCTGGCTTCCTTAGGGACACTTGATCAATCTAGAAGGACCGATGAAAAGTTCTCATCCATTAGCCATGGTAACAGTTCTGCCCTTATGATTGGGGGTGAGGTGGGATCTATGTTAAAGGAGAGGGAGGAGGGCAGGGCAGGAGAAAAACAAAGGTGTCTGCTGCACTCAGGACCTTAGCATTTGTACCCTTATTGCCATGAGCTCCCATAGAGCAGATAGCAGGAAGTTCTGTCTTGTACAGGAAGTTCTCATTTAATATCTCAATAGGTTCTTGCAAACGGTAACTTTAAGTGAAACGACATAGAAGGAAACCAGTTTTTCCAAAGCCTAATTGATATAAGCAAGAGTTAAGTTCCTATGGCATACTTCTGGTCACAAAAACCTCACCAAGCTTTTAAATAATGACCCAAAACATATCTAAGATTAAACATTGAAGTAAATGTGAGATACACATACATTTAAGAACTATCAATAAAAACAAATGAGAACGTGATTTTCCAACTCACCATTCCAGTTCAGGGTTTCCAGAGCTTGTCAGAATGCAAGGTGAGACCCCATCATGGACAGGACATCCTTCCATTGCAGAAGGCTCTCACGCATATACCCACACTCACTCAGACTGGGACAATGTAGACACGCCGATTCACCTACTGTTTGCGTCTTTGGGACGTGAGAGGAAGCCGGATTCCCAGCGAAAGCCCACACAGCCATGGGGAGAACATGCAAACTCCACACAGATAGTGGCCTTGGCAGGGAATTGATTTTTTTTAAAATTCTCATCAATGTTATAATGAAATGATGTTGAATGAAAAGATGTTATTTGAGGACATGCTGTACAGAGCCTCTGTTCACTAATACTTCTGGGAATCCCTAAGATGCCTAGAAGTATCCAAGACTCAGTCTTGGCTTTCTCTCCTTACTGTGCATCCCACAATCCTGGACACAAAACTCCTCATATGAGGCAGGAATGGCACCATCGCTACAGCCTTAGATTGGGCACTGATGGAGACAAGTGCCCATTCCATGAAGACAAAATTAGAATGCTCCCCTTATGTCCCTCTGTCAGGAGTCTACAGTTCTCACTCTTGCTATGAATTTGTTTCCTTCTAATGAACGCTTCTTCTACCAGTGGGGAGAGGGAATGCACAATATTCCTTGTGCCCATGAACAGTACAGTTCACTGGCTCGATGCTCAGATGGCTGAGCCAGGACTTTTGTAACCCACATGCATGTGTTTTACCCATTTGCCACCCAGAGGCTGAAACTTTGTTCCTGTTACTGTGTCTGCTGCTGCCATGTCACCTTTGATGACTTGGCATTTTTGCTGTCTGTGGAGTTGGAAGTCAGCTTCTCCTGATGTTGGGTAAATTAAAAGGGTGGAAACCTAAATCTAGATAGGCACTTGTCACCACCTCCCCCCACCCACTCACCTGCTGCTAATGAGAAGTGAGGAGAAAGATGGGGCTTTTCCACTTGCATAACAAAATGAGCAGGCGTTAGTGGTGCAGCTTTCTAAACCTTACCTATAAACTCTCCTCCAGAATGCATAGCCTGCCTTGGTGGGTGTACTGGGATGGGATGGATTCTGGTTTCACTTTTCAAGTTACATATAGATGTAGGAGTGTGCTAGTAATCTTTGCTGTTAAAGTGAGTTCCTGAAGCACCCTCAATCTCATGCTCATTCTGACCTCTGTTGGGGCCATTTCAATTTAAGAGGTTTAAGGGACATTTATGCTGCTAAAGTGTACCACCAGGAGCAATTCTTTGGTATCAGTTAATTTAGTCACCTGCACGAATCCCTGAAAGACAGATTCACCTTAACCTTTGTACTGATAAGAACCTCGCCCTCTCCACACATATTATTAACTTTATAAGCCATGCAGAGAGTGAGTTAAGACAAACTTACTGTTTGTATGTTTTTATTATAACAGTTTTTTTAAGGTATAATTCACATACCATAAAATCCACCCATTTAAAGTGCACACTTAGTTTTTAGTATATTCACTGAGTTATGGTGCAGCTTTCCAACCATCACCACAATGTTTTAGATCATTTTTATCATCCCCAAAAGAAACCCCGTATGCATTATCAGTCACTCTCCATTCTCCTTCCCCCTTTCTTCTTTCTCTCCAGCCCTAGGCAACTACGCATCTACTTTTTTGTTTCTATGGATCTGCCTCTGGATGTCTCATATAAACAGAATCATATAATATGCTGTCATTTGTGACTGGCTTCTTTCACTTAGCATAATGTTTTCAAGGATCATCCATCTAGTAACACGTATTGGTAATTTATTCTTTTTATTGCTGAATAATATTTCGTTGTGTGGATATGCCACATTTTATTTATCTGTTCATCAGTTGATGGACTTTGGGTTACATTTATTTGGGGCTATTATGAATAATCCACTGTGAACATTCCTGTACTAGTTTTTGTTTAGACAAGTGCTTTCAGTTCTCTTGGGTATATAC
>NW_011888863.1:2321685-2354195 GCF_000151845.1 Pteropus vampyrus
CATAAGGAGAGATGAAATTCTGCCATTTGCGACAACATGGTGGACCTTGAGATAATCATGCTAAGCAAAATAAGCCATCAAGGAAAAGTTGAAAACCACATGATATCACTTTTATGTGGGATATAAACCTAAAAACAACAAATGAACAGGACAAACAAACAGAGACTCATGGACATGGACTATGGTTACCAGAGGATAAGAGGTGGGGGAGGAGTGGGGCTTAGACGGGGTAAAGGGGGTCAAATATGTGGTGACAGAAAGAAATATAACTATGGGAAGTGAACACACAGTGTAAATGTATATATGCCTTACTGTTAAAGTATACAACTGAAACCTATTGGATTTTGTTAACCAATTCGCCATAAAAAAAAAAATTAAAAAAAAAGTAATGGAGGTGCTATTCAAATAGGACTTAATACAAGAGCATTAACTTCTTAGTGAAACAACTGTAAGTGATGCAGAACTTTTTTTTCTCTCCATGCTCTTCCTCAGCAGGCCTGACAATGGAAGGCTTTTAAGGGAGCTTTTCATTATCTGTCCCTTTCCATCCTAGGTGAACTTTTGCAGAGCCAGAGGCACTATGGTTAGGTAGTTAAGGTTGGTGCAGTTTGAGGGCTACACAAGGCTCTCAAAATGTATCTGAGGGGATGGGGTGTATGTTTATAACTCTGTCTTTGCACTGACAGAATCTTCTTTTTAGAAACATTGTGTATAAGACAACTTTTTGGAACTTTAGCATATATCTTATTTTTTTATATAATGAAGTAAATACTTCATTTCAAAAAATAGAAATGACTAAGGGATTATTAGGTAGTTGGTACATTTATTCTGTACTTTGGAATTCTATTATGTAATTTTCTGTCAAGAAAGACCCAAAGATCTTATCTGTGGATAACAGCCCATAAATTAACACGTCCATTTAAGGACCTGCATGAGCCAGGCCCTGGCTACTTTTCTATTCTCCTACTACGCTTTTTTGTTATTTGCGCAGTGTCGAGTTATCTCTGTGATTTTGTGTCTCAGCCTTACCTTAAGGCTATTTTGGAGTCACCTGGCTTCTTCCCCAGATTCTCATTAGGTGGAATGGCCTAGATTCATGCTACTCGGGAGTGAATAAGAGGCTGACTAGTTTGTATTTTTGTTCTGGGCACTGATGGAGAAGAGACCTTAAACCAATTTGAATAAAATCAAGGCAGCGAATCATCCTGTCAAATGTTTTAGAACTGACTTTCTAGGATAGATATGAACACTGCAGATTTGTGTGATGATAAAGAACGGAATGGATGTAAGTGAAAAATTCAGGGGTTGGAGCAAGCTACAGTTCCTCTATTTAAGGTTTTACAATTTTGGCAACTCATAATCTACAGTATTTAAACTCAATTCCACTTTGTTCAAGCATGGTTTTCTAAAACTATGTCTATATGAAGTGAAAACATGAACTCGAAAGCTTGTAACATGGTGATTTTTTTTGTTTGTTTTGCAAAAGCTTCATCATTATGAGAGTTTCTCAGTTGTGTGACATAATCAGAGAATCTCGGTCTTATGTGACATTTCCATTCACAAATGTCTCGAAAATAAATAACGACTTTACAGGAATCACAGTGGACAAAATGCTACATCTGCCCAATAATTACTGGCTAATCTTAGTGCAATGACCACTCTCATCTGTATTGTTACACACTCAGACCTGCCAGGTTCCCCGTGCAAATGCCTGGATTTTTTTAAAATCTGAAATTCTCTTTGTTCCCCACTAAGAATTACTCCTGTTTAAGATTTGCAATAAGAAAAACTTCAAGCCATCTTGGATTTTAAAACGATGGTAGATTTTTCTCTGGAACATCTATCTTATGTGGAGAAGCACTTATTATAAATTGACGAATACAGGGCTTACTTCCTTTTCGTGATGTGTAAAAACTATTTTTAAATTGGTTAAAGCTGTGATGCAGTTTATAAATCCCACCTCAAAAGTCCTATGTCTATTTGCTTGTGTTGCTGCATTTGTAAACATCCAATAAAAGTTTATTTATTCACAGTTCTTATGATCAGAAATCTTAATGTTTTGTATTTTTTTATACATCTACAATGTGATAATTAGTTCCAAATTGATGATTCAGAGTTTCTTTGACGATAAGATTTATTTTTTATATCATCAAAGAAAGATAAAATTTTGTCTCTAATGATATAAATATTTAACTCATTTTATTTTAGCATCAAAATTAGGCTTCATAGAAGCCAAATACCATTCTTGAAGCCCAGCTTTATCTTTTTCTAGCTCTGATGTTGAGTAAGTTAGTTAACCTCTCTTAGCCTGACTTTTCTCATCTGTCTTTTACTGCTAATTGTATATAGGTCATAGGTTTCTCAGGAGAATTGAGCCAATAAATGGGCATATCTGATAAATAATTTGTACTTAGTACCTGTTGCCTGATATTGTCAACAACAGCAATGGCAACAATAATAATACTTTGGAAATGTTATTCTATGTGGGGCATATGTTGTAATCTTTAGTAGCCAAATAATGTGATACTCCATTACTCAATTACTATATCTTTTACTATGTAGGTAATATATTAGCTACGCATGCATGAGCATACACACACACACATGCAAACACATACACACAAATGTCTATATATACTGCACCTAACGTTTTTAAGGAGAGGCTCTAGAATTTAAACCCGTATATTTGGATATATATAGTTCCGAGATTAATACTTTTGCATATCTTCTCAAATGTAAGAAGAAACACGGGCGCTTAACTATGCTATATGGTATACTGTCTCAGACTTTACAGCTCCCTCGTGACTCTGTCAAGAAGGGCTCAAGGCCAAGCTTGCATTAGCCATAAGAAAAAAAGCACTTTGGACAAAACAAAAAGTGGATTTGATTCTGGGGCACTGGGTGTTTTGCCTACTTAACTCATACACATTACACTTCACACAAAGCCCTATAGCAACATTACACAGCTAAATATTTCACGCTAAGCAACATATTTCAGTGAAAGCTTTTGATGTCTAAGTGACACACTCCCAAATATGGTACTCACATTTTAGTCTATTAACTAGTTCTAGTGTTACAGACTGATGCTATGAAATGGGTTTAATTATTATTTTTTTCACTTAAGCTAATGATTTTATTTTCTCAGGAATGACTAAGTTATTTTTTGACCTATAAATATAGTTTAAATATGCTTCAAAAAGAGCTTGTTTACAAGTGTTCTTTGAAAAAAGAAAGTCAAGTGAAAAGTTATATTTTTTCTTTTTTGGGCAAATCTTTGTAAAATTTTAATCTGAAGAGTCATCTGCATTATTACAATCCACTAGCCTATTAAGAAATGTGTTCAGAGAGATCCTTGAGATCTCAGAGCTGAGAATACTTCGCAAGAAACGAGCAGAAAGCCCAATGCTGTGAGCACTAGTGGGTTTTGGAAGGAGGCATAAGACTTTTGTGTTTTTAGACCCTTCTTAAAACCTGGAAAGAGACAGTCATCATTGGGATTTGTGCTGTGTTCTGCATGAGGATAATTTTGCTTCTGGGAAAGTAAGAGCCAGGCCAAAATCACTCCTGGGATTTTGAAGTCTGAAGTCACTTGTTTGGCTCTGCTCCCTAGAGAACTCAAAAATGCTATTCATCAGCCAGGGTAAACAGTGGTTGAGAAATAATTTACTGTAATAATTATTTCCAGAATTTTTTAAGATACAAATTCTTCTACATTGCTTTTCAGGCACTCAAATGGCAACTCTTGGTGGGGTTTTCAGGTGGGACTTGGAAATGAAGGGACTGGTATGTATTTTAGAAATCTCCATGATTGTTCTTTCTCTCACAGAACTCTTAAGCACCCTGTTAGTCTTTTTTATGAACAGAATTTTTTTTTTTTTTATAATCATGTTATAATGCCAGCATGAGATCAGCTTTTGTTAAAACACCCAAGCAGAACCATCAAACATTATTAAATCCTTTTGGAGCTGTTAGAAGAGGACAAGGAGAGAAGTGAAGGGAAATAAAGTTCATTCTGGGATGTTTAGGTTAGTACTGGCATTATTACCCTATTTAGATCTCTTCTCAACCATGAAAAAATAGATACATACATTGTATTAATTTTTCTCTTGCTGTTACACAACATGACTGCTTCTTATAATCCTCAACTGGGTCTCTAAGCTTCTGTTCAGAGGCACTTTTTCTTATAAAGTTTCACTATCACAATTTAAGAAATCATTTATTCATTCAACACAAAGTTATTAAATAGTGTGTGTCAGCCACTGTTCAAAGTTCTCTGCATACATCAGTGAACAGACAAAACTCCCTGCCCTAATGGAGCTTGCAGTTAGGTTCCACAGAACATTCATCTTGTCTATGTTCAATAAGACCCAGTCTTCAGAATATTTAAAGGGTCCCTGTGGTCCAAGGGAGTCTACTATAAATTGCTGGTAGCATAGCTGAAAATTCACTAACACACATTTAAATATGCAGAAAATAAATATTTAAAATATGTCTAATATGCAATCTAATCTTCCTTATGTGCCTCTGCCTGTTAGAAAATGAAAACAAAAGAGCTAAATTTTTTTTCTCATCTAATGCAACCATTTAACCATTGCTTTTAGGTAATGCTTAGTCTCAAGATTAAAAGAAAGAGGGAGAAGGAAGAGGCAGAGTATCAGACAATACATTTAAATGCTGGAAGAATATCAATATTTTTTGCTATTAGTAATCCAATGACTATGGACACAACAAACTTTTAAGTCTAATCTGCATTGTTGACATTTTCTCCATGATTGTCTTACCAGACAATCAACAAAACAATAAGTCAAGCCCTGACTGTAGCATTTGCAATTTTCATGGTGTAAATACTCCCACATGGCTGATTTCAAACTCCCATCGTGACATCACTGAACATAGAAAAGATGTACTACAGTTCACTATCATGTAATATTTCCACTAAACAGCTATGTCTTCATAAATAACTCCAAGATCACAGATACTAATAAACAGCTAGTAAAAGTAAAGTAATTAGGTAGTAATGAGCTTTGAGTATTTATTAATCTTGTTTTTAATATAGTTTGTTTTATTATAAGTTTATATAATTTAACTTTTAATGATGGCAGTATTTAATAGTTGCGAAATTTCTAAAAATTTAACAATTTAATCTCACAAGTCATAAGTCAGGCTAAAACCGTAGTAATCATAAATTATCTCTTTAATTCCCGTGTCACTCTCCTTCAATCTAGCAGCAAATAATATTGACTCTATTTCTAAAATATATGTTGTTTTTAATATTAAATAATATTTCATTATATGGATATATCACTGTTTGTTTATCCATTCACCTATTGAAGGAAATCTTGGCTCCTTCTAATTTTCGCAAATATGAATAAAACTGCTACAAACATTCATGCACAAGTTTTTGTATAAACATAAGTCTTCAAGCAAATATGTAAATGACTTGGAGTGTAATTGCAAAATCATATGTTAAGGCTATTTTTATACTTGTAAGAAGCTGTCAAACTGTTTTCCTAAGTGGCTGTACCATTGCATTCCCACCAGCAATGGATGAGTGTTCCTGTTCTCTGCGTCCTCACCAGCATTTGGTATCATCAGTTTCTGGAGAGTTGGCATTCTAACAGATATGGAAGAGTTTCTCGTTGTTATTTTAATTTGCAAATCCCTAATAACAAAAGATATTGACCACCACTTAGTGTGCTCATTTGTCTCTATACATTTTCTTTGGTGAAGTGTCTTGTTCAGAACTTTTCCCAATCTTTTCTTTTTTTAATCATTGTGCTCTGTTGATTTAAAATATATTTTGAACTGCTTGCTCACTTCCCTACTATCATCATAGTTCTCATCACCATCACTTCTCACTCATATTCTTGCAAAAACCTCTTCACTGCTCTCTCTGCCTCTACTCTAATATTTCTACTGTCTATTCTCTACATGGTAGCCAGAGTTATATTTTTTAAATGTGCATCACATCATTGCACTTCCCGTCTTAAACTCTTCAACATCTTCCCATTGTCCTTAGAAGAAAATTCAAGCTCAGCATGCCCAATAAAGCCCTACATCCTCTGGCTATAGCTACGCTTACGACTTCATCCTGCCATTGTCCTGCTCAAGCACTATATTCCAGCCACACTGGCCTTCTCCCATTTCCTAAAACATGCCTACTTTGTAGTAACCTCAGGGCCTTGGTGCTTGTTCTCTCTGCCAGGGATGCTCTTTCTTCACAATATTCCATGGCTGACTCCTTCTCCTCAGGTCCCAGTAAAGAATCATGATTAATTTTATATGTCAATTTGACTTGACCATGGGATGTCCAGACATCTGGTTAAACATTATTTCTGGGTGTGTTTGAATTGGTTGACTGAGTAAAGCAGGTGGCCTTCCCCAGTGTGGATGGTCATCTTTTAATCTGTTGAGGGCCTGAATGGAACAAAAAGGCAAGGAAGGTTGAATTCACTCTGTCGGACTGAATATAGATCTTCTGCCTGTGGTGCTTCTGGTTCTCAGGCCTTCAGACTTGAGCTGGAATCTACATTGTCAACCTCTGGCTCTCAGGCCTTTGAACTGCACCACTGGCTTTTGTAGACTCCATTTTGCAAATGGCAGATCATGAGACTTCTCAGTCTTCATAATCATGTGTCAATCCCTTATAAGAAACCTCTCTCTCTGTTATTGAAGTATTTAAAGTATTTATCACTGCCTAAAAGTATTTTGTGCATTTATTTGTTTGCATGTTTACCTTTTATCTCCTCCATTGGAGAGCAGTGACTTTGAATGTCTTATGCATTGTTGTGTTCTATCACCTAGAATAATGCCCAGCACATGCTAAGTACTTAAATATTTTTGAACGAATGTGTATATAAGTGAATAAACACAGGAACTGGTGGCAACACCATTTTGAGCCTTTGTTTAGTTTTAGAAAAATATTATAAAAGAGGCTTGTAATGAACTTGATTAAAAGGCACAGCTTTATCTGTAGATGGTAGATTTCCATGACTGCTGCCACATACCAGTAAGGGCTTCTGTGAATTCTGGGTGCTGGCCTTTCATGAGTGCCAAGTAGCTGATGACCCAGTGGTCTCAATCATCAGTAATATTGTGGCTAAACTTGCTTTTACAACAAAGTTTAAGTTGTGAGAAGTAGTCGTTTATGTTCATAGTGATGAATGAGCTCAGATGCAGAGCTGGGAGCTTGGAATTCCTGAAGCAGCCTGGTGCTTGGGGGTCCAACAGCTCACACGACCTTTGTTCTCCTTCATGAAGAGGCTCCACATGGTTATCTTTGTGAAAGAACTTGGAATAGCCTCAGGAAGACTTCCAACCTTTGCTTTTTGCTTTTAGTGGTTGCCTTTAGAGCAGATACATTATCTATGGCAAAAACCTTATCTTGAGCTCACCTATCTTGAACCCGAGCAGTTGCTCAAGAAAGTAATTTAGAAAGGTCCATTTCCATATTTCTCATTTTTCATTGAGATCCCTGATATGTCAAAATATGGTAAAGTTCATGAAGATTTCTGCAACTCACCCTCTGTTGATCTGGAAAACCAAGTTTCTTCCCTCTGCTGTGAGATTTTGAAAGCAGACTGCATGTCTTTCTTATCAAGGCACTTTGCGTATCTAGCACTGTATACCTAGCACTGAATAATGACCTATGGATGAAAGACAGGATTTCCATGTTCAAAACACTATCAAATTGGCTATGGCACCTGGAATCTTTCTAAAGCAGAGTCTTGGTGAAGCTCTGTAGAGTTCTAGGAGTCAGAAGTTCTGAATAGCCGCTGTCCCCTTCTTCACCACTTTCTCTTAAGGAAACACTGAGCAAAAGAAAACAGGTTTTGGAATCAGACAGATATGGCTTCAGGTTCTGACATGAGTTAAATGACTAGTTAAATGACCTTGGCAAAGTTAATTAACCTCTCTGAGTTTTCAAATCTGTAAAATGGAAATACAAATGGTACCTATGAAAATTAACTGAGATAGAGTATGTAAACATTTTAGCCCAGAACATGGTATCTACTATGTTTTCAATTACTGGAAGCTGTAGATATAAATCTTGCGGAGTGCTTTTTCTGCTTTTCGTGTCACATCATCAGCAAGCATGCTGAGGGGCAGGGCTATATCTAGAGCAGAATAGAATGGGGTCTAATAACATAGGGCCATAGCAGATCCTGGCCAGAGTTGTGTTAGGAAGAAATGGGGTTTGGGCCTAGAGCTTGGGGCACTGTGATGGTAGGTATGTAATGAGAAAGTTGGGCATGATAATAGGACAACAGAGAAAATGGTCTATAGAATCTAGGAATAGATCAGTTTTCACAGTTGGGAAATTTTATTATGAGTGATACCTGGATCTCTATCAAACTTCTGCAGAGTCTCTATTCTTCATTGAGTATCTACTTTTTAGAGAAAAGAAAAGAGCAGAACTATGTTCTATTACCACTGAATTAGAAGAACATGGCAGTTGTCTGTTTTAAACTAATGATTGGTATATTCATCCTATGAATGATCATTGGGGAAAATATATTTCTTCTTATTCTGAGTAGATCAAATAATAGACAGTGAATCGTGAGTGAAATTACTGGTCCAGAGTGATCAAGGAAAGGTGAAGCGGTAGATAAGGAGATGAAAACTAAAGAAGAAATTGTGAACATAGAAGGGCCACAGGTAAAGGGATGAGAGCAGGAATCTGAAACAGAAGGAGATGGTATTGTGTTGAGGGAGGGCAGAGGGAAAAAAATGAGAGGTAAGCAAGCCTTTGACAATATATAAATAACCCTAGCTTTATCCTTAAATGGCTATCCATACAACTTTAAGACCTCAAAAAGAATAAAGATCTTAACATTTAAGAAAATGTCCTTTGTCATAATAATAAACTGATGCCCCTTGAATGGTTTCGTAATACATGTGTAGGCGACAGAGTAATTTGGCAGAAAAGGGAAGAGTTAATGTGAAAGAGGAAATTTGAGGTTAGAAGAACATTAAGGCAAATCATTCACCAATGAATATAAAGGAAAAAGCAAGATTTAATAATAAATTGGGGGGGTCAAAGAATAGAGCTAATGCTAGTGACCACACACTACACATGAAGCTTACTGTGCCAAGCTTTTTATGTGTAGCATCACATTGATTATCACAACCTATAGAATGAGCCCTATGGTTAGCCCCATTTAACAGGGCACGTTGGTGACTTGTTTGTGATGAGAGAGCTGGGAGGTAGGGGATCTGAGTTTTGTATCTAGGCCCTCTGAGATATTCAGCTGGAGTCTCTAAAGGGCTGAGAGAAGATGATGAAGATAGGGAGAGGACTGGGAAGGAACGGTACAAAAAATTTTATGTTAGAGAATCTTAGAGTAAAAGTAAAACACAGCAAAGAATAAAAAGAAAGCGTCTATAAAGGAGCAAGGGAATTAATATTTATTGATCACCTTGAGTGACACAGATGCACATCTATAATCTTTCATCACACAAGAAACCATTGAAATGGACATGATTTCCATTTACACAGATGAGGAGATAGAAATACAGAGAAGTCACCTGTTAATCACTTAGTTTATAAATACCGGAGCCAGGATTAGAATCGCTGTCTGCAGCATTAGAAAGCCCACAGTATTTCCATTTCAACAGCTGCCTTGGGAAAGGAAGTGCGAAGACTGGGTGTGAGAGAGCAGAAATGGCATCTCCTTCGAATGGTGGGGTAAAAATGCAAATAAAGCATAACTAGAAAGACAAAAAAAGGAAATGAGAAAGGGAGGACCGCAGGGTGATAATTAGGCTTCATACCACCTGTTTTCTCTTTGACCAAAGAGGTCTTCAAGGCTCTGAGTGAAAAACAAAGCAACTGAATGGCTCAGAAAGGCAACAGAGACACTTCTATCAGTCACGACATGGAGTGTTCAGTGATGTTGAAACATGTGATATGGAGAAACCCCAAAAAGTGACAAGAAAGAGATTCCAAGCAATTGACATCTTGTTGATGGCAACAAATGTTTCATAGGAAACAAAAATTTTAAAAGGGATGAAGACAGAGAGATCCGGAAGACACTCTCTAAAGGTGCTTGGCAGGAAGTATGGTTACTACATAGGATAGAGTTGTCGCTGGGTATGAAAAACAGCCCTGTGAAGCTGGCACGGTAGGTTTTATTATCATCACTTTGCATATAAGGAAACCATGGTCCATAAAATTTGAGCACTTGCGGTACCTGAGTTGTAGAATCTAGGTGTCTGACTAAATCTAGTGTGCTTAATACTGTGCCATTTTTCGTTTAACAAACTACATTTCTAATGGTGAATTTGAGGTGTTAGATAATGGGGGAAGTAGTTTTGAGCAGGGGTCCTTACCTTGTCCTATACCAATAGCTCTTTTTAAACATTCTTTAGTTTTTAATAAAAACGAGTCTACTTTCTAGATGAAAATGACATCCAGCTCAGTCTTATTAGTGTTGTTTATAGTAATGGTAGTGTTTTCCAAGTGCAGATTCATATAGAACCTTAACCTTGTATTGGCTAATAATTAATAAAGTGGATGCTGACTTCACAGAGTGATTGCAGATATTACTGTGGTCCTTTTGTCTACAGCTGTCCAGGATACAATGATCCTCTGGAAAGCAGTTCTTTGATGGCCAGCTCAATATCATTTATAGAAGTAAGCTGACTGCTGGGAAATATGCCCTCTCTCCCAGGCCCTGGAGTCTTTATTTCACACTTAAGTATATCCGAGTAAAATGGAGTGAATTATCTCTGGCCCATTTAGAATAGAATCAACTCATTTTGGCCCATAAAAATTCGCATTGGGTGCAGTCACGATTCTCAATGGTATGCTGATACTCTAGGCTGTTTAGATTACTAATTTTGCCTCTTTTTAAGGAAATCTAGGAGAATGCTTTCTTCCTCACCTTCATGATTTCTGTTGTATCAGGATAAATAGAAGTTACTAGAAATCATGGTCAAAGTGATTTTGAAGTTCACTGTTGAATGTCTCTAGATACTTCATGCTATATTCTGTGCCTCTGTTTCATTCCCCTGGGATAGAATAAATATTCCCCAATTATTGATAAGACTAAGTGGTTCAGTAGCAACATAGCACACATCTAGGCTCTTCATGAAGAAATCAGCTTTTTCCTGAGTCCAGATGTGTGCTGTGCTTATGTCTCCTTTTAACACATTTTACTCAGAATTCAAAGTATTTTTACAGGAAAATCTTATGAATTTCATTATCTACCCTCTCATCTGTGTCATCTTAAAGAAACAGTTACTTTATCTTTTTTGCTTAAAAAATTTCAAACCCAAGGCAACGAGAAATGAAGAATAGGTTTTGTTTTAGAAGGTAGAAAACATGTTTGTTTAAGATAATGAGACACAAGTAGGCTATTAATTAGTGTAGAAAAGATCTCTGAAATCTTAAATGCTAACCCCTATTTATCATTCAGCTCTTCCCCACTGGTTGTCCTCCCTCCCTCCCCACCTCCCTCCTTTCCTCCCTTCCTCTCTCACTGTTTTTCTTATTTTCTTTTTAAATTCTTCTGTATTTGTACATACTTATCTACTTCCTGCTCTGGGCCTTCTCTTCCCCAGGGCAAGGCCATGTATGAGCCTACCTTGCCCAGGTTCTATAAATGGACACGTAATGTCTGACATCTTCAGACAATAAGCTGGTCTGGATAGAGAAGATTCAACAGCTTGGTTGTGGCAACTTCAGGCTCTGAGTGACAGGTTTCTTACCATCTGCATCACAGAATCTCTGACTCTGCTTATTGACTCTGAAAGGCCCTGGCAATTCTTTTTATTTCTGCCAGAGAGGCAGATAAAGTCCTGGTTGAGGGACGCTGGATGGAGGCACACTGCCCAAACAGAGCTGAGGAGCCTCATCCGGCAAGGCTGCTCCCATAGCAGACCATTAGGATCCTGCTTAGTTTTTATGTCTAGGACCCTCTGATTTGCCCACCGCCACATAGTGGCCCCTTTAAAGCCAGCTTTTGTGAACCCCAGTTGAATGCTATTGAAAGATTGGCCTCATGCCATGAATATGACATCGACACCTCCTCCTGCCAGTATAGTCCATAGAATAGTCAAGCTCAGAGGTATAGGAAAAGGTATCTGGCTCAGGATATCTTCCATTTCAAGTGATAGGACCAAGTATAGCCTGTCAAGAACTAAGTTGGGCCATAGCCTTCTTTGCACTATTGCCTTTAATTAAGACCCATCATGGACACAGCAGTCATGTGACCAGCTCTAGGATCAGGAAAGGCAACACTGCCTCATGGCTGCAGGCTTGTTCCACTAAACCCTGGTCATACTGGATGGGAGGGAGGTGCTAGCTGGAGTGCAGAACCAGTCTATGGGGTGTGATAAACAGATCAACAGAGGATACTGGGACCAAGAGGTCTGACTCTGCTGGAACATGCCCGAGGTTTGGGAAGGGCTCTTGCAGGGCAGCAGAGAGGCCCCGAGGCTAACTCTCTGTCCAAAGAATTAAATGAGTCATTCAGGCAGGAGTTTTGCTAATACCCTAGAAATAATGGGTGGTAAAAATGAGGAAACTAGGATAGGCAGGGCAGAAGCCTAGGCAACATGACCAGTCTAGAGACTGGCTACCAGAGGAACATGGTGTGTTGGGGCGAGGGAGCATAGTGTCTCAGGGGTATTTTCAAGATGGGTGTGTGCACTCAGGTAGGCCTCTTATGGGGCAGGTAGAACAGTGTAGCGGGTAATGCCCGGCTGGGCCACCTTTGATTTTGTCTGTCTGGGTGACTACAGGAGGTCTTCTAGGGTGGCTCAGGTTTCAAGAAGCAGAGGTCATTCTGTACCCATTCGTGAAGTTGATCACATTCGTAAACATGGAAAGGATTGATATGTGGATGGAGGAATAGGAATAAACATGGTCTTTGAATGTTCCTGTCCAGGGTACAGAATCCCACATGGAAGCAGAATTTACAAAGAGACAGATTGGTTGAATGAGAAAAACCAGTTTCCTAGTCTTCCAGCAATGACAAGTGTTCCTTGTGTGGTATCTTTAGCAACCTAGACAGTGTTTGGGACACGGTACCTTCTCATTAAACAGATAGCCCTTGCTAAGGATCCCTTGGTAGAAAAGGGATCCCCTCTGAAAAGGGTCTGTGTGAGGAAAGGGATTGGCTCTGATATCTGTCCCTGAGGAGCATTTATAGATGATTCTGCATATCTGAATGAACCTTCTCCCTGCATCGCTATCAGCCCCTGATGGCAAGACTCAGCACAGAGGTCTGGTAGTGCAGAAGGGGTGGGAAGCTGGCACTGGATCTGCTCAGAGGTGGAGCAGGCAGTGTGGTGGATCATCCAGGCTTCAGAGGATAGGTGGAATTGCATTTTGAAAGAAAGAAACCAATAGCAATAGTGTAGGTCTTAGTCCATGATATTCAATATTTGATTAAGATAAAGAAAACAGAAAAATGTTCTTATGTACAAATGGATACTTGTTTTATATTCCAAATTTACCTCTTCCCCAAATGATTTTTCACTTTCAAATGAGCTTCCAATTTACTTTTTAAGTCAATTAAAATTGTTTGTAGATCCAAGTAATCGCTACAATTGAAACACACACACACACATACCATCTATGTGTTATGTTGTAAGAGAAATTACTCTGCTATTTAACATTAACTGCCAGAGCAAACTCTTCTTTATATCAAATGCAGTAAGTGATTTTTGAGAAATATAAGCAGCGGCATTTGATATAAACAGTACAAATGTAGTGGTTTATTTTGTTTTTTTGATGAAAAAGGGAATGTGTTGATTTTTCCTTTATAGGTACAACTTATCTATGGCAGCTCCTGAACCACTTTTTCTTCCTTATTTATAACCTTCTATCACCCTAGTTCCCCTCACCTATCACCTCTACTACTACCACTCTGGTCAGAGCCACTATCATCATCTTACTACAAGAGCCTCACGAAAGTCTCTCTGCTTCCGCTCTTCCCTTCTTCAACCTGTTTCCAACGGAGTAGTCTGAATGAGCATTTTAAAACAAAAGTCATATCCTGTCACTCCTCTGCTTAAAATCTTGCCATGGCTCCCATTTCACTCACAGTAAAATTCAAAGTATTGACCAAGGTCCACACAGCCCTTCATGATCTGTTTCTATCCCTCTTACCTCCAAACACCTCCCTGCTTCTCTTTCCTCATTCCTTTCCTGCCCCTTTGCTGTTCCTTGAACTCATCAAGGGCCTTGTGCCTTAGGGCCATTGCTTTAACTCTTCTTGGCCTGAATCAATTTTCCCCCTTGGCAACTTCTGGGTTCACTCCCTTTGCTCAAATCTCTGTTCTCAGTGAGGCCGGCCCTATCACCCTAATTCTGCAACTTAGCATCCACCCTTGCATTCCTGACCTCCCTAATCCTCTCTACTTTTTTTCTTTCTCATTATTTATCACTTTTTAACATACTTTATAATTTTCTCATTTATTATATTTACTGTCATTGTCCCTCTAATAGCATAATAAACCACACAAAGATAAAGGTCTCCATTTTGTTTAAGTGTCTAGAACAGTATCTGGCATGTCATAGGCACCCAGTACACATTGTTGACTGAATGAGTGAACAAATGCATGTTTTCAGTGCATCTTAGTTTATCTAGACCTTGTCATCCTTCTGTGTAACATATCACAGGCTAGTCTTTTTGCTCATCATCTCATTTGTTCTTTGGGCACCTGTTACTATCACATTTGATCATCTTTTATGCAAATGATATCAAATATTCCTTTTTTGTTGTTGTAGTTTTGCTTTGAGAAAAGTTATTTCCATATTCACCCATGTAGTTGTGCTTTCTTTTTATAATTCATATAGTTCAGTGAGGCTTCTCACAAGAGCCTCTGAGCCAGGTCCTGCTTTTGGGCTAGTGAAAATTCAGTTTTCCAATGAGTTTGCTGTTCTCATCTTCAGTTGATTGTTGCAGCCAAGTTCCTCCTGCTGTTAAACTTGTGGCTCTCTTGCTTTAACTTCAGTCCTGAGTTTTGTATTTATTCTCTCTAGATATGGATAAAAGATGTCTCTTCCCCAGAAGCTTTTCATGTAAGCTGAAGGAAGTAAAACTACTCCTCAGTATTCTGCTCTATAAACAAAACAGCCCTAACATCATTAATCTTTCTCCAGGGGATATATATTTTTTCCTGAAGACATGTCACTTTAATAAATATATTTCAGAAGGTGGCACACAATTTTGTGCCACGACAACTTACTGAATGCTTAAATTTAAGTGGTGAGCAGAGATTGCCTTTATGAGGAAACCACAATATAATTTAGTTTAAAAGAATTTTGCTTGGTTTAAATCGTAAACTGTTGAGAGAAATACTTTCTGTCAGAGTGCTGAGGGGATGTATCGGCCTGTGACTACTGGCTGTAACTATATCTTGCTTTCATAAAGGGAAAGCTCACCTGAGAATGGCACTAGCAAAGAGGGAAGTAAGCAAAGCCACCAAGAAGTCAAGAGAAATGACACCTGCTGACATCAGAGAGCACCCAGTTGTTCTGATTAAGTCCAAGTACTACATCACTACACTCTTCTCAAACTGGAGGATGCACAGCTCAATTCTGTACAGGGAGGATGCAAAACAAGAGTATCCAATACATCTGTCTGAAGCATCAAGTTTATTACAAGATTTGGAAGAACAAGTACTTTAATGAGAACCACCCACAAACATGGAAGAAAAGAATAGCGGGGGGAGGACTAGGGCCCCAAGTCTCTGAAGTTTCAGCCAGGTGGGGGCTGAGTGGTGGACCTGCAGCTAGGCTGACTTCCCTCTTATCCCCCAGGGGGCTCCAGGTCGACCTTCAAGCTCACCAGGTTTTGGGTGCAATGCTTTTGAAGGTGATATCAATGCTTTTGAAGGTGATATCACCAGGTTTTGGGTACAATGCTTTTGAAGGTGATATCAAGTACCCTCCTGATGTGAATCCCGAGCAAAGAAAGCCGCAGCAACTGGCACACCTTCATCATCCTCTGGACCAAGTCCTCTTACCCAGGGGTCCTTGCACACACAGTGAGTATTTCTTGCACTGTCTCCACCTGCAGTTGTTTACATCTAGCCTCCGGCCCATCTCCCCCACCACGTGGCCGGGATCCCTAGAGTCAGAATCTTCGAGTTCAGCATTTAAAATGCAGGAAGACTGGTTTGACCTTCCTGGAGTCTTTGGTCGTAGCCCTACCTTGGCCGTCCACGATTCAAATGGGCCCTACCCTGCTCCATTTGCCATGCAGCTTCTTGGATGGCCTAAAGCAGAGCTTTCTCAAAATAAAGTCCAAGAGCCTCTGAGCCACTCCCTGCTGGCCTTTGCTGGTTATCTCTGGGATTTCACTGCTGCTGCTGCTGCCACAGGTGCTATAGGTGGAGGGGGAGTCTCCAAGGTTACACTGGGGGGCTTGGGTGAGGGCTGGCGATTCTCGATCCAGGCTGGGTGGGGGATTGGCAGGCCCTGATTCCTGGTCCTCAGGCTGCTGCTCTGCCTGGCAGAACCTGGGGAACTCTGGCTGACCCTCCTTGGCTGGGGAGGGACCACAGCTGTTGAGATCAGGGGAACCGAAGGGCCTGACCAAAATGGTGCGGCCTGCCCTTGTAGGTTTCTTGGTGCTCAGGATGAGATATGTGGCCATCATGCTATTGTATCTCTTGCTTTTTAATGAGTCTTATATCTGGTCCCACTCAAACCCTAGGTTCATCAACTCCTCTGTCACCCCAGGGTCCATGTCATCGCACGGTGACTCATTGTAAGGCCTCAGTTCCTCCTCTTGGCCCAGTTTCGCCACAGGTCCTGCATGATTTCTTTCAATCTTCCTCAGTCTCTGGGGTTGAGAGTCATCAATTTTTTAAAATAACTTTTCCAATTCAAAAGAGATTTAAAAAAAAAATGGCATATGGTTTTTCCCTCTTCATACTCACTGCTGCAACTCCCAGAACTTCTTTCCCATAAAAGGCAGGGTCCCAGTGACCATCTTATTTGAAAGCATTCCTAGGCTCCATATATCTGCCACAGAGCCATCATATTTTTGGCCTAGGAAAAGTTCTGGGCGGCATAAGAGGGGCTGCCACAGAACTTGCTCAATTTATTGCTGCTAAACTGAGCGCTGAGTCCAAAGTCTGCAATTTTGTTGTTCACTTGAGCATCATAGAGTATGTTCTATGGCTTCAAGTCCCCTGTGGACAATGCCCCTCTGGTGGCGGACCTGCATAGCGTGTAACAGCTGTTGAAAAACTCTCTGGGCCCCATTTCCAGTCATGCAGCCATGGTCCTGCATGTCCCTTCCACTAAGGTGTTCCATAAGGAGGAATGATGTTTCCTTTGTGTTGATCGCTTTGAATAATTTGACTATATTCGGGCGATTCAAGACCTTCATGCAGAGGACTTCCCGCAGTGGAAGTCTCTGGAGGCTGGAGGATCCCTGTTGACTTATGACTTTGACAGCCACCTCTGTCCCGTCAGAATGTGCCAGCCCAATCTCACTTGGCAAAGCTGCCCTGGCTAATGGTGTTCAGGAGCTCGTAATGGCCAATACAGGGCTCCTGGTCAGCAGAGACAAATGCAAGTTCATGTGACATGGTGACTCGCTATCTACACTAACTGACAATAGTAACAATGCTAACTATGCCCGCAAACTATTCTAATAAGCTATACTAACGGTGCTAACTAGATATACCAACTATACCAACATTACTAACTATATTAACTGTATTAACAATGCTAACTAAAAGTACTAACTAAAAAAGTTTAAAGAAAAATGAGAAAAACAAAAAAGAGAATGAAAAAAGAAAAAAGCAAAAAATGAGAAAACAAAAACTGAGAAAATTAAAATGATAAAAAAAGAGAACAAAAGAAAAATAAAAAAGACAAAAAGGATAAAGAAGGAAAAATGGAAAAAGAGAACAAAAAATAAGAAAAAGGAAAATAATAATCAAAAAAGAAAAATGAGAAAAAGAAAAGAGTAAAGAGAAAAAATAAAATGGGGAAAACCTCAGGCTGTTTTCCATAGTGACTGTACCAATTTGCAATCCCACCAACAGTGTATGAGGGTTCTTTTTTCTCCACATCTTTGCCAACACTGTTGTTCTTTGATTTATTGATGATAGCCATTCTGACCCATGTTCATGGCAGCACAATTTATAATAGCCAAGATGTGGAAACAACCTAAATGCCAATCAACATACGACTGGATAAAGAAGTTATGGTTCATGTATACAATGGAATGTTATTCGGCCATTGAAAAAATGAAATCCTACCATTTGCAATGACATGGATGGACCTAAAGGTTATATGCTGAGTGAAATAAATCAGGCAGAGAAAGATAAATACCATATGATTTCACTTATATATGGAATCTAAGGAACACAAAGGACAAACTAATTGAAAACAGTCTCACAGATATAGAAGACAATCTGGTGATTGCCAGAGGGGAGGAGTTTGGGCTGGGAGAAAGGAATAAAAGGTTAAAGAAGTACAAATTAGTGGTTGATAGACAGTCACGGGGATGGGGAGCACAGCATAGGGAATACAGTCAGCATTAATATAATGGCTAGATGTAGAACCAGAGGAGAGAAAGAACAATCAGGGAGATCGTTTTATAAACTATATAAATGTCTAACCAATGTACTGCATACTTGAAACTAATAATAAAATAAAATAAAATAAAAAAAGAAAAGAATTCCATTAAAGGAAAAAGAAATAATAAAGTGGGGGAAAAGGGAGAAAACACACTAAGAGGTCCAAGTCACCAAAAACCAGCTTCCTGGGCTACAATGAAATACCTCAGCCCTACCGGGGCCTTATATCGGAGTTTTGTTTTGTTTTGTAATTCCATCGTACCAGTGCTTTATAAGATCAGAGCAAAACACAAACCAATCATAGCTGAAGATAAACTACAGAGGTTTTCTCAATTTTTGGTATCAAGACCTCTTTATTAAAAAAAAAAAGGGATCCCAAAGAGCTTTTTGTTTATGTGGGATATTAAAGATTGGCATTTACTTTATTATAAATTAAAATCTAGAGGATGCTTCATTTATAATTTGAAAATCTAATAATTTTTGTCTTTTACAGACCTTATAGCGTCTACTATTAAAACATTCAATTCCTTATCCTTAAACGCTGATTGGTCTCAAAATGATGCTATATTATGATACTATATGATATTATGATACTATAAAAAATATTCTGTTGCATAACACATGATAAGGTACGTTATAGACATCTATAAACCTAAGAGGAAGATAGCTTTCATTATATTTTTGCCAATAAGATCATGAGCAGGTTTCTCTTCAGAAGTTAGTGGGTTGACATACTCAAAGCATTGAAGAAGAAAAACTGCCAATCTAGAATCCTTGATTTTGACTATGGCCATGTCACCCTGAATGCGCCCAATCTCGTCTGATCTCAGAAGCTAAGCAGGGTCGGGCCTGGTTAGTACTTGAATGAGAGACCACCTGAGAATACCAGGTGCTGTAGGCATTTAAAAAAAAAAAAGAATCCTTGATTTTAAAGGCAAAACTAGGCTTCAAAAATGAGGGCGAAATTAAGACATTCTCAGATAAACCAAAGCTGAAAGAGTTATTTACCACTAGACCCATTCTTCATGAAGGGAGTCCTTCAGGTTAGAAAGAAAGGACATTGGACTCAAAGCTTATGAAGAAATAAATATCTCTAGCAAAATAAATACGTGAGCAATTATATAAGCTAGTACTATTGTAACTGGTTTGTATCTCTGCTTTTTGTTTTCTACTTGATTTACATATTATCTAACATACTAAAAACCATAATTGTTATCTATGATTTCATACACACAATACAACAATGTGTGGTTTTTTAACATTAATGACTGAAAGGGGATGAAGTCAGAGCTATACAGAATTGAATTTTTAAATTTATCTCAGCTTATTTTCCAGGGACATTCTCTTATTGATTTAATTTATTTCACTGTCAAATATGAGCCCAAGTTCTTTTCTATTGTATTGAGGCCTAACTGGTCCTTTTCCATATTGCACATGTATTCTCGATTGGCTTTTCTTTTCTCTCTAGGTATATCATTTTATACTTGCCCCGATTACATTTCATCCTGTTTTTGTATGATCATTAAAAATCTGGTCAAAGAAATTTCGAATTTACCTCCTCTCTTTGTAGTACAAACAGCTCCATATGATTTAGAACCAGTCACATATTTACTAAGCCCACGTTTGATTTCTTCTTTCATTTGTAAAGCTAAAGACAAGCAACCTCGCTCCTAACCCCATTCCCCAAACTATGTAACACCACTCTATCTGTTAGTGACCCTCAGCATTAGCAACTTTGGCCTTAGCTTCTATGACAGCCCAATAAAAAGAAATGGCTATTTTCTTTGGATGTAGTTTATTGCCTGGTTTATACAAACATCTCATAAAAATACATAAAGCATGGGGGTCAGAGGAGATATAAACAAGAGTTCTTAAATGAGTATTTTTATTTGAAAAATTCTTAACTTTTAGATGGAATAAGAACAGGAGGTGTGCTTTCTTCCTATCTTAAAATTAAGAAATAATTCAGAAAAACTTTGGCAGATGAGATAAGCTGCCTGCAAATTTTGGGCCCCAAATGCCATCTGTAGAGAGCTGAGGAAAGGGTTTCCTCCTCGTAGGGGGTTTATTGTCCTTCCTGGTCTGACTAAATCCTCTGGCCTTTAGAATAGCTTACAGATCTGCCCCTTCTAGATTTTGAGGATCATTACTGTAAAGCTGATATTTTAACGAACCATTTTTAACTGCTGCTGCCTTGTCATGTATTCTAATTGAATATTCTCAATTTTGTACTTATATCCTGAAGCAATCTAATCTACTAGGATACAATTTAGTAAACTGAAAAAAATTTTTTAAAAAATATATAGTAATGAATGGGACTAATTACCATTGTGTGCAGTGGAATGCAGCCAGTAGATGTTTAACAAATACTAATTTATGATCATAACAGTTAGCCCTAGAGGCAGACGACATGGTTTTCCTTTTTTCTGAGTCACCACGCAATCAGAGAAAAGGCACTTTTGTACTTCAGTTTCACAATCCACTAAAAGAAATAGTTCTTGTTCATCATTATCAACCCAGGATAGAGAAAGAAAAGCAGAGGGATTAACTTAATAATTATCTTTGTGTTTGAAGGTGGCATCTGGCCAGGTGTTCTCAGGCCCAACTGAAGAATTAGAATAAAATGTGTTTGGATTGGGAAGATTAAGGTTAAATGATGAAATCCTGGAGTGCCCTATCTAGACACTTTTTAACTAGGGCTTTTCTTGCTTCACATGGCAACCACAGGAGGTTGGATCAGATGACCTCTCCTATGGTCTTGCCTGTCTAAGTCAATTTTAAGGAAATGGTTACTGGCCAGAGGTAATAAACTGCAAGGGTAGTTCTTTTGCATAATCTCTTAATAATTATGTGGTCCAGGATGAAACTACTGACCATTTAAATGCCTGAACTCAGAAATTTAGCAACCAGAAAATATGGTTGAAGGTAACTATCAAAATTACCAGCAGCTTAACTGCTTGTGTAACCTTTAACCCAGAAATCCCTGGATTTCTAGAGCAAACTGGAAACCAGCCAGCCAGATCTAGCCTGCTGCTGACTTTGTACAGCTTGTGGAACAAGAATGGATTTTACATTTTTTACATGGTTGACAAAAATAAAAAAGAATAACATTTCATGACCCATTGAAAATTAAATAAATTCAAATTTCACTGCACATATATAAAGTTTTATTTGAGCACAGTTATGCCTGTTCACTTATGTACTGTTTTTGTACTATGTCAGCAGAGCTGAGTAGCTGACATAGATACCATATGGCCTGCAAAGCCAAAAGTATTTATTATCTGTCCCTGGAAAAATTTGTCTATCCCTGATCTAGAGAATCTATCTAGATTTGTCATCTTTATTTCTGTTTTTTTTTTTTTTCTGTATGATGTTTATGTTACTTACGTATTAAAAATATTATCAAAAAAAGATTGACGAAAGCATCAGAGTGTACAATAGGACAATGAAACAGCTCTCTACAAAACTGAAACTGCCCGGTGGGCCTGGCAGAAGACCCCCACACTGGGGACTGCATCTTGTTTTGCTCGAGTAATTTCTTAGCCTTTATCTCCTCCTTTACCACATTCTTCTTTATAAAAGAAAAGAGCAGGCTTCCATTTAAAATTTTTCCCATTTTCTACCTCCAGGGACCAACCCAGGGAGCCAGTGGGCATGAAAGACTTCCCTTCATTCAAAATAGATAGTCAAGCTTATTTACCAACAGTTGTGCATCTGAGGAAACTGCTACTCCTCTGAAGATATTTAAGTGAAGTTCTGTGTCCTTCATGATTACCAAAGAACTCACAGCTGAGCAAGGTTGAGTGGGAGGTTTTCTGAAGTAGAGCACTGCTCCTTCTCACCTCCCTCAGTCAGGATAATGACCGTTAATTACATTACACTGCAGTCTTTAAAATAATAGTATCACCATTCCTTAACATGGCTTTTTCAATATTTCAAGATGTTAGAATGAAATTGATAGTAAGGGCAATATATTCTTAGGATTAACTATGTGGCTGGCAAAAAAACACTAAAGGAAAAGGCACTAAGAAATTATTATGCACGTAAGGCTTCCATAGAAAGATGAAGAATAGAAAATTGCCAGAATGATCCAAAGAGTCATCTACCTGTCCCGGTGCTGAGGCCGTCATGGCAGTAGCAGGACGACCTAGTGGGTGTATTGTGGGCAAGCACTGGTGGGTGCTGCACATGAATAAAATGATGTTGGCATTATAGATGGTCTTCTTACCTCCGGATACAGTTCTTATGCCGGTCAGACACCAGCATAAGTGGGGACTGGAAAACTGAATTAAATTTAATAAGTATTTATTGAACACCATCAATATCAGGGTTAAGAAGTAACTGAAGACGGTGCTGTGTTCTGGGTGGCAGGAGGAGGGCGGTGTGGAGGGGCTGGGGCACTGAGGTACCCTGGCTGCGATTCAGATACAAGGAGATGGTGACAGTAGAAAAGAGGAACAAGAGGAACGTATGAGACACATTTCAAAGGAAAAGTCTCTGACTTGGTGATTGATTAAATAGGGACATTATATAGAAATTTCCCTGAAGGCAGAGTTTGGGCCTTAGACATGCCACAGTGGCTAACAGTACTTCTCATCTGTGTAGCAAATGAGATTTGAATGAAATTGGTTGAAGGATTGTTGTCATGCCCAAAGAAATGTGGTACCATTAACAAGATTAAAGATAAAGAAAGATTTTTTTTAAAGAAAGATTATGAGCCTAGTTTTGAAAAAAATAATTTAAGGTAATGATGGGTCATTCAACATCAACTATCTAGTTGCTGATTGAAATTAGGGGAACTCTTGAAAAGTATTCCTATGTTCAGCTAGCATTTCTTTAGTTTTCAAACTCCCAAAGAATTGATTCTGCTTTTCACTAACAATTTCTTACTCTTTGTTTCAGCCTTTTAAAAGTAGAGGGCTCTCAGTTAATATGCAAATCAATGTTGTCCATTAAAATTGGCTAAATTTGGAGTAATGACAATCACTTATAATGGAGAATATTTGTGAAATATATGAATGATTTTCTCCATATTTTTAAAATTCTTCCAGAAGCACCCATTTGCCTTGAGAGGATTTAAGAATGTTATAGAAGGAATATAAAGGACAAGGAAGGGTTAGCATTTAGCCTCTGATGTCAAAATAAGATTTTCAAAAGTCAATGGTCATTTAAGTCAACTTTTGTCCCAAAAGAGTTTTCTAAATTTTTTTAACTATCAAGACTAATCCATGAGAATTCAATACACAGATTTTCTTCCACAGTACAGAGAGTAATAGCCCTTCCCTTTAAGATAGCTAAGTTACAAGGATGGCTGACAAAGAAGAAAAGACATTATGATATAGAGTAAGTAGAGAGGCTGAAGCCCCCACCTTCTGGTCCAAGGGAAGGAAGACAAGCAGTTTGAGGAAGTCAGATATCAATCTCTCACCCATATCTCTCATGTGAGGTTGAAAGCTCAGTGAGTAAGGTTTTAGAAACATCTAGATAGGTACGTGGAAACTGAAGGATGTTTGGATTAATGCCCTACTTTTCCAAGGGTATTGTGGAAGAAGCTGTGGCTCCAAGAAAAAGCCCCAGTCTTTGGCTTGATGCACAACCAAAACAGCATGAGAGAGATGGCATAGGGGTAGCAGTGTGGGTTGAAAAATGAGTGACTGATTCCTCCTGCCCACATATGTGTCCATAAAGGGGACGCTTGGTGAGGGAGTTTCAGGGATACAGAAAAGAGCTCATAGACCAGCAGAAGCTTAGGGACAGAGAGGAGAGGCTAAAGAATATAAAGACTTATAGGCAAATGAGATGGACCACAAACTTCAACACTAGAACTCAGTTTTCACCTTCAAAAGCCAGATAGCACCTGTCACACCTCAGCAGTCACCAGTCCAAGAAGCAGCCCTTCCCCCTCCCCCCGACAGCATCTCCCCTCAGCTTCTATAAGGATACAGTAACCTCAGTAGCCTCAGGCCCTTTTCCTACACCCGGAAGGAGTGAGGTGGCTTCTGAATGTCTGAGCACTTATCTGAGGTCATCCAAGCAGAAACTGAATTATCGGAAAAGACTGCAAATGATTGGACAGGATTAACATCTGCAGATTAACAAAATATGTACCCACTGGCTACCCCCACACTCCTCCAATTCCCCACAATGTGGGGACTAATGCAGCAATCTGAAAAGTTATAATGAACTAAAGAAACTATTTCTTTGTATATCTGAGTATATATGATGTGAATGTATATTTACCACTACTACACATCATTAAAATTAGGAGTTAAATGAGGATTGACTGCTATAAATTATTCTCAGCGTAACTATAAATTTAGGATAAAGCTAAACTAAGAAACCTGTCTTCAAATGTATGGCATTAATTCCAATTGTTCGAAGTGAGAACTGTCCTACGCCATTAATAGACCATTTTCCTCCAATAACATTAAAAGCCGACTTTGGAATACAGTGCTATTTTAAGAGTCTTCATGTATTTACTAAGATCCAAACAAGTGAACTGATTACCACTATTAAAAGCCTTTCAAAGCATCAAAGCACTATAAGAAAAATCTATATCAACATCCCTGAATTGTATGCTTCACCTCTTGTTCTCTAATCATCTATTGTCCATACTCTAATTTTTCTCTGTGGTCTGTGATTTACTAATTCCAAGTAAGCCAGAGGAAATTTGCTTCAATTCAAAATCTGACATTTTATGTTTGGAATTCATTGAATAAATCGTTATTGAACAAGTCTCTCTTCCAAGTTAGGTATTTTTTCCCTCATTTTGACCCCACTTATTAATCAGATGGGGGAGACTGAGACAGCTTTGCTCATTCAATGACAGAAGTAATAATAAATGTAAGTGCTCATCATTCTTCAAGCATTGTATGGAATTGTAATTATTTTATGTAAATTATCACATTTTATCATTACAATAACTCTACAAGTTGATATTATTTTTATCCTTATTTTACAGATGAGGAAATTGAGACATAGAAACATTTAGTATCTTGCTCAAAAAATCATACAGCTAGTAAGTGGCAGAGATGAGATTCAAACCCATTCAGCTTAATTTACTAGATTCTTCTTCTCTTAATAGTGTCATTGTACAATAAGTCCTCACTTAACATAGTCAATAGGTTCTGCGACTTCAAGCGAAACGATACATAACAAAATCAGTTTTACCACAGAGTAATTGATATAAACAAGAGTTAAGTTCTTACGGCATCTCATCAATGTTATAATGAAATGACGCTGAATGAAAGGATATGATTTAAGGACCTGTCACATTCTAGTCTGGTTGCCCTACTTTTCTATCAGAGCACTGTAGATCATACTCTTGCTCCTTAGTTGTTGTGGTACATTTCTGGACTCCATTTACTCATTTATTCCACGTGTCTAGAGTATTCCCTAGGTATACATCACAGTAGTAGGCACTAGGTGCAGGCTAGAACACCCAGATAAATTGACAGCTTAGTAGAGGAGATGGATTTGTCAACAACTACCATATGAACGATAAAATTAGTTCTAACTTGAGGTTCAAGGAATGGAAACGACAGTGAAGATGATCGAATTCTTCTCAGGGAGACTATTGAAAGTTTCCTAAAGGAGTGGAATCCAAAGTATAGTTTGGAGACCCCTGGAGGTCCCTGAGACCCTTTCAAGGAGTTGACAAAATCAAACTATATTTTTAATTATACTAAGAAATTATTTGCTCTTTTTCTGTGTATAGTACTGTCTTCTCAGAGGCTACTTGATGTGTGTGCTATCACAACACAATGAATGCTGAAGCAGTTATGAGAACGCAGGTCTTTCTGCAATCTAGAGATTTACAAATATTTAAAACAGGGCCCCATTTTTACTATTTTTTGTTTTAGAAATTGTGATTATTTTTATTAAAATATGCATGTTATCATATGAGCTTTTAATTTTGTTTTCAAATGGATTAGTAAACATTTTAAAAGATCTCAGTTTTAACTTTTAATACAGTTAATATCAATATATATATAACCTAGATAAACAAAATATCTTTAGGCTTCTTAATAATTTGTTGAGAGTTTAAAGGAGTGCTGAAACTAAGCCAAACTTTTGAGAACCACTTAGACAGAGGAAAGAATATTGGATTTGGTGTCCAATATTCTCCAGCTCTGGCTCTACCATCTGCTGTTCATCACCTCTGTGCCTGTGGGAAATGATCTAAATACACCAAGTCTTGGTTTCTCACTCGTATAAGAGGATAGCAGCCCCTACACTCCCCTTAGGTGTAGATCAAATGAGATAAAGTATGTGAAGTTGCTCAAGTCACGAGAGCCTCTCATAATATTTGATAGGTAATTGATCCTGCTTAAATCCACGTGAAGTATATCCATCCACCTTAGAATTTTAAAAAATGTGTATGAAAAGAATCCAAAGACATGGTAAAAAAAATCCAAATATTCCAGAAGAGTTTTATTTTTGTGAAAAAATTTTGGGAAAAAATCTGGCCTTTAGCCTATCACTCCCACTCCCCAGAGGTAAATATCTTCCTTTATCCATTGCTGTTTAAAGTTCCTCAGAGTTATCATTACAACTCTAAACAATAGGCTTACTCCTCTATTTCTTGATTCAAAATTCTAGTGTTTAATGGGTCCCTGCTGTGAAAGATGAGGATATGGCTCATTTGTATTCTCCCTAATTAGATGCTAATATATCATTTTAAATATAAACAAGATAATTAGGCCTGTGTTTGCTGTCCAGCTACCTTCCTTCTCCAACCTTCTTCTACCCCACTGTTTAGACAGTCTCTTGATTCTGTGAAAGAAGAGGATACGGTTCTATTAGCCTCCCTCCGTCTTTACTGCTTCTTTTCTGCTTCCTACTTCTGACAGTGTACCATTCACATTGTCAAGGCTGATAGCATTTATTTTTCATCCTGTCAAATAATTTTTCCTATAGCTGGTCTATATGTTGATTAAACTATCACTGAACAGCATTTGCATTACTATGGCTTTATAAATTCTGTTCACTGCATGTTCTTCTCTATGGGCTCAAAGCCAGCTGAGATTTTTGTGCTACTTGAAGGAGAAGGTTTCCAGCCTAAAAGGCAAATGTGTTTTCAGCATATCCTCAAAAATATCTTGCTTTTTAATTATTATATTACAAGGAATCTACTTTCTTTACAGATATTTCTCACTCTCTCATTGTCTCTCTGAATCATCTGACCTCTTGTTTTGATTTGCTGTTTTGATAGCTTCCAAATCTCATTTTATGGATGCAGTATCTTCATCGATAGCCATAAGGATACTGGAATAAAAATGTTAGCCAGTTCTCTTTTCTGTTTCCTAAATTCTCTCTGTTCCTTTTGAAGGTTGTTCATTTGGATCCTTCTGTTTTGTGCTGTTGATTTTACTTACACGTTCTGTGATCCTTTGTTGCCTGTTCGTACTTTGACAAAGGGACAGGATATAATGACTGACAGGCTTCTGGTGACTTCCAGCTTCTAGAATTGGGGAAATTACTCTGGAGCATGACTTGCCATCCTAGGAATCTCAGTTTGCTTCATTTCTTTAGAAAGGAGAGTGGGGATAAATGTCAGGGTAGAAGGAAGGGTATTGTTTGTTCTGCATTGAAAAGTGGAAGCGGAGATAGGGATGATGGGTATAACTATTCTCTAAAGAGATCTTTAGTTAAGTCCCCACTTTTCAGGTCCACTTCTGAACTTTGTCCTCTATACCTGCAGATTAGCCCAGAGCCTGCCTAGAACTGTACCCTGAATCTAGAACCCTTCTTTTTGGAGACAACCAGGTCTGTTACTCCCTTCAACCTATTCCTTTCCTCTTCCCCAAATCCAGGTATTTGTCGATGTCTTTCATATGCTCATGATTCCTTCCCTTTCTCTTTACCCTTATAGGCTTATTCTTTTCTTTCTTTCTTTTTTACTTCTTTATGGCCATTTCAATAGGCTCTTAAAAAAGAGAATAGGCAAATACACATGCTCAATCATTATCTTGTATCAGAAGTTCATGATATGTATTTCTCTTAGAAAACTGTTTTAAGGATTGATGGACTAGCCATTGTATCTTCAAATTTTGTTTCAAGAAATTTGGAAGCTAAATCCCCGTACATTAAAATATATTGCTCTGATCATTTTTCTTATTTCTTTTTGTTATTATGTTGACTGTGGCTGATGTATGTGGATAATTAAACTTATATAGTGTCTTCAAGGATGAATGAAGAAATGAAGATTTATTTAATGCCATAAAACTGGTAAACAAGGAAAAATTCATTTGCAGCCATCTCAAAAACTCAAATGAAATAAGAAATACATGCAATTTCTGTATTAAATTCACAAATTTCTTTTCGTAGGACTTGGAATGCAGAGCTCTCATGGTTAAAAGCATCCTCGGAGGAAATGGCCAGGGTTTCTGGGTCACCAAGAAAATTAATTCACCTTGTTTACAGTCGGGTAAAGACGAATTAACAATAAATCAGGTAACTCCCTTGCAGTTGCCATGAAAAATATTAGACATTATTTGAAAGTCAAATTCACACTTTCAGGGCATCATTACTAACTTATTACACATACCTGATCTTTAAATACTATCTTGGTTAAATATTGATTGTTCTTTAAGCTCTACTTGAACTACACATACTGATCACTACCTATTTTTTTTTCAGTTTTAACAGCTTTATTGAGGTATGATTGACATATAGTAAATTGCACATATTTAAAGTGTACAACTTAATAAGTTTTAACACATATATACACCCATGAAATTATCACCACAATCAAGATAATGAACATATCCATCACTTCCAAAAATTTCTCTCGTCCTTTTGCAATCCATCCCTTCTGCCGCTCTGCACCTTCCCTATCAACTCCAGGAAACATCTGATCTGCTTTCTGCCACTGTAGATTGGTTCACATTTTCTAGGATTTCATGGCACCCTATGTAATTTCTATGTCTGGCTATTTTCTCTCAGAATAATTATTTTGCAATTATGCCATGTGGTTCTTTCCACTTTAGGGCTATTATAAGTAAAGTTGTCATGAACATTTGGGTTCATGTACTTGTGTGGACATAAGCTTTTATTTCTCTTAGGCTGGGTCATATGGCAGATGTGTTTAACTTTTTAAGAAACTTGTACTATCTTGCATGCCTACCAGCAGTGTATGAAAGTTCCAGTTCCTCCACATTTTTAGCATTCTGAGCATCCCTTAGAACGCTCAGTCTTTTTAATTTTAGCCATCCTAATGAGTGTGTAGTAATATCTCATTGTGGTTTTAATTTGTATTCCCCTAACAACGAATTATATTGCACATTTTTTAGGTGCTTATTTGCCATCTATATATATTCTTTTGTAAAGTGTCTATTCAATTTTTTTACCCACTTATTTTTATTGGGTTATTTGTTTTTTATTAACTGTATTTGAGAGTTCTTTATGTATTCTGAATATGTCTTTTATCAGTATATGATTTACAAATATTTTCTCCCAGTCTATGACTCATCTTTTTATTCTTTTACCATTTAAATGATTTTATTTTTTGTAGTCTTTATGGGAATTTTTATTTTTTAAACAATAATGATAATTATATCTATTAGTAGCACATCTAGCTTGGTTATCTTACAGAGCTATATGAAAGGCTGAGGTAATGGTTCAACCTTGAAACTTACATTTTAAATAGGGAGTATATTTGAACTGTTAGTTATTATGGGAAATGCAGTTCTATATAATTCACAGAGCTTAATCTTAAAGTTAAAAATTTACAAAAGCTGTAATTTTTATGGGTTTTAAAAAGTGAATTATATTCTGAGTATGAAAAATGTACTTTAATTCCTTAAATTATAAAAATTATTTTAGATGTAGAAATTCTTTTAGCTCTCTCTGTCTCTCCCTCTTTTTATTTGGGTATTTGAACCTGAATTATTCTAATGATATAATTTATTCAGACTCTCTTTCAACTCTTTTATAGATAAAAACATAGCATTAGGTTGGCCGTAGAATATTGAGTTATTTGAATCATATTCAGTAAAAATGAAAGGGGGACTATCAGTGATGGCTCTATCCCTTCTAAAAGGCTCTCTAAATTCTTAAAGTGGTATCAAATTTCTGCTAAATTTAATCCTGAAATTAAAACAAACTCTAGATAGGCTGTTCAGGTAGTACATTTTAAAGTCAGCATCCTAGACTTGGCTATAACCTTTTCTGCAAGCAGTGGGAAGTGGAGCATCACTGGGCAACTCTGCTCAATAACTTCATTATCAAAAATCCTTATTGCTCCTATTTTTGTATTCTCAGGTGCTTGTGCAGATTAAAAGTAGATTCTCCTCCAAAAACAGTTGAAGTTGCATGATCTAGATATTCACTGGAGGTAGCTACTTTATCCTCTGTCATGGAAACACCATCCCTCCAGTTGCTTAAGTCAGATACTTAGGCACTATTTTCTTTCTCATCCCCAATTCTATTGTCTCTCTGATGGATTCTTACATCATCCCTACTCCTGATGTCCCTGCCTCAATTCTTTCCCTTCACCAGTTCATTTTCTACACTGTAGCAAAGGGATGCTTTCTAAAAATATAATTTTTTTTAGGTTTATATCCTACATATAAGTGATATCATGTGGTTTTCAACTTTTTCTGTCTGGCTTATTGTGCTTAGCATGATTATCTTGAGGTCCATCCATGTTGTCACAAATGGCACTATTTCATCTTTCCTTATGGCTGAGTAATATTCCATTATATATATGTACCACTGCTTCTTTAGCCAATCATCTATCATAGGACACTTCAGTTGCTTTCATGTCCTGGCCACCGTGAATAATGCTACTATGAACATCGGTGTGCAGATATCTTTTTGGATATGGGTTTTCAAGTCTTTGGAGTAAATACCCAGTAGAGGGATTACTGAATCATATGGTAGATCAATTCTTAGTTTTTTGAGGAATCTTCATACTGTTTTGTATAGTGGCTGTACCAATTTGCAGTCCCACCAGCAATGTATGAGGGTTCCTATTTCTCTACATCCTCTCCAACATTTGTTATTGCTTGTCCTGTTGATTATAGCTATTCTAACGGACATGAGATGGTATCTCATTGTGGTTTTGATTTGCATTTCCCCAATAGCTAGTGATATTGATCATCTTTTCAAATATTTGTTGGCTATTTGTATGTCCTCTAGGGAGAAATGTCTGTTCAGGTCCTCTGCCCATTTTTTTGATTGGATCATTTGTTTTTTTGTTGTTATTGAGTTGTATGAGTTCTTTGTATATTTTGGATATTAGGCCCTTATCGGAGGCGTTGCTTGCAAATATATTTTCCCATTTAGATGGTTGTCCCTTTACCTTGCTGTAAAAATATAAATCTAAACACATTACTTTCTTGTTCAAATCTTGGCCATAGCTTTCGACTACTTTAAGAATAAAGTCCAAATTTCTAGTGTGACTTTGCAAGGTTCTTCATGTCAGACTTTATTCTTGAGAAAATAACAATACAAGAACAGAGGGACAATGAATAAAATAAAGTTTAGATTATAAACTTCACAAATCTTAATGACTGAATGGATATAGGGTTGTAGCAAAGGTCCAATGAGGTACTTTAAGTAAAAGGGCTTTGTAAAATATAAAACATATTTTAATATCATTATCATATTAGTATTATTTCTAGCTGTCTCTCAGTGAATCTCTGAAAATTATGGAGTATCGTAACTTCATTTTTAAGTATCTTGCTATTCCATTCTGGGTTTATGAAACCTTGGCACATGAGATTGGTTGCTACATGGCTCTGGACACTCAGATAAATGCTATATCATTGGACACCTTTGCCTGCATCCCCAGTCCTTAGAGGTGATCAGCCTTGAGAAGTCATACTATCTAGTAACTGTTAACTCAGGTCATACTGGGAGAGGGACTGTGAAGGTGATATAAGTTCCCCAAAGATCACACATGACTTAAACCCACTCAACATCACCTGCAGCTTCCCCTCCCACTAAAG
>NW_011888863.1:2354245-2356292 GCF_000151845.1 Pteropus vampyrus
GACTTTATTCTTGAGAAAATAACAATACAAGAACAGAGGGACAATGAATAAAATAAAGTTTAGATTATAAACTTCACAAATCTTAATGACTGAATGGATATAGGGTTGGTTGTAGCAAAGGTCCAATGAGATACTTTAAGTAAAAGGGCTTTGTAAAATATAAAACATATTTTAATGTCATTATAATATTAGTATTATTTCTAGCTGTCTCTCAGTGAATCTCTGAAAATTATGGAGTATCGTAACTTCATTTTTAAGTATCTTGCTATTCCATTCTGGGTTTATGAAACCTTGGCACATGAGATTGGTTGCTACATGGCTCTGGACACTCAGATAAATGCTATATCATTGGACACCTTTGCCTGCATCCCCAGTCCTTAGAGGTGATCAGCCTTGAGAAGTCATACTATCTAGTAACTGTTAACTCAGGTCATACTGGGAGAGGGACTGTGAAGGTGATATAAGTTCCCCAAAGATCACACATGACTTAAACCCACTCAACATCACCTGCAGCTTCCCCTCCCACTAAAGAGCTTCTTGTTTTCTCCTCCTCTTCTTGGTCTCACCTTGAAAAGCTGACTTGGGCCCTTGGAGACCAGAAGTTTTGAGGCAATGGGTTCTAGTCATGAATCCTTTGGTTTCAAGGAACAGGAATCCCAGAAACTGAGAACTAGAAAAATCAGGAACTGTAATTAGCTTCTCCAGATTTTAAGTGCCACATGGTCTCTCTTACATCTGCTTCTGACTATATGCTCTGTTCTTTTGCTTTAACCAGCTCTCTCCTTATTCATCTTGCACAAGACCCAACATGACATCATACAATTCTCTATATATCATGTATATTAGGACTGGTGGTCTGTGACATCTACTAATGGCAGGTCTAGTTGCTCATTTCTCAATTCTAGACTTTCAAGAGAGGAATCTGATTGGTCCAAATAATCATTTGAAAAAGGTCCATGTCTTAGTTGATCTATGGATTAAATCTCCTGGGTCGGCTATTTAACAATTGTCCAATTACTTGAGGGTGTGAAATGCAAGGTCGCATGTTTTGATGCTCACTTAGTAGACACTAAGAGTGAGAACTGCAGAAAATGATGTGGTCAGGGTAACAATTAAGCATTCCTAATACATGAGAAACAATAAAGTGTAGTAGTTAAGAGCATGAACTATGGAGCCAGACCATGTGGGTTTAAATCCTGTCTCTAGATTGTAACTCTGGGCAAGTAATTTTACTTTTCTGTGCCTCAGTTTCCTCATTTATAGAATGAAAATAATAGTAGTACCTTTCTAGTAGTGTTGTAAGGATTAAATACGTGTGAATGTGTACGCCAGTGTGTGTTTAGTATTTGTTAAGTGCTATATCATTATTAACAATCATTATAAGAATAAAAATCAGAAGTATATAATGTAGCAAATTAAGAACAGCTATGCATGGTTGGTTGAATAATAACTACCCAGACATGGTAAAAACCAGCTTAAGTGGGAGGTGTGGGAAAGGAAAGCAAATTAATGAGCACAGTAAGAATGAATTCTGAATTCCTCAGTTGAAATTTTGGGGACTAAAATTTAGGGAGGGTTGGGGACAAAAAGAGAAGAAAAGAGAACAGAGTGTGTCTGGCTCAGGTGCAAGCAATTGTCTCAGCTGCTAAGACACAAGAAGCTCAGATGTGTCCTTTAGGTCACAGCATCTGCCATGGTCGTTCCCAGCAAGGTTGGTCCCTGGTCTGTTCTCTTGGTAGCAGTTGGTCTGGGATAAAAACCTGAAAGCCTTCTGAGGAGTTAAAAAATACTAGAGTCTCTACACTAATATGTGCTATTAGTGTAGATATCTGGATTAGATTAATTCATTAAATCATTCACTCATCAAATATTATTTGGCATTCTCTGTGGCTGAGGCTTATGGTGGGGATGGGGGATGCAGCAATAAACATATATCTGATAAGAGCTCAGAAGCTTACAGTCGAAGAGGGAACATGATATCACACAAAGAACCGATGATGACATGGGAACTTTCAGAAAAGGAGCACAGGTACTCTAGAAAAAGGCT
>NW_011888863.1:2356342-2423183 GCF_000151845.1 Pteropus vampyrus
GCCAGTGTGTGTTTAGTATTTGTTAAGTGCTATATCATTATTAACAATCATTATAAGAATAAAAATCAGAAGTATATAATGTAGCAAATTAAGAACAGCTATGCATGGTTGGTTGAATAATAACTACCCAGACATGGTAAAAACCAGCTTAAGTGGGAGGTGTGGGAAAGGAAAGCAAATTAATGAGCACAGTAAGAATGAATTCTGAATTCCTCAGTTGAAATTTTGGGGACTAAAATTTAGGGAGGGTTGGGGACAAAAAGAGAAGAAAAGAGAACAGAGTGTGTCTGGCTCAGGTGCAAGCAATTGTCTCAGCTGCTAAGACACAAGAAGCTCAGATGTTTCCTTTAGGTCACAGCATCTGCCATGGTCGTTCCCAGCAAGGTTGGTCCCTGGTCTGTTCTCTTGGTAGCAGTTGGTCTGGGATAAAAACCTGAAAGCCTTCTAAGGAGTTAAAAAATACTAGAGTCTCTACACTAATATGTGCTATTAGTGTAGATATCTGGATTAGATTAATTCATTAAATCATTCACTCATCAAATATTATTTGGCATTCTCTGTGGCTGAGGCTTATGGTGGGGATGGGGGATGCAGCAATAAACATATATCTGATAAGAGCTCAGAAGCTTACAGTCGAAGAGGGAACATGATATCACACAAAGAACCGATGATGACATGGGAACTTTCAGAAAAGGAGCACAGGTACTCTAGAAAAAGGCTAGAGGAGCAGGCTTCCTGAGAGATACCTGGGAGAGAGAGGAGAAGAGTGCTCTTGGCATGGAGAACAGACTGTTCAAAGGCCCAGCAGCAAGTAGAGAGCAATATTTGAGGAAGGAGAGGACCCTGGTGTGGCTGGATACAGGACAGCGAGAAGGTGAGAGTAGAGGGCCCCCTTCCCCGCCCCAGCAGAGGAGTCATGTTAAGGGGCTTGCACATTTATACTGATGGCAATGGGAATGAGTGGAAGAAATCAAACTTGTCACATGTGAACTGCATCTCATTCATACTGATGAATCGCCCTCTTCTGTTTTTCTGGGGACAGGACCAGGCACCGTGGCCTGCGGAGTGGGGGCGGGGAACATCGTACTATCAGGACAGAGGAGGATACAAAATTGAGGTGGGCCTACATAAAGAGAAACCTCCTATACATCACAGTTTTGCTTGGTGGTTCAGTGTTCTTTAACCATCACTAGTAAACAAAAGCTCTGCATGTGTATGTTTTCAATTTCTCTTGACTGCACCCATATAGCAGCAGAAATCCTGGCCTTGCTCCAAAGAGGCCTTACAAAATTGTAAGGTGCCAGCAAACCATATGAAAGGCTTTAGAACAAACAAAATTTCATGCTCCTTATTTCAAGGCTACCTGTTCAAGGAGGCAACAGACCAAATTCAGTTGTGTATCCCTCTTAGGTTCTCTATAAACCCTCACGCAATGTTGCAGTCTCTCTGCTAATGTTCAGTACTTGGATAGTTAGATCCTGATTTAGTCAGACTTGTTGTCTGTCTATCTGTCTGTCTATTATCTATCTATCTATCTATCTATCTATCTATCTATCTATCTATCTATCTATCTATCTATCTTATCTAACATCTATCTATCAGCTGCTGTGCCATGGTAAAATGTTTACATAGGCTGCTGTCTTTTTGTATGAAGAAGTCATAATTTGTCCTGATGTGATAATGTGTGCCCTGTGTTTTCTGATGGCATAGCAAAAGATTGCTTCCCCAAAGTGCTCTATGCTGTGAAGATCAATAAAGAAAATATCAACTAAAATTGGAGTAGAGAAGGCCTATAGAGGGAGCTTTTATATATGGTCAACTACTCCAAATGGGAAGCTGTCAATTACTCCAAACAAGAAGACCTCAATTATAGACCCCAACAGGAGAAGACATACCTTGCACTCCCAAACAGCAAGTACAGATACTTTACTACTCCAGCAAGAGAAAGGAAGATTTTTCTTTTGCCCATCAACAAGCCCAGCCAATGGAAACACCACAGCTCAACCAATGAGAAACCATCTTCACCTGAACTCTTAACTTTCCTTTAATGAACTTACATTTTTCTCTTGCTGATGAATTCCTTGTCCCACACTCCTTTCTATAAAAGCCTTCTATCTTGTATAATCACTTGGAATATCTCTCTGCTTGCTAGATGAGATGCTTGCTGCTCAAATCATGAATCATTTAATAAAGCCAATTAGATTTTCAAGTATACTCAGTTAAATATATATTATATTATTTAACATATTATTATATTAATATTATATTATTAATATATTATTATGAACTATATAATAACAGAGCTCTCATACAAGCCCTGTTAGAAAAAGAGAACTTGGCAAGGTTAAGGATGTAGTTGAAAAAAGTTGGTGAATTTATGTTTTATCTTCTTTCTCTGCTTCTTCTCCTGGAGGTGTGAACAAATAATGAAACTGCTAAAAAAAGAAAGGAGGCACACAAGAAGGAGGCCACACAATTGGCCCTTAAAAATTCAGAATCTAGATCATTAGCTGTGAATCTGAGTCGGAGGTGCTGAATATTCATTCACACGACTGTGCACTTAGTGGCGAGATTTCTTTTCTTGACACAATGAGCAGAGTGTCCTGACACCTTTGGACATTAGGGAGCTTGCAGAATCCACTCAGAGGTGACAACAAGGGAATGGACTTTCTACTTCCACATCCCACACCACCCCCACAGTCCCCAACCATCATACAGCATTACATACATAAGCTCATGCTACAAAATATAAATGAAACCACTAAATTTAACAAATTTAATTTCTCCCTGTTATCTGTCTCCTGGGCTTTCTGGGAATATAACATACTTTTCTCCAATCTATAATTTAGCTTTAAAGTTCATGGTTAAATAACTAAGCAATTTTAGTCCAGAGATATATTCTGGAGTGAAAGAAACATTATTTTAAGATACACAGAAACTTGAGAGGTATCTGTGATCTTTTGAGAGGAATGAAAATTAAATCAGATATTTGTCTTTTCATCTACTTCAGAATGCTACAGCATCTCGTACATAGTTGGGGATTCAAGACAGTTGAAGACATTCAACAGAATTTATAGCTCTGGAAGGGATGAATTATAAATTTCCAAGGGGAGACAATCCCTATTGTCTGCCCGTCTATTTAGATGTACAAACTGATGCATCCACCATAATCCTTGCCTGTTTGGCTGTGCTCCATTGAAGAAAATATTGTTTGAGGACAAAAAGTAGGGTTAACAGAAAGCAGAATGATTCTCTTATACAGCACAGAATCTCACACAAGTTTTATTTATTTATTTTTAAAGGGGATCTATTTTCTTTCTCACTTTGGTCATATTGATTAAAAAAAAAAAAAACCCTGTGATTTCTGTGAAAATATTTTTCCTTTCTTAGAGTTTAGTATTCATTTTTTTTTTAATCCAAAAATGCTATTCTCGATATAGTTGGGAAATTTTTCATTTTATCCACTTCTTTGTTTACTCAAATTCTGTGTTATCTTTTATTTGAAGACATGATAGTAGCAAAAATTATGTTGTAAAACAAAATTATTATTTAGGACCAAAGTCCTACTCCAACATTCTGGCTGTTGAAGGGAGATTGGTCAACACTGTCTTATTGTTAGAATTGTTTTTTCAATGGTGGCTTAAAAAGAGGGTGTGGTAAGAATGCATTCTAAGATAGTAATTTCTCTTGATTCTATAGAGCTTACAAAAAGCAATTAGATAGGCAATCAGGCAATCTTATCTGAAAAGGTATGATTATGAAAACAGAGACACCAATTACAGATCAAAGTTTAATTGCTTTTTACTTTTTTTTTTTTTTTTGCTTTGTAGGAGCAAACTTGTCCAGTGAGATAATGGCCTGAAGGAAACTAGTAAACTAAATCTGACACGTCGATGCCTCTCATTGGAACAGCTACAGGTGGAGGATAACATTACAAAACTTAGAAATATGAACTCAAAGATAGAGTTTAAAGGAACCAGAATTAATATGTAGAAATAAACATGTCCCTTTCAAAAGTGTCATTTTGGAAGGCATTCTACTCATGTAGTGTTGCTGTTGTTCTAAGTATTTTTGTTAATTATTTTTTGAGGATTGCTTTTAAACCTTGTGTGGTACATTATGTTTAATACTCTATATGGAAGCTAATAGCATTCTAAAAGGATGGGTTTAACTTTTAGAACAATCGACAGCTGTTTGAAGGTGAGTAAAGCATGTGGCAGGATGGGAAGAGTTGAGTGCTAAGAATGAGTTAACATAGTTTTGAATGACAATACTGCCAACAACTAGTAATAAGATCATGGGCAAGTGGCACAACTAATCTGAGCCTCGTCTGTAAAAATGAGGAAATGGAATCATTCATTCATTCAGTACAGTCTATTGAGCATTCACTATGAGGTGCAGATAACAGGAGTGGAGAGATAAGGTAATTATCTCTGACTAAATTTCTGCCCCAAGTTGATGATCGATCTTTAACGAAATAAAAATAGCTAGGTTTACATAAGCATTAAGTAATAAGGAAGATTATCTTGGGTGGCTCATAAACCATCTTTGATAAAACTTTCCAAAGAAAAGTTCCAAATGTTTGAGCAACTATAGCTTTGCTTAGTAAAAGTTTAACTGCTTTTAATTGACAAAGATAAAGGACCACGCTCATTTCAGATGCATTAGTTGGCACCTGGATTTCTTTCTTTCTTTCTTTCTTTCTTTCTTTTTTTTAATCTGGAGCAATGCATTGAGATAAGCGATGGATGCTTTGAAAAGTACAGATGCTGTATGCCAACCCACTTCCTGAATTAGAATCTTGTGAGGAAGGTCTATGTTATAGGAATTTAAAAGAACATCATAAGTAATTCTGATACACAATCAGAGCTAAGAACCACTGACTAATTATAACTCCTCAGACTTTTAGAAATCTCTACCTTTATCTTGCATATTATACCCATCTCTTTTCATAAAACTTTCTTTTAAAAAGTATCTTAGCAGAATCTTATAATGAAACTAAATTCAATTACTGTATGAAGATTTGGTCCAGAGATTATTTCTTTATCTACCAAGTTGTAATATCCTTTTAATTGAGTAAACACTATGTACCTAATTCTCTGTTTGTTTTTAGGTGACTATAAAATAAATCTAAAATCTAATCTCTACCCCTAATGGCCAATGTTGAAAATTGAGGATGATGTTGATAGTATTATGAAAGGGGTGTACAGAATACTCAGATCTACTCCAAACCACAGCCACCCACCCTTCCTCATGAGTTTCTTGAGAGATATGAACACTTAGTGAATGTGGTAAGTTGTTAGCTGAACTTTGGACCCAGACACGATTGATGATTGAAGTGTGATTCTGAACTGGATCACAAAGCCCAGGCTGGCACCCATCCTGGGCCTTATCACAACTCCTCGTTATCATCCCAAATCACACTGTACCCCAAATGGCCCCACTGAAGGGGCCTAGAAACTAGAAAAAAAGAATCAAGGGGCCATAAATAAGTCTTCCAATGAAGCAGCCTCTAACTCAGCCTGCTCCCTTCACTTATAGGTGAAAACCTGAGGAAAGAAGGCGTAAGCAAGCTCCTCCTGCTTCTAACCACTATGCCGGTGGGTGCTCTGGATTCTAATAAACCCACAACAACTTTTTGGGGGTGGTAGTCGAGGCGCAAAGTGGAAAATGGTAAGATTACTGCTTCATAGCCTACAGATGGCAATCTGGATGGGCCAAGAGTAAAGTATTCCCTTTCTGGATTTGCAAAGCACTGGGCATAGTTATAAATTGCTGTTATTTATTATACTCTGTTCTGTAATCTGTTCATTCTCCTTGTGCTAACACCGTTCCTAGTACAAATAGGTAACCAACAAGGCTTTATAAATGAAGTCTATCATATAAAAATTTTAGAATGTAAGAGCATATTAATAGAACTTATTTGATACATATAATGCTATAGAAATACAAAAAAGAAATAGTTCAATAGTCTGGATAGCTAGGAAATTATTCATGGAGAATTTGGGCTTGAGGTAGACCTTTATGTAGAGTAAACCTTATATTTACACAGAGGACATCTGACCCATGACAGTGACTGTGGACCCTCTTTGGATGTTGGAGAAGAGGGATAAGTCAGTTATCACTTTGAAAGAGAGTATAAACTGAAAATCTGACAAAAGACCATCATTGGTCAATAATATATAGACCATTTAATGGCATAATTTATTTTTCTTATAGATGAACAGCCATATAAGAAAGACTATTATAGAAATTAGTAAATTAATAGAGATATTTTATCTTATAAACAAGAAGGGAGCAAAAATGTAAATTGTGGAACAATTGAAGTGAGTTTCTTTGAAAACTAGGAGTTTTTTGTTTTTTGTTTTTTGGGTTTTTTTTAACACTGTAATGTAATGTGCCCATTAGGAGACAACAATAGGAAGAAACGGAAAACGCATGTGTGTCTCACTGCCCCCAAGCAACCACTTTTAACGTCTCGATGAGTTGTTTCTAGGTGCTAGTTTCATTCTTATTAAACCTCGAGAAACTTGCTTCAATAAACATTTCACATTTCCTCCATTTTCTTCTCTTGTGTTGCTTCCCCTGCTCTCTCTAAACAGGATGTTCAAGAAGATTAAATTGTTTTGATTTACAATATGGATTATTAAGGCCATTATGAACAAAAGTTAAAAATGCTTGAACTTAAAAAATACCCTTTCCCAAAATTTACATGATGAATTAAATATTTATTGCAGATTGCTTATATACAAAAAATACGACGAGGTAAAAAATAGATGATGAAGAAAGTTGCAAATGATTGACAGGTAGGAGTTCATGAACTCCAGCAAGACCTTGGTTATTCAGGCTGCTGAGAGAGGGCTGACTTCCCAGGGGCTGGCAGTATATTTGGGTGTTTAGAGTCAGTCAGCTTCTCCTTACCTTGTCCTGGTCTGATTATTCCCTAACTACCCTGGGGCAGAGAAGCAAAAAAGTGAAACTAGAAAGAATTATCTCCAAGGACTAGGCACAGGGAAAGAGCTGTTGGCTGGGTAACATGGTGAGGCAAGTCTGAACCAGTAGGTCTGATCTGACAGATTCCAGAGTCATTTCATAGATGAATAACCACAGGCATGAATAATAATTTTACTATTTCCCAGCTACACAGTCTGTGCACCTTGGATTGTGATATGCTGTAGTAGAGTCACTTCGCCCTTTGTGCCTTGCTGTTCCTTGCACACAATTCTGTCCTTGCACATGAAATACTTTATTACATTTCTCTGTTTATGGTCTATATTCCTCCAAGTTGAATGTGAGCTCCTTGAGGACAGGAACTTGCCTTTTTACTATCAGTGCCTACTGGGTTACTTGGTAATATTAGGCAATAAATGTTTTTTGAAAGAATTCAAGAAAGACTGTTGTACAGGCAGCTCACAACTGAGGAAGAGGTACCAAGAAAAAATAAATGATAAAGTCACAGTTAGTGTTTGAAAAAGGAATCCTTCCTATTGCCTTAAAGGATTGCAAGAGTGTTGAGCTCAGCTTGAGGTATGTCCTGGTCAGGTTCAGGAGTGGGACTTAATCACAAGGATATATCTCAAACACACTAGGTGCCCAAATTCCACCCCAAACATAACTAAATCAGGCATGTAAAAGAAAACATGTTTTAAATGCTCTATGGGTGATTCTGACCCGTATCCCTGGCTAAAAACCAGTGCATGCAAGTGTCTGTTAACATACTATTTAATTTTACATTTTAGGCTAATAAAAGAGCGATAAATGTTCCAGGTATAATCAACTAGTTGAGCATGATGCTCTATTAGTACAAACACACCTAAGCTAAAGGTGGCGTAGATTATAAAACAGCACTTAGCATTTCCCCATATGCCACATTGCAAAAGTATTGTAAATAGAAACCTTATAAAATGTCTAGCCTGCCCTATGATGGCTTTGTATCTTCCTACACAGTTTGACAGAGAAATATCTGTTATTTAATATTATTGTCTTTTTAGAAATGAGCTCATGGTTCACTTGTCACTTTTATATGTTTTTCTTATGCTGTTGCAGGTCTGTAATTGCAGAGATAAGGATGCTTCTGGGCAATACTGAGACTCACCTGGGTGAGTGCATTAGTTAGGGTCCCTTTGGTTTCAAGGGAGAGAAATAACTCAATTAAACAAAAGGAATATCTATTGACCTATTTATTTATTTAAATTCTCAACAAATATTGATTGAGCACCTAATGTCTGCCAAGAACGATGATGCAGTGGTGAACAAGATAATCTCCTGCCTTGCGATGTTTAAAGATAGGCTTGCTTCAAGCATAATTGTTTCCTGAGCCTCAAATTATGTCATAAAACTTCTCCCTCTCCTGTCCCCCATCTTTTTGACTCTTCTAGCCTCTGTTTCTGTTTGCTCATTGGCCTTATTCTCACCTATTATAGAAAGATTCCCTCCAAGTTATGGAAGCCTCCCTTCAAAAAAGGAGAGGGGACCATACCCACTCCAGCATCCTTATCAAGCCTAATGGAAGGATTCTGATTCATCCTGCTTTGGCTTAGTCCTTCGTATACGTGACCCTCAAACCCAGGGTCGGGGGCAGGGATGCTATGATTGGACAGACCAGGTCCAAAGGGCCACTCCTGTGGTCATCGGGTGGGCAGCAGTCCCACAGGGCCGTGTTGTGGTGATTGAGGGGGTCATTCTCCAACATAAAGAGGGATTTTAGGCCCAAAACAATGACATCCACCATACCATGTGTGATATTTGAGGAAGTATAATATTTGAGAAATGTGAACTTTTTTCTGTTAAGTTTAGCTAATCTAGCTTAATGTTAGAGTATCAAAATATTGTTTTAAATGTGCAGTTCAGTAACTTCTGTGAAATAATTTGAAATAAATTAGGGTATTCAACGGTGAATTTCCTATTTATTTTGATGTAACCTTCACAAGGTGATAACAGAAGATTAAAAATAAAATCACAGTCTTTTATGATTGGCTAGGGTGGGTAACAGACAGCATTTGAGTCTGGTCACTTTCCTAAAGCAATGGGTGGAATCAAGGTTTCTATGGGGGTGCACTCTAAAGAAATAGACAACACTGGAAGAAAGGACTGGGAATCATGTTTTCTAGGGATGATTCTGGAAAAGTCCCAGTTACGGACTTGGATGAGAGTACAGTGGATGGTGGTGAGCAAAAATAAAAATATATTGTGAAGCAAAGCACTAATTCAGTATCTGAAATTTCAGAGATATCAGGCAGTGAGTTAAAGCACAGAGAGGGTTATACTTTTCTGTGGAGAGTGTAGGAGGAGAAACAACTAGAACAGAATTGCTAAAGCGAAATTGCAGAGAAAGATAATACTTAGTAAGGAAAAAGTGAATAAGAGGGCAGGGCTAGGATAATTGCTAACAATTATTGATTACTTATCCAAGCTGGGAAATATTCTCTGTGTTTTCATGAACTATTGTAGTTACACTTCATAGCAACCTTCTCAGGTAAGTACTTTTAATATTCACATTTTATAGAGAGGAAATCGAGGCTGAGAGAGATGAAGGAACTTGTCCACATCTCATAGCTGGCAAGAATGAGAGCTGAGATTGGAACTTAGGCAGACTAAGTCCAGCATTTGCACTCATAACCACATAAAAATGAGAGAGAGTTCATAGAAGAATGGTTGGAGAAAAAGAACATGGCCTGCAAGGATTTATCGTAGGGTCAAAGATGTTTTTAAGGATGGTGATGATTGCATATGGAACCAAATGCAAGAGATTGTTAAATCTATGGAAACTTGCATATTATAAAAATGATAAAAGATGTCAATCTGGTTTAGAGTCAGATAATGACTCACTTATTCTAATGAAGGAGGAAGATTAGTGGCCAGAGTGAAAATCATATAGTTTGCTTATAATGCGTAGGATTTTTAAAATGACTTTGTAGTGTTTTTAATGTTATTATTTAGAAAAGTTGATTGTAATTCGCCCAAAGTATCTCAGTTGTGTTATTCCTAAAGATAACTCTTAAAACAAAAATAAAAGTGTGCAAACAAAATATGCAATTCTAGGATTTTAAAGAAATATTATTTATATCAGAAATATCCAGATTTAGATGAATCTTGTGTGCAAATTATATTAGGATTTAGGATTTATCAGTACTTATTAAAACCACATAAAGTCCTTTACACTGTACTGAAAACTGCGAGACCAACAGTGATTAAGAAAGCCTGGTGTCTGCCCTCGTGGTGCTTATGATCTAGATCCTAGACATCACCTGTTCTTGCTACCCTGGAACGTGGTAGAGATATCTGCATACATAGCACTGTACTCCCTTAACATGTATAATCACCTGTATGTGCAATGTACCAATGCAATTTTCCTATGCAATAAAACATCTAATTTATCAAGATGTATACATCAAATTTGTGCATTTTTGTGTGTGTGTGTGTGTGTGTGTGTGTGTATCAGTTGTACCTCAATAAAGCTAAAAGAAATCTAAGTCATTCAGCTAAAATATAGATAGAAAGAACACTGGACTTAGAGAAAGAAGGAAAAAATGTAACTTCGGGCAAGTCACTTAACCACTCTGAAGAAATTTCAACTTCATTGAGTTTGGTTAAATTTTAAGATATAATATGTAAGAGTACTTTGTAATATATATATAACATTGCATCATATACATTTGAGACATTATTATTATTGTGACTTACAGAAGATTATGTTTTTTATTCTTTTAGAGAAACTTTTCAGAAAATGATGCAGTGTTATTAAAACTTATCTATACTTACAAGATAATAGCGGTAAAATGTGCTATGGGATAGGATACAGAAGCATGGCTCTATATCTGAAAACCTGCATCATTTAGAATAAAAATATTGATAACTAATTTATTATATACATATCCTAGAAAAGGCCAAAAGATATAAATTCTCTTAACTGCCTTCCTCCCATTCCTGCAAACTTAACTGCGTTTTATCTAGTCATATTCTTTCCTTCCGACTAACTCTTCCACCTCAAGGAATTTATCTGATCAATTGTCCAGGAAAAAAGTCAAACTTCTCCTTGACTTTACATTAATCCTTTAGCTTTCGCTTTTCCTCTTTCCTTCCCTTCACAGCTAAGCTTTTCCATAGATTCCGTTACCCATGTTTTTCCCCTTTGTCATCTCCCATTCACTCTTAAACTCACTGGAATCTCGAAATTGCTATATGGGATTGCTCTTGGCAAAGGCAACTAATGACCATCTTGCCACTCAAGTCTATGAACACTTTGTTTATCTTACTTCATTTCTCTGTGGAGCTCAAAGACAGAGTGAATTTGAGGTACATTATTAGGGACATTTGAATGGAGATGTGAGTAGGTAATGACATTTGCAGATCTAGAGCTAAGGAAAGAAATCTGGCTCCTTAGGTTTGGGAGTCTTCAGTGAAGCCATAGAATGCGCAGTTTATGAAGGAAGAGGACAAAGAAAGGAACCCTGAGGAACACCAACATTTAGGAGACCAGCAAAGGAAGTATAGGACATGAAGAAACTTGAGGAGTTTTAAAACTTGTGGCAGTTTTAAAATATGTTTTTGATTTTTTGATACTCTTTCTTTCAATAGACAGATTTTAATTCTTCTCCCCTTGAATGTGGGCTGGACTCAGTGACTGCCTTCTAAAGAATAGAATGTAGCTCAAGTGTTGCTAAGTGACTTCTGAGACTGTGCTATGGAAAGGATAGCTTTACCTTGTTCTCTCAATCTCTGAATCTCTTGTTTTGGTTGAAGCCAAACAAATGTGTTGTGAGGACATTAAAATAACCCTATAGAGAGGCCAATGCATGGAGAGGCCACATAGAAAGGAGCTAATTTGCCAGCCAGATGAGTGATCCACCTTGAAAGCTGATCTTCCTGCTTTGGTCAAAACTTCAGATGATTCTATATCTTTCAGGCGAAACCCCGGAAACTGTGAAGAAACAAACCATTCCTGTCTGAATATTAGACCTACAGATATCATGAAATAATAAGTAATTATTGATGTTCCAAACTATTTATTATATAGCAATAGATCATTAAAATGAAAGAACCAGAAAGGCAGGAGGAAAGTGAAGAGAGTTTAGTAAGATAATTCAAAGAAAAAAACCTCAAACTTTTCTCATTCTATTGTTAATTACCTATGGATATACCTTAACTCCCTGTATTTCTCTTTTTAGTACATTTTAAAAATTACATTACATACAATATCAAGCACAGACACTAAGTGTTGTTCAATGACCTCTCACAATTGCTTACAGTCATGTAACCAGCACCCAAGGCAAAATAATAGAAGACTTCCATCATCTCAGTGAGTCCCCTCTTGCTCCTTTCTAGTCAGGTCTCTTGTTCCAAGTCCAAATCATTCTTTTAATTAGATTATCACAGATTATTTTTGCATCTTTATTTTTATATAAATGGAATTATGCAGTATTATTTTGTGTCTGATTTCTTTCACTCAGCCAACAGTGAGATTCATTCATGTCATTGCCTATTAGTAGTTCATTCTTTCTTATTAATAAGTAGTATTCTACTGATGAATATACTATGATTTGTTTATCCATTCTTCTCCTTGTACTTCTTAATTAAAACAAGTATAGTTATTTCTTCATCATTGTGGACACATCAAAATTATATGGATAAAATTATATAGAAAAACTTGATATAATAACTTCATATAAATAGGTGGAATGCATTAGGAAACTATTGATAGTTTTCATCTCTACAGTCTCCATAGAATGAAAAAGTTATAATCACACTGTTGACCATAAAGAGTACACTGCCCATATAACGTTTAACTTGAAAATGTGAGCGGCCATGCAAAAATCATAAATGAGTCACTTTTTTTGAGAAAAAAAATTGACCCGTAAGACACATTTAGAAATAATGACTTAGAAATAAAGAAAATAGAAAAAAAAATGTATTTCTTACACACACACATACACACACACACACACACACACACACACACACAGGGTTCAGCAATATCTCAAGAGTCATTTCATGTGTGAGGCCAATGAGATATATGGGCCAATGGTGCTGCATATCATAATAGAGTTTTTAATTGTTCTCTGTATAGTATTGGTTACTTCTTTAAATCAACTGTAATTGAACATTTTTATATACTTAATTATATAGTAAAGAGACTTGATACAGATCTTGGAACTGTAATAATTTTTCTATGAAAGCATTTTTGTTCTTGGTGAATCTAAGATCACGTTCCGGATTTCTTAAGAGCATTTTGTTAATGGCACTAGTTTTAAAAAGAGTTATCTTCCCAGTTCTGAATTTCTGAAGCATAAATAATTTGAAATAATGTTGAATTTGTGATATAGCAAAAGTAGTGAAACTAAGTTTAATTTTGTTATTTCCCCCCGAGAATCAAAATAATAGCAAACCATATATTAACTAATCTCCTGCAGCTTCTAATTTATAATATCTGTCAGTTTTGAATTATGGGAACAGCCAATAGAGTATCTGAAAACACTTTGTTTCTACTTTGCCTTTCTTCCCAGTAATATAAATATCTGAAGAAGTTATTGCTTAACCTATAAAACAGAGACATTATAATTTATAAATAATAATAAAACCTATTCATTTCTGCTAAACTATGTGACGAGCTGGAAATGGTGATTTGTCTCAGTGGAAAGGACATATGAAAGGAAGAGATTTCCATGTTGTACTTTTTAGGACTCTCCGATCCCATTTTAGCCTTGTTTACTCTCTATCACTAACCTTTTGACAATTTTTCTCATCCTGTTCTTGCTTCTACTTCCTCATATCAATTAAGTGATAGTATACTGTTCTCATCACTATAATCTCACGGTATTGCCAAAGACCAGGCCCCTTTAGGTACAGATTCAAGCAAGAAGTTGGGAATTTGCCTTCTTCACTGGAAGCTGAAAATTAAAGTCAGCAGTTGTAATCAGACTAGAAAGAATACAATTTATCTGGGCTATTGTTCACTGCTATTGGTTTCATTTGTCTCAGCTAGGCAATTAAAAGTAAACCTTTATTATAAAAATTTATGTACAACTCTTTTACAACTGTAAGCCTTACTAGTTCTGAAACTTAGAAAACAAACCTATAGGAATATCATCCTATTATTTCATTTAACTGTTCTAACATATCTAATTTCAGGGTCTGAAGAAAAGGCTAGGGATATTTTATTCTTAACTAAATGACAGCCTAGCAGTATTGTCAGCAAATACAGCCTGCATCTAGTTTATAAATAAGAGATTTTTAAAAATTTATAAGAGAATGGTCTCCATTGACTATTGTATGTATTATGGTGGTAAATCAAGATATTTTTGTGAAGTTCTCAGGTAGCTGTAGGTTCAAAGCTAATAGCTAATTGTATGATAGATAAAATACTAGCCATGATCATTGTTTAAAATCACAACTTAAACAGTCCATCCACTTGTTTGCCTAGAGGAAGTAATTAATGAAACAGGTAATCCACAATTGTTCACTTTTGGTTCCCCTCACCTCCATCCATAACTAGGCCAGTGGCTTAATAATCAGGTTACTTAATAATTCTAATATTCAATTTTTTATCTTTAAAAATGGAAATTATAATTATAATGTGATTCTAAGGAGTAACAGTAAACTATGTAAAGCACCTAGCATGTGCTTGTTGCAGAATACTCAGTAATTGGTAGTTATATTATTCAGAACAACAAATAATTGGAGATAGTCAATTAGCTTCCCAAAACTGTTTACAATATTTACACAGAAAAACGAAGTATTGTTCTGTTTTGTAATTTGATGTGGTCTCAGTCAGGCCCTAGTCAGGTGAGTCTAGTGTTCATATCAATTTTTATTTGTCTGTTCTCCCTAGAAATCTTAATGATGTAATGACCCCAAAGTTGACAATGACTCTACCTCAGCCCTTCTGAAACTCTTGTGAGATTGAGGGCAGCTTCTACTGCTCCTGAGTGGAACACTGGCATGCGCAGCTTGGATTCTGCTTTCTAAACTACTGCATTTGTTCCATGGATCGTATTTTTCTCACTGATGCAGAAGGAAGGTAGAAGGAAAACACTGACGTTCACAAAATAAGAATGTGTTTTATACTTTTGAAGGTACCTTGTGCAGCCCTGGCTGTTTACGAGGAGAGCTGATGAGAGCTAGTGTATAATTCTGAAAAAACAAAACAAAACAAAACAGAGTATTGAGTTAGACTTTCTTTAAATTAGCTGAGATCAAGCAGTCTAGGAGTGGGCTTTATTCTAGCATCTTGGCAATATCATTTATTTTAAATACAGCTTTCTAAATGTTAAAATGACCATACCAAAGTAGATATAAATACTCTAAAGTGAGGGGATCATTTCTTAGTGGTTTCACTGAAATTTGCTCTAAGTGCTACAGAGGAGAAGTATGTGGGAATAAGAATAATCAGTTTTATTGATTTGTTCTGGGACTTTGGGCAGGAAATAAAACTATCTTGAACATCCTCATGTCCTTGCATACTGTAGGTGCTTTCAAAATATCTCAAATGTGGACTGAGTTAAACTGTCTGAGTCCTAGGTGCACAATAATCTGCCTAGGCACTGTTGTGGAGATTAGTGAAGACTGGCTGGGGACTCCATATAAATGATTAAAAGAGCTTTTAAAAACAAATACATGAGAGAGAGTTCACAATCGGCCCAGCATCTCTCTAAACAGTTATTTCAAAAGCAAATACCTCAATGGGAAAAATACCTTTATTTGTCAGCTGGATTGCAGAATTCAAAAAGAAAGAGAAGAGCCTACGCCTTTGTTGGAAAATAAACAATTTAGCTTCCGGAAACGACTTCACAGCTTGAAGCCCAGCAATGCCTATTTCGGATTAAACTGTCTATTAATTAATAGACATTTATCACCTTGCATTGCACCTTTTAGAAAACAAAACCAAAACCCCAAACCCCTGAGGTTTGGAGAGAAGACGACAGAACCCTCACCCCGCAACAACATCGCCCCCTCCCCCCCGCCACACACACACACACACACACACACACACACACACACACACACACCCTGTCTAAAGTGCACAGGATTTAAGAGGCCAAGGGACCCGCGCCGACTCCCGTGGGCAATTGGGCCCGTGGGCCCAGCAGGCGCTGCGTCCCAGCACGTTGGCAGTTGGCGACCCCCCTCGACTCCCCCTCTACTGCGGGCTCCCTGTGGCCTTTGGAGGCTCAGCGAGTCAGTTCCAAATGTTTTCCATATTTGTTCAGCCTCCGTAATTCGAATACCAGGGCAGGCTCTGCCCGCCCAGCGCCTTGCTTGGGGCCCAGCGCGCCGCACACGCACCCACCCACCCACCCACGCAGCCGCCATGGGCAAGGACAAGCGGACCCGCGGCCAGCAGAGGCAGGGGGGGCCGCCGGCCGCGGACGCCGCCGGGCCCGACGACATGGGGCCGAAGAAGGGCAAGGGGGCCCCCAAGGAATGCGGGGAGGAGGAGGCCCGAACGTGCTGCGGCTGCCGGTTCCCGCTGCTGCTCGCCCTGCTGCAGCTGGCCCTGGGCATCGCCGTGACCGTGGTGGGCTTCCTCATGGCGAGCATCAGCTCCTCTCTGCTAGTCAGAGACACTCCATTTTGGGCTGGGATCATTGTAAGCATCAAGTCTGTTTTGCCTAAGCGCGTTTGCGGAACAGGAATGCGAAGCCGCATGGTCGAGTTACGACTAACCCAGCTGCATGCGCCCTTCCCCAGCTCCACTCCTCTAACTCGCGCTCTGCTTGGTGACTGATGCCTGCCACACTTGGTTTGACCGGGGGCCAGGCTGGGCGTCGGAGGACTCGCGCCCCCTCTCCTGCTTGTTGCTCTGAACGCCTCCAGTGGGCCTGACTCAAACGCGCTGGAGCTGGGGAGGCGAGTCAAAGGCTGCTTATTTTGGTCAGATTGAACAGCCTCCGTGACAACAGCAGATTCACTTTGGTTTTTTTCCTTATCCTAGTCTCCGGACCCCACCCTTGTCCCTAAATAAGTAATAAATAGTGAAGTAGTTCATTTTAGTAAAGGCAGGTTATGGAAAATCCTGTATTTGGAGTTGCCCCATTGGGTAGTATTAATTTTATTTTTTACATTTGAGGTTCCATCAGTTAGTTTTATAAAATAATGGTCTAAGGCAGGAAACGCAAACACAGCAAGCACAGCCTTAAATCTGCTGGAGTCTAAAGTGGGATAAACCCAGGGCGCCGTGGCAGAAGTATATTTGGGACTGCTAATGGCTGTACTGTTCTAAGCAGAACACTGCTCAGCTGTTTTGAGTGAGTGTTGAGACATACAGCATACTTGGCTTAATTAAAAGGATTCTTTGATGTGAAAGGGATGCCATTTATTGAGCACCTACTGTGTGCCTGTCCTGATAGAGGCCTTACATATATTATTTCTAATCCCCACATTAGTCTCATGGGATAGTTCTTATTCCATTTCTCAAATGAGAGAACGAGAGGGCAGACTCACTCAGGGTCATGGGTAGGCAAAGTTGGCAAATCAGCCAAGCTGATTTCTTTTTGTACCAGACTACATCTGCATTTTCCTCATTGAGTTACACTGCCACTACATTTGGTTTGTAATTTTAATATGGTATGTTAGAGTTCCTTGTGGTTTACTAAAATCTCATTTGATCCATGAAACAACACTTTGAGGTGGGAACTGTTTTTCCTCTCCGCGCACAAAGAAACAGATTAAGAGAAATTAAATGAGATTCTCAAGGCATAGAGATTTAAAGTGGGGGCGTCATGCCAGACTAGAGTGGACGCTTCTGGCTCCTAGTCTCCTATTGCATCATTACTGTTATTACTGACCACGGGAGCTATAACTCATACAACTCTAAAAATAATTTTGTACGGGGGTAGATGTTAAAAACACCTGATAAATATGCATCGAGGTAGGTATTTTGTAATTAAGATTATTTGAACTCACAAATTCTTGCAGAGTAATTTAAAACTTTTAATTTGTGTACTAAGAATTCTCATGAAATTATCATGATTGGAGTTTTCTAAATCAAGTGATTTTAAAAATAGCATTTCACTAAGATATACTGGGTATTTTAGTCACCTCAGTGACTGTCAAGATCCTAGAGGGGAAAAATGTCCTCTAAGTAGGCAAATAAATAGAAAAAAGGACCAAAGTTCCTTCGTTCAGTGGTTTTGAATATCATTCATGAATGTGTTTTCTATCTTTTCTTTATTTCAACTTTAAAAAACTTGGTACCAAAAAAGCAAATTGATGAGAAAAAATTTTTTCTCAGTGTCTAAGGCGTGAACGTACAAATTGTGCAACTCTGAAATTTCATGAGCTGCAATTAGGAACTTTACATGAGAGCTCCTTGGGTGTGATACAAAGAGTATTATATACAGCAAGGTCTCTATTCTTTCCAGTCTTCTCATTTATAATCTAGGATCCACCTGAAGTTTGCTTGTAGTGACACCTGTACTGATAACATTTGTAATCCTAAATGTTCTTTCAATAGGGAATATATGTAGCAGAGAACAATTAGTGGAGACGCCCCGAGACAAGTGAGGGGAGTCTCTGAGGGGCCAGGTGAGGACAGACTCTCATCCCAGCTGGGCCAGAGCTGCAGGCAACGTTTCACTGCCTTCCACAGACACCGTGCTTGTTGTCCTCATCTCTCTGTCTGTGGTTGGTCATGGAGCACTCTTCCAAGCTTTCAGGGAGACAAGATGGTGAAGGGCAGAAGCATAAACACTGCACCTGGTATTGAGCCCCAGCTCAGCCACTGTTCACTGAATAACTTCGGGCAGGTTATTTAACCTCTTTAGGTTTCCATTTCTTCATTGATTAAATCAGGATGGTAATAATAATTCCTACCTCTCAGGGTTGTCCTGAGGATTAAATAAATTAAAACATGTTCTAATACTTAGAACAGTGCTGGCTAATGGTAAGCATTCAGCGAGTTAGCTCTTTTTATTAGTGATTAGTGAAGCAATCGTTGGTAGTGGCACTCCTCAAATTCAAAGTGGCTCTCTTTTATCTCTCGTGTTGCAGAACGATCATTTTGGACTTGCTACGGTTCTCAGACCAGTTTGTACCCTGAGGAGATATCAGTTTGGCCATCTCACTTTTTCTGTTCTCAGCCAAGTTGCTGTTAGCAATCTCAGTGGTATTAGATTAGTCCAGTACTTTCTAAATCTCTCTGGAGGTTTATAAAAATTCACTTGGAGGAAAGGAGCCCCCTCAGGATCATTTTCCCTAGAAACATGGGGGTGATTCTGGTCTGATTTATCTCCCAGGGAATACTGAAGAGTTGGCGCTACTTAAGAGACCTGCTGGACCAAAGCAGTACAGGTCAATCCCTGGGCTGAGGCAGAGTCAAACTTGCTTCTAGAATTTAGGCTGAATTTAAGCAGGATCCCCAGACTGATGTACTCACCCCATTGATAGCTTTGCATGCTTTACTCTTCTATTTCTCTTTATACGCTTGCCTCTTATCATATGGTACTTATTCATTTTATAAGGGTTACTATCCTATTACCTTGGTATTTGGGCATCACCATTCTCATAATAGAATCTGGGTATATGGACAAATCCAGAGGTTACTTCTTGTTGGCTAATGTTTGGGTGACTTGACAAATATTCAGTGAACTTCTGGTTATAGGCTGAAGAAGCCCTTGGTGATCTATGATCAGAGATTTATTTCCAGTGGAATTTAAAAAAAAAAAACAAATAGGTTATTTCTTGCCGATCCATAAGTATAACTCCCCTCATTCTTCATCAGAGAAATGACTGAAGTCTTTTTACTTTAGTAACAAAAGTTTCCTGTAAAGGAAAAAATAGAATGCAGCCACTATGGAGATTGACTAACCTGTAAAAGTACCATTCTCCTCTCAAAATTTTTTATAAATGGCTTAAAAGTTATAAGTCACACCACAATGACAATACAAAGTGAAACAGGATATTTGAGGATGAACTTGGCTGGGTTAGGGGATCCTAGGTAGTAGAAGTTTGTTTTGCATTTTATTCTATCAATGGTTGAGTAGCTAGGACAAGTAACTAGGCATTCGAGGTGGCTCATCATTCCAGAATTCCTACTGATGAAAAATATGTATGGACTGAAGGAATCTAAGAACTTTGGGGCCTTTACTTCTTACTCAAATTAATACAGTTTTGGTGTATGTGAAGCATAACATGTTTGAATTTTGCCTTACTTTTTTCTTCATTCAGTAACATTTGTCAGGGGTGTCCACCATGGTAGGCATTGGTCTAAAAATAACAAATTATCTACCAGGAGGAGATCTCCTGATGGACATGTGCCCTTGCCATATCTGACAGTAATGAATACTTCCAATTAGAAAACTTAACCTAGCAAATATTTTTAAAAGCCCATTTACCTTTCAAAGCATTTTCACTTAGTGATTTATTGGCATTGGCATCTTTACTCTGAAGTCAATTTAAGAGCAAACTCTTGCCTCTCATCCCCAATGGGGATGCTTAGTACTTGTTAGTCTCTGGGCCCTTGTACAGAATATTCTTTTCCTTGTTGTGGTTTTTAGCTTTCCTCACTCTCTTTCCATTGCTTCCATAACCCACCCAGGTGGAATAAAATTCCTGAGACATATACCACATTGATCACATTAGAATGTTTAAGGAAAGGGCTTAAAAGGAAGGGAAGAATATTTCCTTTTCTTAATGTCATTCATAAAACTCATCATACGAATCTGTCATGGTTAAAAGTCTTGTCAAGAATAATTTCTGTAACAGTTATCATATGTTAACTTACTCTAAGGAAGTCAAAATGCAGGTGTATTCGAATTTTAAAAATTTATTTTTAATTTGACTTAATGGAAGAGAAATTGGGTGGTTACTTATTTTAAAGCAGAATATACCCGGAAATTTACATGTAGATAAATGACACACAGCAAGTAAAGAACAGGTATTGTTATTATCTATAATTTATAAGTAGAGAAGAAAAGACATGATGATTTAGCTAAATGATTTGATCATGGTTATGGAAAAAATTAGAAGTGAGGAAGATTGGGCATTGGGGTTTTGGGTAGACCATAAAACAGGTCAAGAAGCGAAAAGTGGTGTCAATTTTCTATACAGCTGTATTGACATCTGAGCAACTTTATCTGGAATTACACTTTTAGGAATATGTTGTATGGTAATACATTATTTTTTATATAATTTAATATAATTCCATACTTTAATGTTCCCCTTGTGGTACCTCTGAGAAATAATTTTTATTATAGCAACTGTCACAGGCTTGTTAGGAGCTGAGGAATGATAATTACATGGCCTAACTCAATTTATTACAATAAATAATAATAGGAAAATTATCTTATAGGCTCTCCTAGTAAGTATAAAAATAGAATGTAATTGAATTAATTGGGCAAAAAAATTAATTTTAAAAAATAAAAAGGGAATATTAAAGAATTTGGTAACATGTTTTCTGAAAGAATTTTAGGAATAAGGAAGTTTAGTGATTGAACAAAATCATTTGATGCTTAGAATATTAGGAAAAATGTATATTTCAATTCTATTGCTAGCCTCATACTAAGCCAAATACACCAAGATCAAGAAAGTGCTTATATAATGAGTAAGTTATCCCTGAATCATTGATCTCTTTTTAAAATATGGAGACGGGGCAGATCCTGATATTTTCAATCCTGTAGTGTGGATATATTCAACTCAGAAAGTTAGTCTCTGGAAACTTTTGAGATTTCAATTATCATTTGGTTTTATTTTTTTATGATAGAAATACTAACGTAAAGAATTTGGGTGTAGTCAATAAAAAATAGAGAAATTTATTCTCTTTAAGTATACTGTATGTTTATGGGGCTCTATGTATCTCCTGACACATAAAGGTTACCTAGTATGTTTTGAATTGAATTCTTTCTATTCCATACTTGCCATTATCAGACCTTCTGTTTGAACTTGTGAAAACCATTTTTAAATTATGATTTGCAGATAAATTAAAGTTTATTGATAACATTTTAAAGAACTGTGAGGTAATAATAAGGAATGTGCTATTGCTCCCTTTTCGATTCCCGAATTTAGGACACATTAGCTTAGCATTATGGAGATGTTTAGTTCATATTATAAAATATCTACAGGATTAAAAAATGAGGTCATTTGACTTATTTTACATTACCCTAATTAGAACAAATTAAGACAAATTAAGATTGAAGTAGCTGAATGCTTGGTGTCTTCCTTCTGCAAAGAAAGTAATGGTATAGGTTTCCCTAATATTTGGTCTAACAGTTTTATAGATAGCCACTAATAAGATGTCCACTTTGAATTTGTTCTGAGGAAATGGACATTTTCTAGACTTTTTCTTGCCTTTAGCCTTGTCTATGACATTTCTATGAAGATATTCTTTAACTGGGTCTACTTGCCTGTTTTACCCTGAAAGGCTGGCATCAACATTAAAGGTTACACACAAGGGTATGTGAAGAGTTCAGTTGCATATTTCTATGTTGCCGTAGGACAGGAATGGAATCTAGTCATTAAACTTTAATTAGATATCATTTCATGCAAAAATATAGTTCATTTTTAGGATCCAGATCCTGGCAAACTAGAGAAATGCTGATCAAAAGACTCCATCAAAATCCAAAGCTGGATAGGACCTCATGATGTATTTTAATCCTGTAGCTATTACTTGCTGTGAATATTCAAGTTGAGGTTTATTACAGTGAGTTCAGAGCTGAAGGTGAACTTTCTTTTTTTAAATGGATGTTGGGAATAGTATTTAAGTCATAAACTATATAAAAGCCTTTTTTCGGAGGCACATCTTTTAGATGGTTTGTATGCTTCCTAAACTCTCAGTGTATTGAGATAAAATTTGGCAGAAGTAACTGTCAGATGCCTGCAGCTCACTCAGTCACCCCGGTTAATTTTAAAATTCATGTGTGTACACTCACACATATGGCAATAACCAAAATATATTTTTCTTTCTGTCTTAGTCTGCTCCATCATGGTCAGCTTCTGGTGAGGGCTCTCTTCTCGGCTTGCAGACAGCCACTTTCTCAATGTGTGCTCACATGATCTTTCCTAAGTGCACGTGCTTGGAAAAAGGAAGAGATTTCTCTCTCTTCCTCTTCATATAAGGCCACGAGTCATATCACATTAGGACCCCACACTTATGACCTCATTTAACCTTAATTACCTCCTAAAAATCCTTCCTCCAAATTTAGTCTCATTTTGGGTTAGGGCTTAAACATATGAATTTGGGAGGACACAATTTAGTCCATAGCACTTTCAGTGAAGAATATAAATTCATACAACCACCTCAGCGATTCTTATGCTTGATTTACAGCTTATTCATAAAGGCCCTATGGCTTGCATGGAACATTTAAAAATTGGAATGTTTCCGATGAGAATTCTGAGCTAGTAAACTGACATGTGGTAGTGCAATGGGGTGGTGTGACTTTGTGCTCATGCCAGTAGTGAAACATATGGAGGAAGTTTTTTTACTGCATTTACAGATTGCTTCCTTTGTCAAATTTCAGTAAAAATAAAATCCAATAGATTAAGCCAGTGAATACAATTCTAAGGCTGGCTTAGGCATTTCTTTTGCTGCGCTAGTTCTTTAAGGCTTAAGAACTACTGTGTAGTAAATCTCTGCCTTTCTTTACTGCCCTGGGAGTGACTTGCTGCCAGGTTCTAACTGAATGACACCTTGGCTTCAGAGGCGAGGAAATGAGGGTGGTTGGCTGAGCGGCGCAGTTGGGGGATGCTCAGATTTCCAGCAATTAGATAAGCTCTCTGGCTTCTGATGGGCAGCGATCTCATGTGTGATGTTTCTAGAACTCAAGGGAAGCCACCATTATTTTCATTTTTGAAGATGATTCTGAAAATCAGATTTACACTCTTTGTTCTGTGGTATGGGTCATAATAAAACCCTGAGGTGTTTCTACCTTGGGCCTCGTGATGCAGCGGCCTCTAGTAGGAGCCTGCATCTCCTTGGTAGATTCCCCTCTTTGGCAGAACTTCAAGGGCTTATCATAGGATCCTGTTTGTCTAACTTAGAAATCCTGAACTTCGCTCTGATTTACTCTTTCGAGGGCTGCATAAACCCAAACCATCCCAGAGGCATACTATAATATCTCTGGTTTGATTTTTGAGCGTATTTAAAGTTGATGCTCTTTGATTTAATGTTGCTAGAGCCATATCCCCTGCTTAACACAGTGCATCATTGCTGTGTTTCCTGGGCACTGTCAAAAGGCCAGAAAGTGACTGGACATTAGAAAGCAAAGGATTTGTCCATAAAACTCAGATTCTGTTGAAGAAGTTCTGTTGGGGCCTGTTTCTCTTGTTGCAGAAAAATGAACAACTCCCTGCACCTTGCTGGGAGTGCTGTGGGGCTGGGAGAGGCTGCAAGAAACCTTGAGGATGCTGTTTTAGTGGCATCCCACTCAACCTTTATTTTGAAAGTGATTCAGCATTCATTGTAACGAGCCATTAAAACCCCCTTTAAGATAGGTTATTATCAAGGCCTCTCTCGGGTGGAAGATAATGACAGCTGACAAGAAAAGAGGGAAAAGCAAAAATGTGAAAAAGACACTCACAAGAGACACAAAATTAGAGCTATAACAAGAAAAAAAAAAAAAAAAAAAAAAAAAAACAAAACAATACACCAGCTACCTTCTACCTAAAGTATCAGGTGTGGCACACATATCAGGCCATTAGGCTCAAGCTGAGCTTTATCTCACATTTAGCTCTCCCTGGAAAGCTATGAAGGAGGCTTTTTCCAGGATAAGAGAAATAGCATTTCAGTCTTCATCATTTCTGTTGCAGAGTGGAGGGTGCTGCTCAATTAGGGAGAAGAACGCAGGATGACTATGCCCACCTTGGTGAAAGGGAGGAGCATCCAGGGCAATGAAAGGACAAGCTACGACCCTATAAGATGAACACATTATAATCAATGAGAGATATTTCTCCATGACTGCCTACTGCTGAGAGACAGAATTCGACAGTTTTGTTTACATGTTATATGTTCAATAAATTTATTTCTCTCATGCTCTCAGCTAGTCAGATTCTGAAACAGAAGGATCAAATCCATGCAGGTTGGCTTCGTCTCATAATCTTTTTGTGAACAAGTAGTTTAAGATGCCTATTAAAGTGTTTTGACCTGGGTTAAGGGCTTTGAGGCCAAACGTAATTTAAAAAATGAACATAGGGTGACCGTAACTATTGTGTTATAGAACCCTCGATAAATAATTCTCATTCAGTCACTGAATCTAGTGCGTCACAAATTTTTCCACCTCGAGACCTCCCTGAAGCCTCACTCCCCTTCTCCTTGTCCTCACACACACACATCACAAAAAGCTCAGTGTCTAGCTAACCCATGTTGCCATGGAAGGGAAGAGGAGAAATGCTAGAGAGGCTGCAGGCTGCTTGGGGACACTGACCTCATGTTGAAAAGAACAAAACACTTTTCAAAGGAGAAGTAATATTATATATTACTTAACGTTCCATTATATCTTGTTTTGTTGGTATATATATCATTTTTTTTTTGTAAAAGGTGCTCTCAATTAGAAAAGCCACTTGATAATATTTTTTAAAGGTTGAACAGGATGGTTCTTTCATTTGCACTCCTGTTACAATGTTATATAATTGAGTTTATATTGATTCACTGTGTAACTTCTATATACTGTACTATTTCTTAAGTTTTTATTTATTGTACAATTTAAGATATATGAACTCAAGAGCATTTATGTAGAATTATCTCTACAATCATTTCTAAAGTGGGACTTATTTTGAGAACCTACTTAATTATGCCTGAGTAATAAATTCCATCTTATAACAATACCTTTGGAGTAGGCTACATTTATGAGATTCCTTTCCCTTCTAAAGATTTGAATAATACCAAAATGAAACAAGCGAACTGTAGGTTGTTTATTTTTCCCACAAATGTGTAGCAATTATACCCCTCCTGTCGATTCATGAGAAATGCTGGAACACATTCTTTCTCTTACGTTCTTTGAAAATGGATTATTTTGCAAAGTAGGTATTTATAGAACTTATTGGCAATTAGTTTCTGATAAATCACCAGAAGAATGAGTTAGGTGGTTGGTAAGCAACAGAACAGAATGCTAGAAAAGAAAGAGTACTTACTAGTACTTTGTCTTTCCATATGCCAGGTATGGTGTCCCCAGGACTTCAGTGTCTGGGAAAGGACACACACCTACAAATAACGACAATACAGTTTAGAAAACCCGGTGCTAAGGTGGTATCCTAAAGAAGTAACACAGTGGATGGAGGGTGTGATTAACCCTGTCCGGGGAGGATCAGAAAAGACAAGGAGAGGGGACTTGAAATTGTAGGAGCGTCTCCAGCTTTGAAATAGAACAAATGTGGGTAGACTCCTGGATCTACTGATTTGTAGCCATTTTCAAAATTTTTGTTTGATTTTTACTTTCCTTTTTTGGTGCGGGTTTGAGTAAGTATGGGCAATTTTATGATTTTTTTAATTATGAAAATTTCTAAGTCTACAAAAGCATATAAAGAATAATAAAAGAATCTCTTATACCTAGGTTTGTCAAGTTTTAATATTTCATCATAAATTTTTTTTTTTTTTTAAGAAAGAAAACATTACAATACATTGGAATCACTCGTTTCCTTTCTCAATCATATTTTTCTACCCTAAGCTCCTTCTCCGGAGGTTCTATTATCCTGAATTTGTTATTTATCATACCTGTGCATGTTTTCATACTTTTTAAATAGGTACATACGTATAACCAATAATTAATATAGTTTCATATGTTTTAAGTTTTATATAAATGGTAGCATATTATTTTTGCTTATATTTCTTTTGAGATTTATTCATAATGGTACATGGATACCATTCATTCATCTTCCTATACTATATTTCATTATAGGAATACACAGCAATTAATTTATTTAGTCTTCCGTTGATAAAAATTTAGGTTGTTTCCCAAAATACATATTTTGCAATTACAAATAGTGTTGCGATAGATATTCTGTTCCATGGCTCCCTATACACATATTTCAAAGTTTCTTTAGGGCATATTCCTAGGAATTTAATTATTGGGTAATAAGATATAAGCATCTTCAACTTACTAGATATTGACAAATCAGTACCATAAACCCAAATGTTGTAAATGAGATAATATATGCCAAGTGGGTAATGAGTAAAGGTAGCCTTTCTGGGTAGAGGAGATCCTTGAGCAAGATTTGAAGACTGAATATTACTATGTTCAAAATGATGGAAGGAGGAGTACTACACCAGGGGGATAAAAAAGTAAAAGGTCATTTTAGGTCAAAGGCACGATTCATGTCCTATGACTATTAAGCTCAGTTTTCATCTACGACCAACTTTATTGATTCACAATTCTGTTGTTCATTTTATTCAGTCTTTTGGGGATGTAACTGCAAAAATTCCCAGCAGTTCCTATAAAATACAAATCTTACCATGGATATACGAATCTGTGCTATAGTATTGAAATAAGACCCAAACCAAAGAGACTCATTCTACTTAAATAACTCCACTATAAGTCAAACACTAAGATAGGTGTCAGATTTTCCTCTCAATTTTCTGTGAGTTGGTAAAACACTCAGTTGTGAGATTCATCGATTTAAAATGATGAGCCATTTGCAGTCATATTCAAGTAAGGTTTGGGAACTTATGAATTGTAGCAGCTTTGTCCTGGCACGTCTCTTGCAGACTTTTCTGGCTTCCAGCCTTGCTTGGCAGGAACATCAAGGAAAGCACACTCTATCTATAGGTTTGGGAGTCACACTCCCTTCATTTAGCTGCTGGTCACAAGTTGCAGCCCCTTTTTATCAATTTCATCAGGACAGTTTTCTAATATCTTATAAAGTAACATACAAAATGTAAGTGAACCTCTGCAAAGTACAATGTGTGCTGAGAAACAGTATAGTCGCTGAACAAGCACATCTTCCTACTCTCTCTGTGCTTGTACAGATCTAGCCAAACTATACTAGCAATGCAAATTATAGTGCAACACTGGTTTAAAAATTTAAAAAAATATATATATATATAATATGTATATAATATAGATAATACATATATATAAAATACATATCCATGGGTTTCGCATTCATGTATTCAACCAACTGCTGATCAAAACTATTCGAAAAAAATATTACATTGATGCTGACATGTACTATGTAGTTAGGCCTACAATGGTTGCATCTATACTGAACATGTACAGACTTTTTATCGTCATTCCCTAAATAAAATAGTATAATAGCTATTTACATAGCATTTACATTGTCTTAGGTATTATAAGTAATCTAGAGATCACTTAAAGTATATGGGAGGACGTATGTAGGTTATATGCAAACCCTACATTATTTTATATAAGAAACTTGAACATTTGTGGATTACGTAGTATCTGTGGAGGTCATGGAACTAATCCCTCCTGTAGATACTGGGAGAAACGAGCATATATTTTTGGTTATGGAATAGTTTCAAATCATGATAAAACCTAACACTTCAGATTAGAAAGGATGTATCTTACCATACAAAGGATTTCAGTCTGGTATGTAAATGCTCCTTAATGCTCCACACTTCTTTACCAACCAAGCAGAGATTTTATCACAACAGAGCTGGTGAATCAACTCAGTGCTGGCAATTACGTGAACAATAATTTCCTTAAGAATTGCCTCATACGTTCTTACAATTTATTTTCCAAAGAGATCTAGAATTTGCAAAGTTCTCCATGACAATAGGCCAACTTTTGTTTTTCGATTTAATTAATTAGCACATAAATTATTTATTTTGGATCAATTTGAATGTCTTGGAATACTCACTTATGAAAAGGTCCATACATTTACAGTAATTCAGACATAGACCTGTCAGGTATCAACTCCTCAGGACAATTATAATAATAAATGGAGAATAAAAGGACAATTATAATAATAAAAGGGGAAATAAGATTGTGCAAATATTATAAATGGGCTAAACTTAGATGTGGGTTACCAGGTGTCTTTTCTCTTTAGTCATCTAGAATTACTTTTTCACTGAAAACTTTTCACCTGGATGTCTACCAGCTTTTAAAAAATAATCTCCTAGGTCGTCTTTGCAAAGTAAATATCACAAATTGTTCTCTTCAACCCCCCACAGAAAGATGTGGAAATGAACAAATGCAGATGTGTGTCATAACCCAAATTCTTCCTGGGCCAGGTGGAATTTAGTTCTTGCATGAGAGAGTATTCCTGTCCTGGAGCTCTCTACTGGCAATTTTTACTCTAACAAAAAAATAAAAATAAAAAGAATAAATCAGTGGAGCTCTCAGGTTGTAGATACATAAGGCACATTGGATATTTTCCTGATATATGATAAGCCAAATAAAAAACTCCTTTGCAGAAGTTGCCAGCTATAAAAAGTTGCTAGAGTTTTGTTTGTAGTGGAAAAGAAGCTACTACTTTGGGCTTGGTTTAATAAAACCTAAGAAAAAAAAATTTTTTAAAATTATAATTGGTGTTCTGGCGTTTAATACCTGTACATTAATGTTTCTAACGTCTGGAGACAAATAGTTACAGTTTTCCTCCTCAATTTGATGGCCAGCTCTGCCATAAATTCTTTGGTTGATTTTGAATCTTTATATTTACATGCCTATCACTTTTGGAATTTCCAATTAATATCTGTGCGCTAAGTTTGGCTGAAACAACTAAGCTTTTGTAAAAAGTAATATTAATTTTGGATCTGTTATGGATAGGAAATAATTTTAGCTAAACAACATTTTCAGAAATTAAATGCTTCTCTTTGTGAAACCGTTATAATGTAATCAGAGAAACATATACAGCTTGGCCTGGTTACCAAGACTGGTATTTCCTTAGTAGCAGATAATAAATAGGTTTGTAGCAGAAAGAAAATGAGGCAGAAAAAAGAAGTTTTATAACTCTTAAGTGCTTGCAAACTGTTCACGTCAACATCATTGGAAAGATTTTTGAAAAGTGCGTCCTTGCTATGCAAGCAAAAGTAGCCCAAGTCACTAAATGAAAGGATTTATTTCTTTGACAAATAAGTATTGACTGCTTCATATATGCTGGGCACTATTTCCTTTACATATGCTGTCTTATACAATCCTCACAGCAATTTAAGGAGTAGGCATTGTTGTTATCATTCCACCGATGATGAAACTGAGGTTCAAAGAAGTTAACTTGTATAAGGCCAAAAGCTATAAAGTGATAGAGATGGATTTTGATCCCAGGTCTGTCAGATTCAGAGCTAAGACATATTGCTTCGGTCTCTGTGTTTAGGTATGTGGCCCATTTTGCTGTAAAACTTTGTATAGTTTCCCTCTATTGTTTCTTCTTCAGGGCAGGTATATATTATTTATTTATTTATTTATTTAATTTTTTTAGGCGAGGCAACCCTTGGTTGACCTTACAGATTGCAAAGACCTTGTCAGCTTACAATCCCTTATTTTTTATTTTTTATGCCTACAGCACCTGGTCTTCCTAGGTGGTCTCCCATCCAAATACTAACCAGGCCCAACCCTGCTTAGCTTCTAAGATCAGACGAGATCAGGCTTGTTCAGAGTGGCATGGCCGTAGCCTGTTATTTTTTTTATAGAGCCTGTGAGATTTTAGATAACTTATACGGGATATGAGTTGTTGAAATAACAGAACCACAAGCCTCTCATAAGAAACAACCATGAGTCCACCATCTTTTCTTAAGGGTTTGCTGGGTATTACTGATTCATTTTTAAGGGAGGAAATCTTGCTTTAAAGTCTTATTGTTTGTGTTTTGCTAATTACTATATGTCATGTCTGTGGGAAAAGAAGCCATAATGATAAATGCTATGTTCTCCCCAGCTCTTCTCAACCAATGACACATATCTACTTATTTACTTGTTATGGTCTGCCTCTTCACTTTAAAGCATTGGCCCTATCAAGGTGGTGATTTTTATCTCTTCTGTTCACTGTAGTATCTCCAGAGCCTCAAAGAGTACCTACACGTTGTGATGGGTACACAATGAATAGTTGTTAGTGAACAAAATGAGATTATATGATAGAGGGCTACAATTACATATATTATTCATTTCAGCTCAAATTTCAGAGTAAGTTATACTGGCAGAGTTTTGAGGTCATATGAGATGGAAAAAATAGTACAAACTATAATTCCAGGCACACAATTTATGATCCTTAAAGCAAATCATAAACTATTATTTTCTCCATTTTATATATGACGAGACTGAGTTTCAAAGACTGTGACCCTGTCCTGCAGCTTGGACAGTTATTTGGATCTCAAAAACTATGTTTTTCACACTCTTGTCCCAGGAGTGTTACTTCAAGCCAGTCAGCACAGGAGAGGAGCAGATAATGGAATGTTCTCCAAATCTCTGCAGTTTTCACTTCACTCACAGAGCTATCAAAATTCCATAAGGGAGGCAGCCAGGCCATGTAATGGTTAAGAGCTAGGCTCTGTACTCTGATTGGTACAGCTCTCAGCTCTGGATTTGCTATGTGGCCTTGAGCATGAAAACTTTCTGAGCTTTAGTTTCCTCTTCTATAAAATGGGGCTAATAATAGGAATTACACTATAAGATTTATATGAATACTAACTAGGATAATTTACATAGAAAGCTTAGTTTAATGCTTGGAACCTATATTCAGGGTTCTACTTTCCACAGTTTCAGTTACCTGTGGTCAACAGCAGTCTGAAAATATTAAATGTATAATTCTGAAAATGAACAATTTATAAGTTTTAAATTGGGTGCCATTCTAAATAGAATGATAGTTCTTGTGAGGTCCTGCTCTGTCTCACCTGGCACATGAATCATCTCTTTGTCCACTGTATCCACACTGTGTATGCTACCCACCCATTAGTCACTTAGTAGCCATCTTGGTCATCAAAACTACTGTTGCAATATCACATTGCATTCAAGTAACCCGTATTTTACTTGATAATGGCTCCAAAGCACAAAGTAATGCTGGCAATTCAGATATAACAAAGAGAAGTTGTAAAGTGCTTCCTTTAAAGTGAAAAGGCGAACATTCTCAATAAGGAAATGAAAAATCGTATGCTGAGGTCAACAAGATCTAAAGTAAAAAACGAATCTTCTATCCACGAAGAAAGAAAAAGAAATTTGTGCTAGTTTGCTAAAGAGAGGGAGAGAGACGTCATCCACATAACTTTTATTATGGTATATTGTTATAACTGTTCTATTGTATTGTTAGTTATTGTTATTATCCCTTACTCTGCCTAATTTACAAATTAAACTTTAAACTTTATCATAAGTATTTTGTATAGGAAGAAACATAGTATATATAGGATTCTGTGTGATCTGTGGTTTTAGGCATCCACAGGGGGTCTTGGAAAGTATCCCCTGTGGATAAGGGGAAACTACTATAGTTACAAACTAATCCCACTTAGTAACCAGATGCTTCTGTAAGAGAAGGGACTTAGAGGTGGCAGAAAATGTGGTAGAGATGCAGGGTGTGCTAGAGTATCTCTAATGGGTTTGTGTAAGCTGATTGTGCACACCACTTCCCAACTCTGTGCTCAGTGTCTTCATGTTGGTAGCTTGAAATCAGCCATGGTACAAATATCAGTCCCAACCCCCTCAGCCAATTGTAGAAATGGTCTAGTTTTGGAGGTAATTGCTTTGCTTTTGCTTGGAGCAGGAGTGAATAATGCCTATCAACAGTAGCAGAGTGCCACATCACACTAATTGATGATTTAGAGATGCTTCCCAAACCACCAACCAGACACTGAAGCTACAGGCTCTGGAATGTGGTCATATTTAAGTAGCAATGAAGACAATGGGTTCCCTCAATCTTAAGGACTCCTTCAATAGCATAGACTAAATTTATTTATGGGGTAACTATTGTTACATCTCATTGTGATGTGTAATAAACGACTCTTCCATAGGAAACTCCACTAGTCCACATATCACTCTAGATTCTTAACCATTCAGATAACCCCACACTAAATGCCAGCATTTAGAAGACTATGTCTTTACTTTAGACTAGTGGTTCTCAGTGTGGCCTCAGAAACAACAGCATTAACATTACTCAGGAATTTGTTAGAAATACAAATTCTAGGTCCCCATCCCAGACCTATTGGATCAGAGATTCTGTGGACAGGATCGGTTTTTACCAAGTGATTCTGAACCACTGGCTTAGACTTTGTCTTGCCTTAAGGTAGTGGCCATGAGAATCCATTAAAAATGCTTAAGTTATACTAAAATGTTCTCTCCTATCCTTCTGAAATCTTGATCCAATAAACATCCTTTAATGGATTCTCATGAAATGTTCTTTTGGATAGTGTTTAATTAATCAGCAGTTCTCCCGAGAGACCTCATTCAATCAACAGCTTGCAATATGTTTATCATTTGTTGAAAATGATTTCTAATATTCTGGCTTAAATTCTAGTAAATGAAAATTCATAGAAATTCTTTTAAGAAATATCTAGAGAAACACATACAGTTTTGCTGTACCTCTTGTTGATCAATGGGTTGTGCAAACATGAGAAGAGAGTTTATCTTGTTAGTATATTGACTGAATTAAAGCACTTTAAATACAACATTGAAAGTTGATTAACTTACAGAAATAGAGTCACATTTCAGGTACACAAATGACAGAGGGGGATGGAAAGAGGAGAGAAACCTTGAAACGCATTTGACAAGGGAAGGCTGTATTCCCTGGGTAGCCCTGTCAAGCAGCTCTCTCAATAATAAAAGGGAGAAAACAAATAAATAGGAGGTTGTGCGAATGTCACAAGACCAGAATATAAATACATATGACATGGAGAGAAGTAAATACCAATAATTCACATTCTCACAAAATGTTTTAGAGTGATATCTTCTAGCTATGCCAAAATGAGAAATATATATATATGTAAGTAAATCTCTAAGACACTTGTCACACAGTCACCTTTTATTCAAAATGACAACCCTCAAAACGTGCAATAGGTACAATAGGCTGAATAACAAAAACAAAGACAATGTGTGACAAGACTCAGGATTCGGACATATAGCAATGGATTTAACATTCAGAGAACATTTCAACTCTGTTTAACTTCCTAACGCACAAGAGAGAATGCAGTCTTCACCTGAGGAGAAAAAGAATATCTTTAGACAGAATGTGGAATTTAGGACTTAAGTATTCTCTTTACCCTACAAAACTGTAGAAACATGCATCCAAAAGTAGGTTAAAATGATGGTAGTTGTCTTCTCTTTTCCAGTAAAAATCATTTCAAGCTTTTTTTTAATCAACATAATCATCTATCTGTACATGAACTAAATCTTAGCAAGCTCTAAATGGCTAGCAGCTCTTTTAGCATTGGTCTTCCCAATGCCACCCAGTTCATATTTGGCTTTTATCTCAGTAAAACCACCTATCTGCCCCAGGTCTGGGTGTCTGGCCCAAAAGGTACTTTCTTGAAAACCTTATGTAACTGCCTTTTCTCCTGTTCCATGTGCCTCACCTCATCATACTTAACAAAAGCTCTGGCCCAGAATTAGAGAATGATGTTGCAGGTAGGCCTGGTGGGTCTCACTGCTCATTAGTATGAGTTCCCCCTTCACTGCCTGGGAAGCCAAAACACCCTGTCTTCCTGGTACATCCCCACCCTGCCAGCTGAGGTCACAAGACTCTTAATCTGACATGAGAAATCTGTTTTTTTCCCCATGGTCATCAAGCCTTCGGTTTTAAGTATTCGATAAATACTACTCTTCTAGAAGTTGCTTACACTAAACCCCCAGTAACCTCTCTCATAAAGAAGTATTGTTTTATGAGGCACAGATATAGGTAAGAAAATGAAATTAACTACCTCAATGAACTACCTCATCTAGAGCCTATTGAGCCCTATCAGAAGGTCAAGAAATTACAATATGTTGAATTAATTCAAGTTTTATAGCAAATACCTTATGCAAAGACATAGAGGTGAAACTTCAAAAAAACAAAAAGGATGGTGATCAGTTTCATAATATTTAGACATGTCACGTTGTACAACTCAAATTGTAAGAAGTGTTTTTGAGATGCTTTCTGTTCAAAAAGTCAAAGATTCTTCATAACTGGGTAAGTTCCTTGGCCCTTTTCTGTTTTCACTAGACTCTCTCTGGATGGCACAGTGTTTCTGAAGATCTCAATTGCTTCATATATGCTGATGACTGACAAATGCATGTCTCCTCTTTCCTGAATTCTAGGCTCACATGGCTGAACTTTGAGTCTATGTGGGCATCATCGTTTTCCACTGCCATTCTGCTCCTGCTCTTGTATTTCCTGTCTCATTAAATATCAACATCATCCACTTGGCAGCTCAAGTCAGGAAGCTAACACTTTCCTGATCCCTCCCTCTCCTTCAGCTCTCACATCTAGTCAGTCTTTAGAGTCTATGTATTCTGCTTCCTTCCTGTCATTCAAGTACACCCATTCTCTATCCCTACTGCTCCCCGTGCTCAGGCTCTCACCATTTCTCCATAGATGAACAGCCTCGTAGCTGGTCTTTCCTCCCAATCTATTCTTCACAGCCAGAAGGCCTATCCTAAAGGGCAAAAGTGATCACACCCTTCCCCTGCTTTAGATGAAATATAAATCTTCTGTGACCTACTTCCTGTCCCCTGCGAGTACACCTTTTGCCTTTTCCTCTCTCACTCTCTGCACCAAAGTTATAGGAGTCTTCAAATGTTTGCTCAGCATTTCTCCATGCTTTCGTACCTATTAGCACTCTCTCTACTCTTCCTTATATCCTTCTCCTAGCTAATTTATTCTTATCTTTCAAAACCCATCTTCCTCTAGAAAGTTTCCCCAAGTCACACTCAGGTTAATCTCCCTTTCTGTGTATTACGGCAGACATGGTCCTAGTACTCGCACAGTATTGTAACTTCATTCTCCTCTCTTACCCCACTAGACTGAGAGCGCGAAGGCTGAGACTGTGATTTTACCTTTTGATTCTTAGGACCCTGGCTATAGTATGCCTTCAAAAAAGTTCAGTCTATTGACTAGGTGAAATCCTCTATAATGAGGTCATATGCTCCTGTGCAACTTCTTGCTGGAAACCAGCCTAAATTAAGGCTATAATGAAGTAGATACTAGTGTTATGGGGAAATTTGTTCCAGCAAGGCAGAGAGTCAGGTATCTAAGATGCTGGTCAGTGAGTCCTGGTTATTGGAATGTGTCTCTTGTAAAGACAAAGAAGAAAGTCTTGGCAATTGCCCACGTCAGCACAGCAGCCTCTAGGGGCAAAGACAATAATGTGGGCGAGAGTCTGACTCTGTGCCTCTGTGGACAGACACTAACAAGGGAGCACGGCCACGCACTTAGGGGTTTAACTGTCTCCACAGAAGCAGGTTTAGAAGCCTCCATCTGGTTTGTTGCCAATAAACAACAAAAAAGATCTTTCTTTCATTGTTTCAGTTCTGTAAATGCTTAATGGGAGAATACATAGTAAGCCCCTATAGGCCTTATCAAACTTATAACTCAATTAGACCTTTTTTTAAAATGAGTTTTGAGAAAGGACTTCATCTCTGCTTTGGAAATGTAAGCCACATCGTGGACCACGCAAACAACTTCAGTACCATTATTTCCAAATCTACGAGTCTTCTGCTGAAAAGCTGCCTCCCTGGGTCCTATTAGCTTTGTTTTCTACCCAGACCTGTCCAGTCCATGCCATGCTCACATACTTTAAGATTGTGTCTCTCCACTGAGAACGTTATCTACTGCTGCGAAGCCATGCAGCCAATCCTAATGCTAGATAACCTTGCAAACAACCTATACTATAAGAACGCTTGGTTTTTGGTTTCACAGCCCATTAGAAATCCGAACAACTTTCAACTTGGGAACCCATTAGGGCATAAGCAACTTATTGATTTTGTAATTTAGGAGTAAATAGGATAGAGGTGTTACCTTAAAATGCTATGTTGGCTTTGTAAGTGAACAGTTCTGCCACCCTAGCATGGATGGTCTGTGGTTTGAAGCTGGTCCTAGGGATGAGAATTACGAATATTACCAAACTAGTCATTTAATGACTTGTTAGATAACTCTCAGTCATCCTTGCAACATCTGTCTCTAGGAAAACCGTGCTTATCAGAAAATGAAATATTGTTGCTTATGTTTTCTGTCTTAAAGTAGAACTTAGCAACATTTTAAGGTTTCCAAAATTAAGTGTGCATAGATATGCTTTGATTAGAAACTCTAAATCACAGTTTAAAAAACTCCAGTGCACTAAAAAGAAAATCTGGTTTGACTAACCAATCAAGCACCTTTTCTCTCAAAGTTGCCATTCCTCTCATAAGCTTCCTTTCAGCTCTTCCCATCCCCTTTCCATTGCTGACATTCAAGAACTTGGAAGTTGCTTTCTATTTCTCTCTCTTCAGCGTCCTCCCTTCAGTCATACTATAGCCAAGACGTACAGATTCCACTTCTGCTACATTTTTCCTCTCTGTGCCACTTTCTCTGACTTTGCCTGCCATCATCTGAGGTCTGGCACATCTGATACATTAATCTTGCTTAGATTAGTAAAATAATATCCTCATGTTCTCACTGTCAACTCACCTGACACCACTACTCATTTTCCTGAAAGATGTCGTGAATCATGTCATCTCTGCTTATAATTTTTCAAGGGAGCCCCACTACTTACTAAATCAGTCCTACGATACTAGATTTTCAACCTATCTTTTCTCGTTTTGGTATTTTTTCTAGGTAGCTCTATATTCTGTCGTTTCAACTCTGGTTACATGTTTGCTATTCTTTCCACATAATGTATGCAGTCCTACCTCTGTGCTATTGTTTATGCTGTTTCACCCACGCTACTTGTTTTGAGTGCTGGCTCCATTGTTTACTGGCTTTGTGTTTGTTTCTTCATTTATGATATGAGGATCATAATAGCACCTACTTCATAGGGTTTTGTAATTATTATATGAAGAAATCCATACAAAGCCCTTAGAAGAACCCCAGCACAATATAAGTATTCAGGAAATGTTAATGATCATGGTTATTATTATCATCCCTTTCAAGGACCATTTCAAATCCACCTCTTTAGTGAAGCCTTTTTAATTGCCCAACTCGATGTTATTTTTTTCTTCTTTTTGTAGTTCTCTGAATAGCATTTGACATATAATGCCATCCTTCAGAAGAGGGTGTGTACTTATCTTGGCCTGGACTGGGCAATACACTTTCTGAGGCTGAGGAACTTTTATTCACCATTGTATACTCTGAAGGACCTTGTAAAGCACCTGGCACATCTAAAGGACTTAATAAATACTGGCTAAATTGAAAGAACTTGATTTTACTATTTTAAAAACTGTTCTCCAAGCTGAGAAAAAATAGCACATAAAGATAAGTAAATGAAGTAAACATCTTGCTAACAAGGATGTTACTGGTGGAAGATACTGAGATTGATGTCATTAGAGTGTGTGACTTGCCCTGATAACACCCTTTCATTTCTGTTCTCCATTACAGGTCTGCTTAGTGGCCTATCTTGGTTTGTTTATGCTTTGTGTTTCATATCAAGTTGATGAACGGACATGTATCCAGTTTGCTATGAAAGTAAGTTGTCAATTTTCTTTCTCTTTTATCATCGCATAGAAAGAAATATAAGTACAAAACAAAGGAGTGCTTTTTAAGGGGTTGCATATCTGATTATTCTAGAAATTGCATATTTAGGTAGGCCAAAAAATGTTTTAGGAAGGCATTCATCCAGACTTCAAATATAATGCTATTTTTTTTTTAAAGTCTTAATTTCCATGAACTGGCTTGGCATGGAGCATATGAAGTCTGTCCTTTTATGCCCTTAAAAGGAATATTGAAAATTCATCAGTTCGACAAAACACTGTGCCAGGAAAGGATGCCCATATCAGTGCCCACTTCCATGTCTTGGAGGTTATTTGGAATATTTTAATAATGAAGCAGTCTAAGTGCATTTCCTCTCGTAGGTGGGATCACTGAGACAGAAAAAGTACATTGGGTGCATCCAAACAATCTGCACCAAGAAGGGTCTGAGGGCCAAGGGGGAGGAGAGTTGGGATGTGATGGTTTAGCAAGTGTGTGTGCCTTTGTGTGCATGTAGTTTTTCCCTGTTAGAGACAGTGCATTGGGTTAGAGCCAGTTCAGGTACACGGCCTTTTCACTGCAGATAGGATCCACTCCAAAGGGAAACAGAGATACAACCTTTCAGAATCTAGGGAGATAAACACCCAAGTCAGCAATCAGAGCTTGTAGAAGCAAAATTCCTACATTTTCTTTGAACTGCTGTAGCAGAGAACAAAAAGATGTCTGTAATTTTTTTTGTCCACTCACACCATTTACTTTTCTTCTACAAGAAAATACATAAAAACTAGATATTCCTCTGTTCACTAAAACAAGAAAGCACAGGCATAAAAATAAGTCAACTATATTATTTGGAAATTACGAAGATGCAGAAAATAAGATGTTAGTATATTCTAGTATAATTGAAGTTTTTGACATGAAATATAATTTGCAGATAGATGTTGTAAAAGGGTAATTATTGAAATAAAAAATGTTCACATGATATTAAACAGCAAGAAAATATGGCTACACAAAATGTATGGTATTATCCTACAGAAAAAAAAATAGCTCTTATGAGCTTAGAAAAAATAGTTATCTGTGAGTGGTGGGATTATATCTGCATTTTGTAATTTTTTCTCTAATTTTGAAATGTTCTCCAGTGAGACACAACTTTTCTAATTAAAATTAATAGGTGCTATTTTTTTTTAAATGATAGAGTTGGAATGTTGGTGGATATGCCTACATTTGGAAATTTTCCTTCTCCTGAGGGTGTTCCTTAAAAAAAAAAAAGTCAGATAAAGCAGACATTGGTCCATGTGTTTTGTTTTGTTTTGTTGTTGTTGTTGTTGTTGTTTTTGAAAAGAAAGCCTCGGTGATGATTTTTTTTTTAAGCCAGAAATCCTAGTAAAAAATGGCCTGTTAAATTACAAGAATTTTATTCACTAGGTTAAAAAAAAAATGCTCTAGATTACATTTATCAATGTATGTAAAAGGCCCTAATTTCCTCCCCAGATAATGCTAGGAAACAGCAGAGGCAAAAGCATCAGCTCCACAGAGGTCCCAAAAGCCATCTCAACATCTGCATGTAAAATAAGGAGCAAGGGCAAAAAAAAAAAATTCATTGCCAATGTCAGCCAGGTTGAGAATTCCCCACTAGGAGCATCTCATTAACTACCTTTTTATTCCCCCACCTGTGACAGACATTGACAAATTCAGAGGCACTTTTCTCCTGCATATGACCTTTAGTGATGCTCCCTGCGAGCTCTCTAAGATGCCCGTTATATTATTTTCAGTTAGAAAATGAGCTTCAGTCAATCTCAAGGTTTTCCAAAGGTACAACAGGTTACAGCAGACTTTCCTTGTGTTTCTCACACCATTTTGGTGGGAAGGAATAAAAAATATCTTCACATGGTGTTTACACTAGCATAACCACATTTTAGTGTTCTTATATTGATAACCTAGCCCAAGCTTTGTTTGAGAATTTATTTCCTCCTCTTGAACATCAAGAAAGCCAGCGAAAGCCATCAGGTGGTGATGGCAGTATGTCATTGTAGCCTACACACACACACACACACACACACACACACACACACACACACACACACACAGCCTTCCTCCCTTTTTCTTAGAGACAATAGCCACCAGGCTTGCCCTTTCATCTCCAGCTAGCAGTCTTCTTCAGAGGCCCTTTAGCAGGCCCTGGAGGGCCACCCTGGGCTTGGCTGGGCATTGGGCCTCCTGTCTTTCCTTGTGGCTTTAACTTTCTCAGGGCTCACCTTGATGATTTTCTGAAACTAGTCTGGGTTGTGAGCTTGCAGAGGCACTCTGGGGCACATTCCCCATGAGGGCATTTAAGGTGCAATCGTCTCTTACCCACATCCAGGAGGCCCCAAGGCGGCTGCCGCCCCCTCCTGCCTGAGCACGCTGCAGAGGGGCCTTACCATTCCTGCCACAGGGGAAGGTAATTAAATCGAAGGCGAACCGCCCTCCTCCTGAAGTCACTCAACGTTGAAGCTGCAACCGGGTACCAATTAGAGTCAGCCAGCGAGCCAAGCGGCGCCTGAGCTGTTACATAAACGCAGGGGGCCACCGCGCCTCCGCCGGCTGCCCAGTGCCAGACACATGGGCTGACACAGGCAAGACAAAAGCATCCCCAGCCGGGTTTTTATCAAGATATATTTGCTCACATTCCCAAGGTCATCATAAACACTTTCATTGATAGTTTATTCATGCCGAGTAGGTAAAACAAGCCACTTGATTTTAAATTACAAATTCTAACCCAGAAGCTTGTTGCTGTCAGATGAGCTAAAGAAAGCCATGAAGGAAAAATATTACAGCGCTGCAGATGTAGCCCATGGGCTTTGGGGGATCAAGTATAGATTTATGTCTTAAAAAGGATAGAAAAGTTGATTCTGTGGCTCACTCCCGTTTACTTGACCTGATGCTTTCATGGAGTGGGGGAAGCAGAATCGTAATGTGTGACATATGCACCACTGAGAATGGTAAAGGGCATGGCTTTCATTTGTACTCTGGCTGGCTTCTAGCACATTTAAGATGCTCAATTAAAACTGAGCAATCTCCGTGTTTGTGTGAGTATTTACATCCTTTCTACAAGCCAAGTATGCATTGTTACGCTCTCAGCATGACAGAAAATAAGACAAAGCCAGTAGAGTTAATATCCTTAGAGTTCTGAAAACTGGCAGCTCTTGTCGTCTCTACTAATTTGTTTATTTTTCAAATACTTAAATAGTGCTTCTAGGTACCAGACACTGTTCTAAGCCCTTTACAGATACCAACTCTTTTGATCCTTATAATAATCCTGTGAAGTAGGTGCTATTATGATCATCATTCCCAGTTTGCAGATGAAAAAACAGGTACACATGGGCCTGCTTAATTTACTCAAGGCCCATAGCTAGCTGGGAGAGAACGAGGATTTGAACTCAGGCAGTCTGGCTCCCTGGTCCATGCTCCTAAGCATCACCCTGTACTGCTGTATACGTCTTAAATGTCTTGGGCAAATCTTTTGATCTCTGTGCCAAAGGTCATCTTTCAAAAATAGAAAAAAATTCTCATTTCAGCAAATGGAGTTTTGTGAATAATATTTTTTTTGCAACTATTTGAATTATTTCCAGATTGAGAATGAGGAATTATCATCATTACTTCTATATATTGCCCCAATGAATGCTATAGAAATTTGCTAAGGATCTGTGTGTGTGTGTGTGTGTGTGTGTGTGTGTGTGTGTGTGTGTGTGTGTGTTAGATGTAGAAAGGTTATTAAAAGATCTTCTTCCCTCCCAGTCCCACCCATCTATGGCAATAAAAAGTGTAGAGAAAACTCCAGTTGGGACCATTCTAGGAAGCAGATGACTCTCAAGTGGAAGATTATCTGTTTAATTTGGGCCTTCCCTGCCGGTAAAGTCGTAGATGCACCATGTTCCCAGAGCAAGTAATTCCCAGTTGTGTGCTGGCTACACTGGAAAGGCAGCTAAAATAGGCGCATGCGCACAGCGTAGCCAGCACGATTTAATTTGGTCCTCGGCATCAAGAGTTTGAAGTCAATCATCAAGCCTGCATACTCCAGAGCAACCCAGAATATGCTGCTCCAGTGGCCCCTCAAAATAAAATATCTTAGCTTAGCACTCCGGGGTTTCAGAAAATATGGCCACTGAAAATCTTGGGAACAAGACCAGAGCAATGACATTCAATATCACAAATTAAATATTTTCTTTTTAAATTTTGTAATGGTGACACTTTGTATTTATCTGGTTCCCTTTCTCCAAGGGAGACTAAACGTGTTGCGTTTAAGTTTTCTTGTTATATCCCTGAGATATAAGATGTCCGATAAGCTGTTTCACAGGTGAAGAAATGTGGGTTATATGTGACACTCCTTCAGATGATTCGAAAATGAAAAATAGTGTGTGTTTAAGATAACTTTGATGAGATCCACAGGATCTATGCACACTTTTGTAGTCCAGCCATTTGAAGACGAAATGGCGCTAACCAGTTCTGTTGTCTTCCTACACCCTCAGATGTACAGTCAAGTGTCCAGGCAAACTAGACACATGCTTAAGGTACCAGCAGGTAGTGTGCACACACACATGCACACGTACACACATGCACACACATACACACCACTCAAAGAGAAAAAAATACATTTTAAGTATTCTATATTTAAGACTTGAAAACACTTAAAATGGTCAACATGTGGAAAATCACTCATTTGGAGGACATTTGTACACATATTTCATAGTCATATGTATATATGTTTTTATTTGAATTATGTATAGTTGAAGGTAGAGAGAGGGCATAATCTTTTCAGTTACTTTCATCTGAACTTAGACATGACTGAAGGTAATTTTACTCTGGAGAGTTCACATTCACCAGAACTGCTCCTTGTAAGGGGTAATTTTTGACTATGGTAATATAAATCTTGCACTAAGAACTGTGTTGAGCATACTAGTCCCAAAACCTTGGGACTCTTTTCCTTATTTAGACCCTCAGTAGGCGGGACCACTAAGAGAAACATGTAAGTTTAATGAGTACAATCACAAGAACATTTCTCGTCTGTAAGATGGTTTATATTGTGGCCATGTCAATGAACACTCACAATTCTTGATAAAAATATTTCAGGTGTAACATAAATGTTTGACTGGTTCAGGAATTTCACATTTCTTGAGCAGCAGAGTTAGAACTTTAACCACACTTTTCTATCCCAAGGCTAACATGTAGGCCATCAGTATTCAGAACTTTAGTGGATGAGGGACCATTTAGAATTTATTTTCATGCTCAGGAACTACATAGTCACAACTAGATTTGGGATGAAACTTGTAGGTGGTGAAGCTGACATCTAGTCACCTACCTACCTTCTGGAGCCATAATATTTTTTTTCTCCTAGTAACTGCTTACTGGCGACCCTGGCATTTCTGGACACAGTTTGGCAACTACTACTTTGAACATAATCTTTTTTTATTCACCCGTGTTGCTAGTTGACCAGTTATTGCCAATTTAGGCCAAAACAGTATTTACATTGCGGAAATTTGTTCTTTACTTTCTAGTCTTGTTATAATTTTTATATCAGCAGTTCTTGGGGTCAAAACAAGCAAAGAACGCCCTTTGGGGATGGCTCCTGTGTTTGGGATTCATCTAAGCTGCTTGCTACAGCCATACACAAACATCCCTCAATCAAGCTAATATTGTTGGCTCAGTTCATGAAAAGCACCCAACATCTGTATGACAAATGAAAATATAATCAGGGCTTAAGGGTTGCTCCCTGACAAATAAACATGGAGCCCTTTCCACATCTTGAGTACTGAGGAGAGACATCAGGGAATGTCCTGGGAGAGAAGAAAAAGGACAGCTTTTATTAATTAGCTTTCTCAATCGTCATTCAATGTTTTTTGTAACCGGAAAGGTTTTCTTCTGCTTTCTTGCAGCTGTTGTACTTTTTGCTGAGCGCCCTTGGCTTGATGGTCTGTGTGCTGGCCACAGCATTTACTGCTTACCACTATTCACAGCTCACCCAGTTTACCTGTGGAACCGCACTCAACTCCTGCCAGTGCAAACTGCCCTCCTCGGAGCCACTCAGCAGGAACTTTGTGTATCGAGATGTGACAGACTGTACCAGCATCACTGGCACTTTCAAACTGTTCTTACTTATCCAGATGATTCTTAACTTGTTCTGTGGCCTTGTGTGCTTGTTGGCCTGCTTTGTGATGTGGAAACACAGGTACCAGGTCTTTTATGTGGGTGACAGGATATGCTCCCTAACAACTTCCGAAGGCCGGCAGCAAAAGGTCTAACATTCTTGCTCAAAGGTGGGAGAGAAAACAGCACACCTACTAGCTGAGGTTAAGAGAAAGGGAGAAAGAAAAAAAAAAAACTTTTGACAATAATTGTTCTAAATGAATATTCACTGTTCTAAATGAATATTTTTATAGTTGTCAGGAAATGAAAAAGCATTGATTCAGGTTTCTATAGTATTTTTACAAATTTTTATGGGAAAAAGATCCAAATTGAATTTAGGATATTAAAAGAACACAAGAACACTAAATAGGGAAAGGATTGCGTAGATCTATCTGTACAGTTGAGTTTATTTCTAATACTCATTTTATCCATTACTTTTATAATCGTCTTTCCTATTAGTCTAGTTTGATAGTATGAATTGGCATTTCAGGCCCACTTGCTGAATTTTGTAGAGTTTTTTCCAAGCCTTCCCACCCCCAACCAGGACATCCTCAGTGTGTCTTGGGGAAAGGCAGGGGGTAGGGGAAGAGCTGAATGGACAGATTGACTGGTAGGGATGTCTTCAAGGCAGGAGACAACCTACAGGAGCAGAGAAGAAAAGGAAGAGACTTTGCAAAAGGCTAAATAATTATAAACACCTGTGCTGGGGGGCAGCCTTTTCTCCTCAGCTCCCTTAGTTTGGCTCCGAGAGCAAATCACTTGCTGAGTGATTCGGATGATTGTCTGCCTCTCAATAATTGAAAGTTGGTGGTAGTTGTATTCTTAATGATGTAGAAGGTTTAAAAATAATTACATTATGCTTCTATTCTATCATCTAAAACAAATCATTAAAACCAATTTCTAGCTAATTGTTAATTATAATTATGCTCAGAAGTCTATTTAATGAGCCCTGGCTGTACTTATATAGCACAGTCAGTATTAGGAGAAATTACTCTCATAAGAGAGGAGGTTTTTTCTTTTTTCTTTTGAAAGCCAAGCTTTACAAGGGAGAAAAAATTTTTTATTAATAGCTCAGGTTAAATATACTCATTTAAACAAAAACAAGAGCATTTGTCACGGGAATGTTTATACAAATAGCACATTTGTGATATGTTTTAAAGTGTCTCTCTTGGCAGCTAAGTACTTTTAGAAAGATTGGGTAACACCAATGTGTTCCATTCACAAAACTATTTTCGATATGAAATCTCATTATTGATTTGTATACACAGTCAACCTGGAGATTGAAATTAATGTTTTGAAGTCCTGTATTTGAGCATTTACATATTGACTTGGAAGGTAATTTTTGTTTTGTTTTTAAGTGACTGTGACTTAAAAAACACAAGTGCCCTATGGTGGGAGACTTTTCTCTCTTAATATTGTTATTATTGAATTTGGAACAATATCAATGTTTTAAGGAAGGAGCTCAGAATGCAAATTCACGCAGCATAAATTTTATCAAGAACTTTCTTAGTATGCTCTGTTGAAAGTAGAAATTCAGTATAATTGAATTCAGTTTGCCTCTCCACATCGCTTATTGATATACTTTATTAATCATGAAATTCTACCCCAAAAGAAAAACATTTTCTTGTTTGCCTTAGTAGATGAATAATCCCATTGATTGTGATTATAGTGTCGATTTCTACACAATATAAATACTCAGCTAAAAAGGAAAATGTTAAATCAGTTAGTTGGAGGATTATAAATGTCTTTTATGTCCTCCAGATAAAATACCTGATTCACAGATGTTAAAACCTTTATATGTATTGACTTGCTTTAAAAATGGCCTTCCTACACACTAGCTCAGGCCAAGAAGCCACACTGGAGAGCATAGATGATAGGACACTAGAGCGGATGTTTGATCACACACAAAGATTACATTGACAGAACACCACGCATCCTGATGATGACCTGAAAAATACTTTGTGCCCTGTTTAAAAAAATCCCAAGAACTGAATTCATTTTGATTTGGACAATTGTCTACATAAAGAAGAAAATGACTGAGAATCTGAAATGTCATAGGCTGTTCTTTAAAGAATGAGAAAATAGTGCTTTAACGCTAATTAATATGAATCAGGAGCTACTGGAAGCACACCCTGCATACCTTTAACAACTTTTTATAGCAAACACTACAGATTTTTATATTAGAAAATTAGAATTCTACACATCACTAAGGTGCTCTATGCTTTACAAGTGATTCACAGGGTATTTCAAATAGTAGAAAAACTTTAGCTGATGTGCTTCTTTTTAAAATAATGCAACCAGTAAGAACTGACATGGTGATAAGCTTGATAATATATATTTATGATTTTGCTATTGTATAATGGAATCATTCTTAACTCCCCAAAGAACAAAAAGATTGTAAGTAAAAGAAGGAACAAAAAGAAAAAAAAAAGAAAGAAACAAGGAAAATATTTCTGTTATGTGAAATCACTGCATATTGATACATGTAAGAACTGTGTTGAATGAATAACAAACTGCTTTGGACTGGATCTGAAGTATTTTGAGTTTGTAGTTTGCAAATATTGAAGTTACAATAACGGCAACAGAAAAGGAACAGATACACAGCTTTACACTTAGCAAAATGTTACATGTAAAATCTGACAAGGAGCCAGGATGGTGACTATCTTCTCTCTAAACCATAAAACAGTAAGATTTGCGCAATCCTCCTCCTCTTCCACCTCCTTCAGGAGAATTAAATGAATCAAGACTTTGGAAAGAGGGAGAACAGCCGAGACTTGGCAGTACTTGAAAAAGGAGGAATACAGCAGCCTAAATGTACAGACTTTGTAACCGAGCCCACTCAATCGGTCTGCGCGTTCACGTGACCACCATCTGTGCCTCCTTCACGCCATCCAAATTTGTGTAGGCAGTGCCTTGGAGCCACGCCTAAAAATATAGCTACACCAGGCCCTAGAAACTGTAAAGTAACAGGCCTAACTTTTTCCCCCTCTTTGGATTAAAAGTCTATATGATTTCTTTTGAGGAGTTTCTAGCTGCACACATCAGTGTGTTGTTCTGACAATGAGGACCCATCATATGTGTGTTTTCTATTCATTTCCGGGACATTAGAATCTTTTTGATGTTATTATACTCCCCCTCTTGCATGCAGTATACCTGGAATATGTTAACAGAGTTTTAGTGAAGGGTGGGATAGAGATTCTGAGGGACAGTGGTGAGAAGTTATTTAAAGATTGTCAGAAAAAAAAAAAAAAACCCCAAATTGTCCTGGAAAACCAATCAGTTCTTATCATGAGGCATACCTTGACATTTTCTAAGAATTGCCCCTGAACTATTGCTATGTATCCATAAATTTCTGTAAATCATGTTGGCTCTCAGTTCTTACTACATTCAAACTACCATGTTTTTTAGACGTACATTGTATATTCAGGATAGTAATGTTAAAAAGAACTGATGGCCAGGTATGTTGACTCACAGTAGAAACGTTCATTTGAATGAAAGCTCAGTAGTTTAGACTGTGAAATGAATACCTTGATGCGTTTCTTCTGATTTTCTAGTACTTTATTATCGCAAATGATTATCCCCTTTAAAAATATTGGTCTATACTTTGGTGTTGTGGTTTGATTCTTCCAGCACTGATGAAATAGTGAATAGAAAACACAGTGTTTCCTATATGTTTGAGGTGGTTGTTTTTAAAGGGGATGTGTATCATACAGATCTCTTTGTTAATAAAATTTTCATAATCTCCAAAAACACCATGTTTGGATGTGATTTAAAGTGATGGTATGTTACACTTGAGCTGGTATATGTAAAATCTCTCAGATTCACATTTACTTAAAAAAAAATCTGATTTTGGAATAGATGAAAACTAATATTCATTTCGACTCCTTTGTTCCAGTGACTGTCTCTGTCTTGGTACACTGAACTTATGTAGATGTCAAGTTTGTAAATACTCTCCAGGCAAAGGAAGCCTGAGCTGGAAAATATCTTGTCAGAGGTGCTGAGAATGCTGATCTTAATTTATATCCACCGATGTCAAGGAAAGCTTGGTTTAAAGAATGGGATACATGTTGAGTGTCATATGTTCAATCACATTCTACATTTAATTAGATGGAAAATCAGACCACCTATTCCATTTCAAATCTGAATGCAAGGACTACTTTTTACCATTTTTAATCATTGATTATACTGTAAAATGCAATGTTTCTTTTTGTTTAATTTAGTTTAAAAAGCTTGTTGAATGCAAAGGAAAGGAATAATGATTTAGGATGCATGCTCTGAGCTGGATTTTCTATCCTTATTTTTAAGGCTGTAGGTCTTAGATTGGAAATCTGCTGCTTTTCTGGCTGTGTGACTTCAGATAAACCATTTCGTCTTTAGCTTCCTCATTTGTAAAGTGGAGAAAAACGTCACAGCCTCACAGCATCATGGGAAAGTTAAATGAAATGGCACCTAACAAAGTGATTAGCTCATTGAGGAAGCTTAATAAACATTTGGTTTCTTCCTTCCTTAGCCGAGTTCTACACAGCTTGTGACGCTTACCATGGATGCAGGCTCCCATCCCCATATCTAATTAGAAAAGGTGCTCTGCTTTGCTTCCCCTCTGTGACTTCCTTCTTATAAACCAGAAACATTATCAAATGGACCTCAAACAGAAATTCTACTTTTAAAAGAAGATAGCACCAACTCTTACTGATAATAGCAAATGGGTATGTGCTGGCTGGATCCCCATTTGTTGGTTTACACATCTGGATGTTTCTTGAATATGACTGTCTTCTCTCAGTTCTTCTCCCAGGCAGAAGTAGAAGCTGAGACATTTCTCCTCACTTCTAATTTAATGTAATAGAAGCATGTTTAACTCCGACTTTTAAAAAGAAAACTTTATTGAACTTTGGTAAATTCTCAGTCCACTGTATATTAGGTTGTAATATACAAGCTCTCATTTATTTAAAAACCAACCATCAAGAACCTTTGTTATGCTTGACTCTGTGAGTCACTGATTCTCATTCAAGAATCATAAAAAGATTTATTTTTGAGCATAGTCAGAAAATACCACTAGAGAGTCATTCTCCAGGCTGGATATGAAAACACTCACATGAATCTTTAAATCTGTGGCAAATTTAATTATCGAAATTATACAGCCAGGAATCTACTTTTTCCCTTGATAGAGTCCATCTATCTTTATAGTTCATAATAAATTACTGTAAATTATTTTTTCATTTGACACATTCATATCTTTTATAAGTTAGTCTTTATGAAGTGAAAAACTAATATTGGTTATTGTATTCTTTTAAATTCAGATTGTAAGCAAATGAAAATAAAACTAATGTATGGGAATGCCAGCTTGGAGATAATTCATTCTTTCATTTCTCAATCCCTTTCAAAGCATGAGTTTTTAGAGGAAATCTTTTTCTGTTTGGGTAGTTCATCAGAAATATCCTTTAATCAAAGGGATGACGAACATACGCTCATCTGTGATTCTTGAAAAAAAGCAGATAATAGGACAATAATCCAAATGCAAAGATTTCAACTGAGACATGAAGTCTTCTGTTTAACAAGGTCCTCTGACTAAGGGACGGGGAGGAGGATGAAGAAGACCAGAGATTCATTTGTGAGACCTGTGTTTGCTTTCTTCTTCCACAAGGAAGCCTGCTGGAGAGGGAGGCAGAGATTTCTGATGAGGCAAAGGCCCACCTGCTGCTGCCAGGAACTGTGGAGGAGGCTTGGATAACACCTCATGAGGGGGCTGAACAATTAAATGTCAGAGGGCACATTGGAGTCCCTGAACCTACAGACTTTGGTCTACACATCTCTTTGGGTGGAGCGTTCCATTTACTGTTTGACTTCCTATGCAGACCATTCTCCCCAGAAACTCTCACTGAGTTGTCTTTGCTTGACCAGGTATGATTGCAGACAGCAAGAGGATGCCTTGGACTACAGAGGACAGTGGCACTGGTGACCAGAGAAGATGACTGTAATCTCAGGAAATGTACCTCAGATTGGTCTCCCTACATCTTCCCAGTCATGTGTTTATTAGAACATTGATTACCCAGGGTACATCTGAAAGTGGTGTGTTGGCCACAGTGTATTGTTGGAAATAGAGGAATCAGAGTCTGAAAAGTATGTGATCATAGTTGGCTCCAATCTCAAGGTGTTGTCTATTCTTTTTCTCTCAAAATATAATTGATGCACTATAGACAATGTTCCCTCAGATACCTTTATAAGCAAGTGTAGACTTTTAATATTTATTAAATATTTTTTTCTAGATTGTAACAAAAGTAACGAAAGCATAATTACACAATTGAAAAAAGAGAGAGCTCACATCATTTTAATTTAGAGAAGCTTAAGACATGGGACATTATATAACCAATGGCTGGGTATGTGCACTTAGGCAAATGTAGGGAGCAGTGACTTCATCAGTACATTGGGGACTGGATAAGATGACCATACATGAAAATCTATATTCTACTTGGCTTAGCTTGGGTTAGAGTAAGAGCAACCAGTCTGGTAAACCCCTCAATCCCTAGATTTCAAAGTCTCTCTGGACAACTTCTGGTAAAATGATCAAATATATATAAATGATATATATATCAGATATATAAATTGGGATTTATATATCTCTCTCCTGGGCTCTTTCTACTCTTTCAGAGAAGAGACTGCCACTCCCCCTTCCCCAATTCCATTCCACAGCTAAACCTGCCCCTCCTTCATCCCCTGTCCCATCTGTTTGAGACTCGACTATGATATCATTAACTCAAGTGCTGAGGGTGAAGACTTTAAATACAATTTTTCAGTTCAATAGGATATTCCTGAAGATCAGAAAACTTTTCAGACCCAGAGAAATGAGGCATGATGCCAGGGAGGGGAGACCTGCCTAGTAGTCCTTCAAACCCAAACATATAGGTATCCACTCACTCTGTCTGATCAGAAGAATTAGTTTCAGAGATGGTGAGACTTGGAGCGCATTTCCCATAAGCCTCTGCTATGGCTGCGGCTTGGGAACCCGTGTGGGTCTGCGGCTAAACAGGCTGCTGGTTACAGCTGAGCAAATCTCTGCTCAAACTGGTTGAAGGGAAGCATCTAAAAGTCTGAGGGAAGGGATTTTTCTTCCCACAATCTCAGAGGGCATTTTATTGTGGAAGGCAGAATGAGTAAGAAAAGGGAGGAATTCATGCAGAACCTCTTTGCCCCCAGTGTCGGGCTCCCTGAGCATTACTTGTGACAACTCACCAAGGTTGACTAACTTTGCTCAGACCCCCGGGCTTCTTTATTCATCCCACACAGAACACCCTCAGAGACTGGCTTGGCTTCACATTGCTGCCAGAGAAGGACGTGTCAGGCAATAAGCAGGAAAAAAAATGCTCATTTCTTATTGAAAAAAGTCCCAAATTGTAACTTAGCAGAGTGAACTTTTTTCTTTTCTTTCTTCTTCTTCTTTTTTTTTTTTTAATTTCCAAAATGTGCTTTCCCCCAGAGTCCTTGAGCACAGACCTGTGGTTTTTCTCTCTCCTGGGTTTTACAGTCTATCTGCCTCAAGCCAAGAGACTTGGCTCTGTTTCCCCTGAGTCAGAGTCTCGGCTGGTAGCTGAACCCAGGAAGCCCAGGCCCCACATCTCTCCCTGGAACCACCAGACCACACAGCCTCCTGTACTCAATCCTTTGGCTGGATGTCCTGCCTCCGCTTTGTTTGGAAAGAGATGTCTTACGTAACTGCAGAATCTACTAAATGCTTCATTGTCTTCCACTTGGGAGAGCTCAGAATAACCCATTAGTGACTTATGACTTATCGCAAAGATAGAATCTATTACCACATATCCACAGCCCCCGTGGAGCGAGCCTCACCTCTCCTACTTAGATCAATAATCATCAAGGACTCAATGATTGTGGTCTTTGGGAATTTATAAGTTCAGGACGAGGTGCAGGAAATACAAAGCCTAGTTCATCATAGGTCACAGTACTTTGCTCAAGCAGCACATGAAAGTCATTTGTAATTCAAGATTAAGATAAGCATAAACAATTATGATCTGATTATTCTTTTATTAATCTGATTTTGATAAACAGCTGATGAAAATGGAAGGTGTCACCAGAGAAAAGATACCCAGGCAATGAAACCAGTTTCTCTTATCTCACTGAGCAGGGATTTATTCTGAGGCTCCTATTAATAGTTTTCAATGCCAAGAACTGTGATCATTGCCCTGGATTGCAAGAGCCTTCTGAGTAGAATGAGAGAAACCCATTGGGTAAGGTTTTCTCCTCCATCTTTATTTTCTATGAATCTCTGATTAGTCCTATTGGGACTTCCAGTAATTACTTTAAGCTGGCACCCCTAGAAGAAAATATACCTCTTAGGATTCAATTAAAAATGAAAAGAACCTCTGCATGGTGTTGCCAAGGAGCTTTTACTGAATCAGGCAGGGTGCAGACCAGGAGGAATAAAACACTGTGCATTAGATGACATTTCCATCTGGTTGTGCTGCCTGAGCAGCCCTAGGGAGAAAAGCTAGGGAGAGGGGGTGGGGGAAAGCCTGCTCCAGTCTGCACTCTCTTCCCCATGGACCTCATAGTCTTTCAATGATCCCTCAAGGCTCCTCCTTATTTCTTTCTACAGGAGACATTTTTTCATCCGGGACCAGCTATGTGATTAGTTTCAGTAGAGGCATATTTCTTTCCCTGCTCAGTGACATGTGAGCCCTCGGCTTTCAGAAAGGGTCTCTCCTTGAACTTGGTGAAGTGCAGCCATTTCAAGTCTACCTGAGAAGCATGGAGAAAAGAGGTGAGGGGCTATCTCCCCTGTGACAGCAGCCCTGCTACTTCCCTATGTCTCCATTTCATATACCAACCCACCAAGTTCAACACATGGATCTTTGGACAGCAGCAACCAACTGAGTGTGTAAGAAATTTGGGGGTGTTGTTTTGTGTGCAAATGTAGCTCAGGACTCATCATATTTAGTTCACTAAGTTAGAAAAAGCAGAGAGTAGAAGGAGAATTCTATTCTGGCTTTAAAAGTATGGTTTCCCCAAGGATCTCTGAAGCCTAAGCATCTTGCAGGAGCTACTTGCCTATATAACATGGTAAAATTTTAGGTCATGGAAAACTCTACCAACTTTGAAATACTAAGAAAAAAATCTACTTCTTTTGGTTTCCTATTTTTATAGACAAAGTGGAGTTCGAGTCCACCTCAAATGAGAAAATTGAATAGTTTCCAATTTATTTGAATACTATCTGCATCCAAAAATGGATGAGGACTACTAATACTCAAAACAACTCAAAAGGCAGTGCTTAATGGAAGTGTTATTATAAATGAGCAGTAGCTCATGGAAGTGTCATTATAAATCCATTTTCCGTATATAATGCTAACTGTTACGTAGGAAGGATTTAGAATAGACATGGGAAGAAATCTACTACAGTATGCAGATATGAACGTATCATCAAGGGAACTTGTAGAAACTCTATGCCTTACCATGGAAATAATCCTATCCTGAAGATTATTAATAAAATAATACGCAACTCTTTTTCTAGAATGGGCTTCATTCAAATCCTACCCAAAAGCTATGAGAAAACAAACTCTTCCAACCAAAAATCATGAAAATTTACCAAACCAACAGACTTCTAATTGTGTCATGTTCTCTTCTTATGTGTCCTCTGACCTCTTCTATGTCTAAAAATACTTCTGGCTTAGGGAATTCTGGAGACAGGCCAAAAACAGGGAAGTTTAGGGACAGCAGAAAGTAATAGAATTGAAATATCAATAAACTACCATTTCAAGGTAACAATAAAAAAAAATAGTAAAAAAAAATTTTAAGAATAGACTACATTTTTAAGCATATATATGAAAATATGATTCTCTTTAGCTAGACATGGGAAATCCTAGAAAGTTATTTTAAGGAGCTTTTGAATTCAGTGTCTATATGTATTTGAGAGGCTATATATTATGGTCATTAAGAGTATGGTTCTGAAATTAGATTGCCTGGGTTTGAATTCCACTGTGTGGCCTCCGCTTATCCTTTCTGTGTCTCCCTTCTTCAGTTTCTTCATCTGGAAAATAATAATAGGGTTTTTGTGAAGAATGAATGAATGAATGATTATCTGTAATAGATTTAGAACTGTGCCTATGGTAAGTGTTTGATGATGATGTTGTTGATTAGTGTAAACTGTCAACAAATTGAAATTCAAGGGCACATCAGGAAACCAGAACAGTGGGGGCACCCAAAATTCCTATAGCAAACATTCTACAAAAACACAAATGAATAGTTTTTATTTTCTGGAGCCTAAGTACAAAACAGTAATCCCTCTGTCTTGGACAATCTTAGAAGTGCAATACAGATGATTTTCTTGTGTTTCTTCTCCAGCCATAATTTCTATTCAGTGGGCAAACTGGATTAGGGCTTCAAAGTCCTGGCATCTGAGAACTCTGAGCCTCTCTGACAGGGAAGAATAATATGCCAGGACCAGAGTAAGAATTTTACATCTCAGAGCCATCCCATGGCCTACTCCTCTGCTCCCATAGATACAGGTGACTCCAGGTTATAATAAATGCCTCATACAGCCTTTAAAGGGATAAAAAAGCCACAAAGAGCTTCAATCAGTGAGCTGTATACATTGAGAAGGGCAAACCCACCATCTCTCCTTTGGAGACACTGGTGGGTTTATGAATTAGCTGGCAGTTATTCTCTTCCTACCCGTGCATCAGCTCTTAGCCTCTGCCTCATAACAGCAACTCGGGCAACATGCTGGCGCAGAACCTTGGCAAAGCCCTGGTAGGGACCTCTGTGTGACAATAAAATAGCTGATAACAAACTGGAATCCTTGAATTTTACATGTCCATGTCCAGATAGCCAAGGTCAACACTAGAATCCAAGAGATAAACTCCGCAGAGGGCTTTTCCAAAGCTGTCCTTAACAGGCTGTGTTGCATGCCCCAGAAGCCCTTTGGAGCACACAACAGCCAGAAGTGGGCTTAAAATGCAAGATGCCTCTGTCCAAACCTAAATACAGAGTCCTATAAATCAACATCTTGAGTACTCCGAAGAGCTAAGATAAACGAGATTTAGATTTGCAACATGCCTGTGATTAAAAATAGAAATTAAATACAGACATGAGCAAAATATCCTGTTAGGGAAGAGGTGCCTTCCTTGCCTTTAGGAGAAATGTAATGGGATCTAATCTGACCACCAGCAGACGCTCCAAGCCACATTTATTGCTCCGACAGTAGTAGAAATATGAGGTCAAAAAGAGACATGGCCAACACCATGCTAGACCTCAAACCACCTCCCCTCTTGCCCCAAGTTTATTCTCTTTCTCTGCTTTTCTTTCATGCAGAGGAAGAAGAACCACCACCAGGGGAAAGGACCATTAGCATGAAAGCCTTGCCTAGCTGCCTGCTGAGTATTGTATTCTTTCTTTCTATAACACAAAAGCAATTCTGGATGAAAAAGAGGTGGACTGTCAGAGGGAATAAAATGTGAAGTACTTAAAAACAAGTACCAGAGTTTTCACACTGTATTCTATGGAACCTAGGGTATACTGAAGGCTCATGTACTCTTTTGTAAGAGGAATTAAGCTTCAGGTGGGGTTTTTTAAATAAAATTATCAGATTTTAAAATGTTTTTTAGAGATAATATTTCTTTTTTAACCCTAGATTATATATATTCCCATTCACACTCTACATCTGTGCATTTTCCTCCAAGTGCAGTCATGTCCCTGACATAAAGCAAAAGGGAGAAATGTTTTTCTACTCTGAAGTTTTAAATTTTGAGTCTTGTTTTTACAATCAAAGTTATTTATTACATTTGTTTTACTATAATAAGGAAACGCACAAAAAGGGAAAGGAAAATGTTTTACAATCTCTCTTAGTTTACCACCAAATCTTTCTCCTCGATATTTACTTCTTATGTTAAAACCTTATGTTAGAAATGGAAGAAATCTTTCATGTACAACTTGCTCATTTTACGGAAGAGCAAACCAAGGCCAAACAAGAATTAAGTGACTTGCTCAGGATTATTTAGATCTCTCTCTCTCTCTATCTTTCTTTTTTAACATAAATATTTGGCATAAATTCTTCTTTTTTCTTTATTCTTTCCATATTACTTTAAATATTTTACTGTTTGATTGGGATCTGCAATTATACAACACTCTCATTTCAGCAAGTTGAAAATCTCTGGTTAATATTCTCAAGGAGGCTAAGCAAGTCCTGTTGGTCCCCCCCCCCCACCCTGCCCCCCACCCCACTGGGACAGGGAGACACTTCACATTCATTTTGCTAATATATTCCAGGACATTTCTTCTAATCTTTTTTTTTAAATAATAATAAAATAAATTAATAAAATAAAAGTTACTCATCTGCTACCAACCTCGATGATTCCAAGTGAGCAGAGAAATGGAAAAGGTGATTCAGGGGGACCCAAGAGCCTGTTTGAAGCAGAGTAGCTATAAGCATGACTAGGAAATACTAAGGGGTAAACCAAAGCAGTCTCTTTGAGAATGTACATTTGGCGGTGTTTGTCTGACATTGGTGACTGGAATTCCCAAGGGAGCTTTCTGTCTGCCCTGTTAAAAACATAGACTCTATAACCAGTCAGATTGCCAGGAGTCCAAGTCTAGATTTTGCTACCATTTACTAGCTGCAGACACTTGGAAAAATTCATTAACTACTCTATACCTAAGTTTTCTACAGTCATAAAATGGGAGTAATAAGCACACCTATGTCACAGGGTCGTTGTGAAGATTACATGAGTTAATATCTGTAATGTGCTGGAAACAGTGCCTGGAACATTCTAAGAGCTCAATCTATGCTTATCATTAACATAGCTTAATATCAATCTTAACTCCCAGCCCATCTTTGAATCTGAAAATATGGGCCAAAGATGGATAAGGAAGGGAATTGCTTTATTATATTTGACCAGGTGTTTGGAAAACAGTATGGTTGTGACCTGACAATGAAGAACTCTTTTCCTATCCCTAAAACCAGTAAAGCATACTTGCTCACAACTAACATTCAGAATAAAGAGCACTTTCCAGAATATGCTTTCTTAGAGAATTCTCTGGTAGACTTCAGACTTTTAGAGTGAAGTCTGGTCTCTAGTTAATATAACAAGCCTCTCTGTAACTAATATGAACTGGATTTTCTGATTGTGGCACCAGATCTGCAACAGAGAATGACAGTCTCACCAATTCCAAATCTTCAAATATAAGGTTACTTTTAGACTCTTCTCCAAATGCTTCTACTGTCAATAAGCATCGGATATTCCTTCCCAGTCACCTTCTTGTGCCTTTGGTGATGTCCTTTTCAAAGCTGGACTTATCCTCTGAGGAACAACATGCTGGTAGTTCTAAAAAGTGCCACGATTTCAGAGCCAGCTCTTCTAGATGCATGAAAAGATTTGGTGTGCAAGTAATGAGACATTTCTTATCAGATCATCAATCTTTTCAGTGTTGTGTCAATCCTTTTGACTTTAAGAAGGTTGCAATGGACCTCTCAGGAAGTGTCATGTAATTATCAGCAACAGGAAAAAGAAGGGAAGCGATCTAAAGAAAATTTCCAATGGCAATTAATTGGCCTAACGCCGATAACATTCTGAAGACCATTTTATGCTGATCTGGGAGTCCTTAATAATGCTAATGGGATCATGCTGTAGGACAACCTTCCACTGTTTCTGATTTTTTTTTTTTTTTACCTGTGTCTTTTGTACAACCACCAGTGTAAATATACAACACACAAAACAACTGGAGAACCTGGTGGATTGCATAAACTCCTTCCAAAGCAATCAGGTCTCGTCTCTCCCACTGTGTTAGAGAAAATGCAACCTAAAGCTTAAAAACATTGGACGTTGGAATCCATAGGTAAAACAGAAATAAGCACCATCATTGGTCACACTGCCAGAACAGTGAGAAACATACTTCACCTGCTCAACTTGAAACGAGGACTGGGCTCCCACTTATCTCCTGTGCAGCAAGGGACTAACGTGAAATCAGCCATGGAGAAGCCTGCCATGGTCTCAGAACAGGCTCTGCCACTCCGTGCGGTGCCCTTGGCAACATCACAGAAGCTGGAGGAGCTGGGAGAGGCTGGACCGAGGAAAAGGAAAGAATGGCATGAAATATGATGCAGCTGCTGAACTTTCTTTTCATTAACTTTAAATTGTAGCTATTTCTAGACTTTTGGATACCTGAAAGAAGAAAAAAGACCAAAAAGACAATCTGTTTGTTTTCAGCTTAACTCAAAATGAGCAATAATGAAAGTAATTCAGCCTAGGGCAGAAAGATAGGACCTCCATCTCCCTGCTCCCTGCCTTCCAGTTCTGTTTAGCTAGAAGTTTCCATTTCAGATCTCCTCCTCTGGAGCAGGAAAAACATAGCTTCAGAAGGAGGTTGTCTTTGCATCTGTCTCCTCTGTCCCCCTCACCTGGAACCCAGAGTGATTCAGCAAAGTGGTCCCTTCCAGGGTAGGAACAGAGCAGAGCATTTGTAATGTGGCTGTAGAAGTGGGTGCCATCTTTCCAGCTTGCTTATTCACGCTGTCCCAAAGCACATCTATTAGAAATGGCCAACAGCATCTGGATCATTAAATTATTTATGTACTCTATTTTCCAAGTGTCCAAGTGACCAAGAAGATGTTTCTTGGCTGTGCTAGGCCAGCAAAGACCAGCATGGATGGTTGGGAACATGATGGATAGAGGGGCAGGTGTTAGAACTCATCTCCAAATCCTGAAGTGTTCAAGATCCTAGCACTCCAGTCCCCTCTCTGATCTTCTGCTCTGAAGTACCCTTCATTACAATTGGATCCATAGATCTTTGAACTCTCGTACCTCTTGGTCATAGGATAAAAACAATGACAAGACGGAAAGGAAATATAAAAGATTTAATACTTCAATACATGTTTATTGAGTACCTATTTTGTGTTAGTCATCTTTCTAGGATCTGGATGTATAAAGATCAGTGAAGTTTACATTCGTGTGGGAGAAACAGACCATGAAAATATGAGTAGATAAAAAGAACATTTTAGATAGTGGTTAAGTATTATGAGGAACAGAGTCTTATGGGAGAGAATGAAGGGGCAACATTGAGATGATAAGAAAAGATCTCTTTCAGGATGTGCCATTTGATCTGGGACCTCAGTAATGAGAAGGAATGACCCATACATTGATCTGGGAAAGAAAGCATGCCAGGTAGAAGGAACAGCAGGAGCTAAGGCTCAGGAATGAAGTTGGGCAATCAGAGGAACGGAAAGAAGCCTAAGAAAACTTGATCAGAATGTCGGAGGGGCAAGCTGCATACTGGATAGGAATGAGGAGATAAGTGGAGTCAGATCATAAAGGGGCTTATAGGCCATGAGGAGGAGTTATGGAACCACTGAAGTGTTTGTAAGCAGTAAAGTAACATGAAGTTTATCCTACCTGTTTCCCATTCCTACATATGACATACGTGCACACACACACACACATGCAAACAGGGAAGATATGTGATTAGGGTGAAACAGAGTTTGGATTATGAAAACATTTTATGTTTTATAATTGAAAGTTACTTCAGATTTTGATATTTAGAAGGATAAACAATTTATCAAAAATGCAAGAGGAAAGGCTAGGTTGAAAAATAAGACAAATACTTCCTTGAAGCTCTTTTATAAAAGTAATACCTGAAATGGAACAGCATCATCCACACACAAGTCATGCAAGACATTATACTTTCAAAGCCAACTTTTAAAATATTTTGACATGGCTAGAACAGGTACACAACAGGAAAGAGGAAGCTGATGGCTTCCACACGAAATCCCCAGGACTTGCATATCCATTCAGAGAAGGCACGACTTGGTTTAAGAAACCAATAGCCAGTAGTTTACAAGTGGTGTGGTTTGTCCATATTTGCACAGTGTACCAGGTCTCCCTCCGCGATCCAGACGAGAACTCTCAGTTTTACCCACTTCTTTAACCACAATGGTGTCTCTTTGTTCCCGGACACTGGAGCACTCTGGAATACCCAGTCAGTGGAAGGACTGGGACAAGTCAACGTGCTGGAGTGTTGACCTATGAAACTCCTTCAAATATTTTTTTTCTATGTGACTTTCTTTCTTGTCTTCCTTATTTCCTTCCTTCTCTTTCCTTTCTTTCTTCTTTCTTTTCAATGATTTCAAGAAAAGGAAAGAAAAATGTTACAGAAAAGCGAAATGATTTTTATTTTGAATTCCGTGATTATATCCAATACAAGTAAAATTACATAATATTATTCTTGTAAAAGGATGGAGTTTTAAACACCTAGTGATTAGAGGTGTTTTTCAGACTACAGGTAAATAGAGACTGCATATCCACAGAACGTCTTGTTGTTTAAAGCAAATATGTACAAAAGTCAAACAAATACCTTAAAAAAAAAACAAAGTTAATGTCTGAAGAAGACTATGACTTGAGCAGAGTAGTTATTAATAAAAAATAAATAAAAACATGAATTACTTGTAGATGTATTTTTATTCAGTTCATCATATTTATCTTCTTCCAATTTACAGACATAATGTAATACAAAATATTTTAAAAGACTAAAAAAAGTCAAATATTAAATAAGATAGAGAGAACATACATAAAATAGTAGAAGCTACTATGATTAAATAAATACTTAACTCTGAAAAATATAGACACTTTCTGTCATATATCCTACTTTCATAGTTATTCCAGAGCCCTAAATAAATTAGATTTGAAATTTTCATTTTTACCTCAAATCATTCCTTCACTTGAATAGACATTGGAAGTAAGCTCAATGATTAAAAATCTAACGAATAAAAATATAGGAGGCTGAATATTGGCCTCCTAAAAGATATCCATGTTCTAATCCCCAGATTCTTTGAATGTTTCCTTGATAGCAAAAAAAATGACTTTGCAGATGTTATTAAGTTAGGATCTTGAGATGGGGAAGTTATCCTGGATTATCCAGGTGGGCTCTAAAGGTAATCACATGAATTCTTATAAGAAAGAGGCAGAAGGTTTGACACAGAAGAGGAAAAGGCAATATGACCACTGAGGCAGATATCAGTGTGATGTGGCCACAAGCCAAGGAATGCTGACAGCTACTAGAGTTGACATAGGCAAGGAATGAGTTCCTCCTTAGATATTCTGGAGGAAGGTGGCCCTGCCAACACCTTAGTTTAAGCATGGTGAGAGTGATTTCACACTTCTGCTCCCAAATTGTGAGACGATCAATCTATTGTTTTAAATGATCCAGTTTGTGGTAACTTGTTACAGCAGCCCTAGGAAACAAATACAAAAAATTATTCTGAATTAACATGTACTGACATCTGAAAAGGAGTAAAAATAGCTGTGAGGGAGCAAGATAATTTTTTTAAATGGAGCAGCATTGAAAATTATTGATATTTTTGTATCAAAGGAGTAAAGCACAGTACTTATTTTATTGTTTAGCACACAGGTCTTTAAAGAATAGCAGATAATACCCAGCTCATATTGGCTGGTAAAATTTTAGTACTAACCATATAGGAAACATTGATTCTTCACTTGTTGAAGCAACTATAAACTCTTAAATATTTTTTATAGGTCAACATAATATGTGCACATAGTAAAAAAAAAAAATCAAATAAGTTAGACTGAGAGCTAATTCTACTCTCCCAATATTCACAGCCACACTCCTCCTCAGAAGCAGCCACATTCACTCTTTCTGTCTCCATTGCTTCCGATAATTATGTCCATAACTCTGAATAACATGTTTATACCTCTATTGTTTTACTTTATCAACTTTATCAACTTTGTTTTTAGCATTTAAAAACAAAAATACTAATTTCCACTAAGAAAGATGAAGATTTGTCTCAGCAGTTTTCTACATGGCTGCATGTTAAAATCACTTAAGAAGCTTTAAAAATATGTCTATAACTAATCCCCACCTGTAGAGGTTCTGATTTAATTGATCTTGAATGGGACCTAAGCATCAGTCATTTCTGAAGATATTCAAGTGATTCTGCATCAGTCACCTGCAGGGCTGAGAACTACTAATTTAGCTCACACTCGGTCCCCACATAATTCTGCAGGGCTGAGAACTACTAATTTAGCTCACACTTGGTCCCCACATTCCTTCCCTCTTTTCTCCCAGTATTTACAAGTTATATTACATATTTTCTTGCTTTCTAAGTCATTCTTACAGTTATGCATTATTATTTGTCTTAATATTTATTCATTTAATCTTTATTTTAAATAGTATAGTTAAATGACTATTTCCCATCAACTTAGGATGATATTTTCTGATTCTTAACTGTACTAGGCAGAATTCTAAGGCAGTCTCCAAAATTTCTACTCACTAGTAGGCACACTCCATATAATCCCCTTCCCTAAGTGTGGACAGGACCTGTAAATATAAAAGTGTAGCACTCCAGTGATTAGGTTACTAATCAGTTGAATTTGAGACATCCTGGGTGGGCCTGACCTAATCAGGTGAGTCATTTAAAAGAAGGTGAAGCCACAGAGAGATTCTTTCCTGCTGGCCTGGAAGAAAGCAAACAGCCATGTCATGAATTACCTATTGAGTTTTCCATGGAAGTCATAAATCCGACAACTAAAAGGAACTGAAATCTGCCATAACCAATGAGCTTAGAAAAGAAGGTCAGCCTAAAATCAGATCATAGTCTAGCCAAATCCTTGATTTCAGCTTAATGTGACTCTATGCAGAAAACCTATCTAATCCCTGCCAAGACTTCTGACCTACAAAAAATATGAGTTAAGAAATGGGTATTGTTTTAAGCTGCTAAGTCTATGGTAATTTGTTATGCAGCCCCAGAAAACTAATATACTAACCAAGCAAGGAGTCACCCTTACCGTTTCCTTAACATCACTTCTCTGTTTCCTGAAACTTAGTTTACATCAACCATGTACTTATTTTCACATTTTCAAGGTAAAAATGTTTACATTCTGTTCTATAATAGTAATAGTGTTGTGGTTATAAGAGGAGCCTGCAGCAGACTGGCTACGTTTGAACCTGGTTCTACTTAACATTAGATAATTAAATCTGGGTAAACAAAGTAATCTCTCTATGGCTGTTTCTTCATCTGTATTTTAGAGACAAAAAAATGGATCCTACTTTATAGTGTTGTGAGAAATAAACAAGTCGATGCATGTAAAGCACTTAGAAGAGTCATTAGCACATCGTTAACATCATCCTGAGTACTCAATAAGTATAGCTATTTTTATTACTATTGTTATTATGTTTAGATTTTTTTTATTTGAATATGTTTATTCTAAAAGTAGAAAACCAATAAATTGCATTTACATAAATAGGAATGAGTATTTTTCACAGCAGTGTAAAATAGTATGTTAGTATTAAGTATCCTTAGCTACAAGTCCAGTGTCATAACTTCCAGAATGTTCCTACCATCAAGATCAAATAGACACTATCTTTTCTTAGATGTCACCAATTCCTCAAAAAAATTGTCATATTTTAGTTTTCATTGTATTTGATAATAACTTTCTTATTTTTTCTTTTCCTGACAAAATATTTTTCTTTTTTATCTCAAAATTATCCAGTCTTTTATAATTCAAAAAATTGCAAGTTGCAAGAAATTATTTTCTCTTCAGAGATATCCTTCAGCTCCAATCTGGACTGATTCCTAGAGATGTGAAATATCAGTCAACCTGGGTTTTTGTGGTAAATACTTGAACATTTTTTTTTTCTATTTATCAGAAAAAAATAAACCAAAGATAGTTGTATAAAGTACATTTCCTCGGAAAATTCTGTCAGTATGATAATCACAAATTGGTAGCAGTCCCATGAGGCAGAGGACCAGCTTTGAAATCAGACACTCCTGAGTTCTAATTCTACCTCTACTATTTCCTCTTTGTGAGAGATTAACTTTTCAGAACCCCAGTAGTAACTTCATCTTTAGAAAGATGATAATGCCTAGCTGACAATTCTGTATGTGGCAGATTAAATTAGATAGTGAGTATAAAGCTCTGAGTGTGATATTTGTTACATAGTAAACTTGTACTAAATGAGAGTTCTAATAGTTACTAGTCAAAGAATACAGCTAATCACCCTCTCAGAACTTAACCTATTTCAAGAAAATTATTCATTTTTAACTTTTAATTTCTGGAATATAAAACACATAATAAAAAGCACATAAAAATAAATGCCGAATTTAGCTAATAATAGAAAAATGTATGAACAGATAACACACAGATTTTTTTTTAAATGCATTGCCAGCGTCCAGAAGCCCTCACTCCCCTCCCCTTTTTTTCTCTTCCCCATCAAAAATACTTCCTTCCACTTTAAGAAAAACTGCTATTTAATTTTAATTTTCTTAACTTATATGATGAACACTTCCCTACTTTTAGTTTTATCACCTAAACAGAGATACCTCTAGAAAGTCTTAGATAACTTATGAGGTGCCCAAGAAAGCTTGGTGGATTGATTTCATATTTATTGAGAGACATAGTGTGCAGAAACTATACAGAAACTAATAAAACGGTATATTGTTTGCTCTTCATCAGCTTATAGTGATGAAAAATAAAGCTATGTTCCTGACTACCAGATTGCCTGATGGCCTTTATGCTACTTTCCTAAGGAGTATAACAATATTTACTAGAAACAAAAGTAATACTAGGAATTGCTCTTTTTAGAATTGGTTTTCAAAGCCAGCTTTGTGCTCACATCCCATACCATGAAGAGAAGGGGAACTTGAAGGAGGTTAATATTTATTGAATACCTGCTATATTTCTAGCAATGTGGTAAAAATTTTCCATTTTACTTATTGTACAACAATCGAACATGGCAGATATTATTAACCCTATTTAACTTGTAAGGAAATTGAGGCAACAGCTAAGAAGTCAATATAATATAATCTTAAGAATGGAAAATGGTATGACTTCCTTGACACTACATTAAAAAGATATAACACTAAATGCAACTAACAATACCGCCCCAAATTGCATAAAATAAATTCTAACAGAATTAAAAGAAAGTAGACAACTCAACAATTATAGTTGGACATTTCAACACCTCATTCCCAATAATTAATAGAAATACTGAACAAAAATTAACAAGAATGTAGAAGACTTAACAACACTATCAATCAACTCAATCTAACTGATATATATAGAGGAATTCTACCCAACATCTGCAGAATGCATTTCCTTTCAAGCACACATGGTTAGACCTGGACCTAAAACAAGTCTCAGTAAATTTAAAAGGATTAAGATTATATAAAGTATGCTCTCCATTCACAACAGAATTAGAAATCAACAACAGAAAGAAATTCAGGAAATTCCCAAATATTGGAAAATTAAACAACACATCCTAAATAATTCATGGTTCAAAGAAGAAATCACAATGAAAATTAGAAACTATTTTAATTGAATGAAACCAAAATATAACATATAAAAATTAAGAGATGCAGCTAAAGTAGTGTGCTTAGAGGGAAATTTATACTTTTAAATATCTATATTAGAAGAGAAGAAAGTCTTCAAATCAATAACCTAAGCTTTCACATAAAAGAAATTAGGAAAAAAGAAAACAAAACCCAGAGTAAAGAGAAAGATATAAATAATAAATATTAGAGCAGAAATCAACAAAATAGCAAACAGAAAAATAGAATCAGTGGAACCAATTTTTTTTAATGATCAAGAATATTGATGAAACTTTAGCTAGACTAAGATAAAAAGAGAGAAGGTACAAATAACTAAAATCAAGACTGAAATAGAAGACATCACTACCAATCCTACAGAAAAGGATTATAAGGAAATATCATTAACCATGTGCCAATAACTTAGACAACTTAGATGAAATGAGCAAATTACTAGAAAGTCACAGATTACCAAAATAGACTCAGAAAGCAATAGAAAATTGGAATAGATTATAACAAATAAAGGAATTGAGTTAATAATTAAAAGTCTTCCCATAAAGACAAGCCCAGGCCCAGATTGCTTCACTGGTGAATTCTATTTAATACTTACAGTTGACACTTGAAGAACATGAGTTTGAATTGCTAAGTTCCAGTTGTATATGGATTTTTTTAAAAAATGACCTGAACAGTTTAAATTCGCGTTGTTCAAGGGTTAGCTTCAAGGTTGAGAATCTGAGTATGCAAAGAGCTGACTGTAGTTATATGTGGACATTTTACTACATGGAAGGTCGGCATCCCTAACATCCATCTTGTTTAAGGGCAAACTGAATAGAAATAAGAGTCCTTCACAAAGTCTTTCAGAAAGTAGAGGAGGGAACAATTCCGAATTCATTTTATTACCCTGATAGCATCATCAAACAAAGACATCACACACAAAAA
>NW_011888863.1:2423518-2461084 GCF_000151845.1 Pteropus vampyrus
CCTGGACCTAAAACAAGTCTCAGTAAATTTAAAAGGATTAAGATTATATAAAGTATGCTCTCCATTCACAACAGAATTAGAAATCAACAACAGAAAGAAATTTGGGAAATTCCCAAATTTTGGAAAATTAAACAACACATCCTAAATAACTCATGGTTCAAAGAAGAAATCACAATGAAAATTAGAAACTACTTTAACTGAATGAAACCAAAATATAACATAAAAATTAAGAGATGCAGCTAAAGTAGTGTGCTTAGAGGGAAATTTATACTTTTAAATACCTATATTAGAAGAGAAGAAAGTCTTCAAATCAATAACCTAAGCTTTCACATAAAAGAAACTAGGAAAAAAGCAAACAAAACCCAGAGTAAAGAGAAAGATATAAATAATAAATATTAAAGCAGAAATCAACAAAATAGTAAACAGAAAAATAGAATCAGTGGAACCAAATTTTTTAATGATCAAGAATATTGACACAACTTTAGCTAGACTAAGATAAAAAGAGAGAAAGTACAAATAACTAAAATCAAGACTGAAATAGAAGACATCACTACCAATCCTACAGAAAAGGATTATAAGGAAATATCATTAACCATATGCCAATAACTTAGACAACTTAAATGAAATGAGCAAATTACTAGAAAGTCATAGATTACCAAAATAGACTCAGAAAGCAATAGAAAATTGGAATAGATTATAACAAATAAAGGAATTGATTTAATAATTAAAAGTCTTCCCATAAAGACAAGCCCAGTCCCAGATTGCTTCACTGGTGAATTCTATTTAATACTTACAGTTGACACTTGAAGAACATGAGTTTGAATTGCTAAGTTCCACTTGTATACGGATTTTTAAAAAAATTGACCTGAACAGTTTAAATTCATGTTGTTCAAGGGTCAGCTTTAAGGTTGAGAACCTGAGTATGCAAAGAGCTGACTGTAGTTATATGTGGACATTTTACTACTCGGAAGGTCGGCATCCCTAACATCCATCTTGTTCAAGGGCAAACTGAATAGAAATAAGAGTCCTTCACAAAGTCTTTCAGAAAGTAGAGGAGGGAACAATTCCGAATTCATTTTATGAGGCCAGTATTACCCTGATAGCATCATCAAACAAAGACATCACACACAAAAAAATCTACAAAGAAATAACCTTCATGAATGCAAACATAATAATCATTAACACTATTTTAGCAAGTTGAATCCAGCAACATATAAAATGAAGACAAAGTAGGATTTATGCCAAGAATATGAAGTTAGTTGAAAATCTGAAAATTAATAAAAAATATAAAATACAAATACCACATAATCATCTCAATAGATACAGAAAAAGCATTTTACAAAACACAACATCTATTTATGATTTAAAACTCTCAACAAACTAAGAAGAGAACTTCTTCAACCTGTGAATGTGGTAATGCCCAATTCTCTAAATTTACAATCATTAATTGTATATGTACAATAGGTAAATTTATTATATATAAATCTTACTTCAGTATAGCTATTATAAAAAATGAAAAATGTCTAAGGTGTTTAATTCTTTTCAGTAGAAGTCCCTAAAGACAAGAAGTATATCTTTATAATGTTCTCTGGAGCGTAGTTCATTAAAGTCGCTCAATCAATTTTTAGTAATTTATTCAATTGAGCTTTTAAAAATTAATCATGTTCCATGGCAGTCAAGTCGCTACTGTCCTTATCACAACTTACTCTCTTTTGTCTACTCTGTTTCCCTCCAAGTGGCCTTTTGCACCCACTTTTAATCTCTGTGCCTTTGCTCACACTGTGCCCTTCATCCACTAGGTGGTACTTTGGGCACTTGTAGCTTCGGTGCTATCCAGAAGACCTCAGGGTAGTTTGAGAGAGAAAGATACATTATGTAAACAGGCCATTTCTTAGTTGAGTAGTCACAAGCAGAAGAGGGACTTTATCAGGTATAGATAACTTTAACTCACATTCATGGAATAAATCTTTTTCTTTTCCTCAGCCAAAATTGAATAGAAAGGATCTCATGTTTTAGAATTTTTCCAAAATGTGAGTTCCTTGGGCTGTCTATACACAAAAGCCACTCTTCTGAGGAAGCAAGTGGATAGCTGCGCAAGTAATAGGGCTTCACTCATCAACTCTTCAACCAATATTTATTGAGCATCTGCTCCATGCCAAGCATTGTTCTAGGTATTGAAGGTACAGCAGTATAAAAACAAAGTTCCTGTCCTCATGGGGCTTACACTGCAGTTGGGCAAGAGATAAATAAACAAATAATTGCTGTTGTTTATTCTGTAAGGGCTTTGTAAAGACCTGAAAAGCAGAAAAGGGGAAAATGGAATGGTGGCGGAGGCAGTTACTATTGTATGTGGAGTGGAGAGCCAAAGCTTTTCCAACAAGATGACACTTATTATACCTGAAGGAAATGAAGGAGGGAATCATGCAGCCAACTTGATAAAAAAAAAAAAAATGGCCCAGGCAGAGAGAAAACAGAATATACAGGGACTGCAGGCAGGAGCATTCTTGGTTTATTTATGTAAGAGCAAGAAGGACAAGTGTGTGTGTGTGTGTGTGTGTGTGTGTGTGTGTGTGTGTAGCACAGAGTGTAAGGAGATGCATGGTAGAGATAAGTTTGAGGGTATGGCTTATGTGGCTTGCAGGGGCCTTGAGGGGGCATTTTAAGGCCTTTTGATATCACTCTGAGTAAAATGGGAGTTACTGAAGGATTTTGAACAAAGAAGTGACACAATCTTACTTCTTATTTAGAGGGGTTACTCTGGCTTCTGTATTGAGATTGACTACAGTAGGGCAGAGGCAGAAGAACAAGGCCAATTAAGATGCTATTGCAACAATCCAGTCAGGAGGTGATGATGGCTTAGATCAGGGTGTTAGCAATTGAGGAAACAAGAAGTGCCATATTTTGTTTATATTTGTAAGGAAGAGCCAACAAGATTAGCTGATGATTAGATATAGGTTGTGAGAAAAAGAGAAGAGCCAAAGATGATTATTTATTTTAATTATTTAACAAAAGTTTATGTAGTACTAACTATATGCCAGACACTGTTCCAAGTTCTTGACAAATATTGACTCATTTAATCTTTGGAATTGTCATTTACTGAGAGCATGGAGAGCAGATTCAAGTAAATATGTTAAGGTTGAGAGGATTGAAACAATTGTGTGAAGATGTTAAACAGGTGTTTGGTTATGCAAGTCTAAAGTTAAGAGTGGTGGTCTGGGCTGGAGATATTCACTCAGTGGTCCTCTGTGTAAAGATGGTTTTTAAAACCATGGAACTGGGGGAGATCTCTAGGGGAGTAGACACAAACAAGAAGAGGACCAAGGACCATGCTGGAGGCCATCTAACATTTATATATGAGGACATGAGGATGAACTAACAAAGAAAGAAGAATGGCCAAAGAGCTCAGCATCCTGCAACCAGGTGAAGAAAATGTTTGAAGGAGGAGGGAGCAAGCAACTGTGTTAAATGCTACAGATCAGTCGAGCAAGAAAGAACAGAGAATTTATTTATTGGGTACTTTGAAAAGAGCTCTTTCATTGAGTGGTAGATATGAAAGTTTGAGTGCAGTGGGTTCAAAGGAAAACAGGAGGAGGAGAAAGGAAATGTTGAATAAAGAGAACTCTTTTGAGGTATTTTCTATAGAGAAGAATAGGGAAATAAAGCAGCAGTCAGAGATGAGTATAAAGTCAAGAGAGGATTTTTGTTTTGTTTTGTTTTGTTTTGTTTTAAAGATGGGAGAAATAACAGCATGCCGATGGAAATGGTCCAATAGAAAAGGAAAAAATATTAATACATGAGCAAGATTAGTGATCATGAGCTGAGGAGAGAGAATGATAAAGCACAGGGTTTGGACTTAGAAGCAGAGACAATTCACCCTCAATAAATGGAGAGAAGACAAGACATGTAGGACAGATGTACTTATGTGAACAGATGTCATTGACATTTGTGGAAGTTCTCTTCTGAATGCTTCTATTTCTTCAGTGAGATAGGAAAAAGGTCACAAGCTGAAAGAGAAGTTCAGGAGAAGTATTGGAGTTTTGAAAAGAGCAAAGTTATGAAATGAACATCTAGGAAAATGGAGACTATCATACAAAACATTAGCCCAACCACAGGTCGTTCCATCATTACAGTCTTATTTGGGTCTAGAAAAGTTTGGTTTTCAAGAGGCCCTTATCAAAATTCAAATACTTAGAGGCCCCAGTGCTTCTCTGCTGGACTTCTTGTGTTATACAAGAAATTGCTGGATTTCTTGTGTTATACAAGAAATTGTGTTATACAATTCCTGCAGAGGTAAGAAATTGCTCCAGATCAATAATACATTACAATTATGAGTGCATTCTCTATGTCCATCAAACCTAAGTACATGTTGTTTAATTAATAACCCCTCCCAAATTAATAAGTACCGAGCAGCAACATACTTAGTTGTTCTCTCCTTTACTATTATGACCAATAAATCTATATAGAATTTATTTTTAAAAAATGCCCAGATTGGGTCACTTACAGGATGGCAAGAGAATGCTGTACATAAGGAACATGGGCTCTGGCATATCTCTTATGCTTGAGTTAGAATAAGATGTGGCCCAGTTCTACCACATTTGAACTTTATTATACTGGGAAAACTGTCTGAAATAGTTTTTCTTATATAAATCATGGGCTACTGATGAAGGTAGTTGTAAAATTAAATGAAGCAATGTCTCACAGTAAATGTGCAGAACAGTATCTGGCGCATAAAAGGCTATTATTATTATTTGTATGTTGTTAGACTCTTAGGTATTATCCTTGCTCATACCTGGAGAAACATCTAGAGAACTTCTGTTTATACTCGATCCAAATGCTCAAATACCACTAAACAGAGGGCAGTAAATGGAGAAGAGTTAGGAGGTGGGGAATGTACAGGCTATTTTTTTGTTTGTTTTTTCTTAGAAATATTTTTATTATAAGTGTTCTGTTTTTTAGAGATGGATCTGGGACTAGATCTCACTTTAAAAAAAATTTAGATAGAATTGACATATAATGTTACATTAGTTTCAGATGTACAACATGATTTGTTATATTTATATATTGTGAAATGATCAACACAATAAATCTAGTTAACATCCATCACCACACATAGTTACAAAAATTATTTTCCTGTGATGAGAACTTTTAAAATCTACTTTCTTAGCAATTTTCAAATATACAGTATAGTATTATTATAATATTATTAACTATAAATACCATGCTATAGATTACATCAACAGGACTTATTTATTTTATAACTGGAAGTTTGTACCTTCACCCATTTTGCCCACCAACCACTAGTCTGTTCTCTGTATGAGTTTTTTTCTGTTTTAGATTCCACATCTAAGTGAGATTATAAAGTAATTGTCTTTCTCTGTCTGACTTGTTTTACTTAGCATAATGTCCTCAGGGTCTATCTACGTAGTTGCAAATGGTAAGATTTTCTTCTTTTTTATGACTGACTGAATAATATTCCTACATATACATACATATATCACATTCATTTATCTCATCACCTGGCAATGGACACTTAGATTGTTTCCATATCTTGGATATTGTAAATAATGCTGCAGTGAACATGGGGATGCAGATATCATTTTGAGTTAGTGTTTTTACTTCCTTCGGATAAATATCCAGAAGTAGAATTGCTAGATCACATGGCAGTCATATTTTCAATTTTTGAGAAATAACCTTTCCAGGCTATGTTTTTAATTGTCTCCTTGGTAATGTAAACATATCAAGGACTGCAACATATTTTGCTCATCTCTATCTTGCCCAAGACTCTTGAATCCTTAGGCAACTGAAGAAGAGGACATCTTCATTTTATCATAATATTTAAAAAGTCCCAGAAGGGTGGGAAGAATGTGTCTAACTAAATTCAGTGGGACTATTTAATAACTCATTAAAAAAAGAAAAATAATATAACAAAAATATGTAAATTTCCTAAGCTCTTGAGTTTCAAAGGACTGCAGCCATGAGCTCTAGCTCATCCTAGCTTGGACCTGAGAAGTGAGTGGGTGTGCTGACTGCTGGAATTGAAGTTAGATTTAATGATATTCTCCAACACTGAATTCTTTGCTGATATAGTTGTTTGAAACTTGTAGCTGTTTTGCTGTTGTATTTTCTTATATGATATAGTTTAAAATGAAGAGAGCAGGGAAAATTCTTTGAGCCATGTATGTGCTCCCATGAACAGAGAGTGTCCATGAGCTAAGATGCTTAGGGAGCAAGAGAGCCAAGGTTCTGTGTTCTGCACTAAGCTTGATCTGTGACCTCTGTGTATCAGTCAGCCCAGATTCTAGACACTCTGGCCTTTGGTAAAAGGTTAGGGCCCCAGCACAGCCCACCAGACAAAGCTCCAACAGATAACTGGAACTGTTATTCATTAACCTGACCAGGTGGTTGGGAGTCATTCTGCGTCTGACACACTAGTTTACAGGCCACAGCCATGGGGCTATATGTCTTTTACAGCCAGCCAGAATGTGGGGCCACTCCCACACTTGTCACCTGGCCCTTGTCTTCTTGGTAGGTGACTATTTACTCCTCTTTCGGTCACTCCAGAATCTGCGCTGAGGCTCTCAGTGCAACTTGCAGGTTATGCTGTGCAAGGGTTTTTAGCTTCTTTATTTAGCCATGGAATCTCTTCTCCCAACAAAACCTCATGCCAAAGTTCAATACTTAAAACAGCTAATTCTGGAAGTATTTGGCATGAAGTGGAAGTGTATGATCCAAAGCTGGCCATCTCTACCCCTCCCAAATCTATAACAGACACACACTTCTTGAGGCACCTTTAAAGAATTTCTAGGACTCAGTTCAATAGCCTTATCCTCTCATTTCACGGGTGAGAAAACAAGTCTAAATCTGCCCTGTCCAATATAGCCACCAGTCCCGTGTGGCCACTGAAAATTTGGAATTCTAGTCTGAACTGAGGTGTGCTTTAAGTGCAACACACACACAATTTCAAGACTTGGTACAAAAAAAAATTTAAATATATCATTAACACATTTATTGATGACATGTTGAAATGATAATATTTTAGATAGACTAGTTTCAATAAAATATATCATTAAAATCTCGCCTGTTTCATTTTACCTTTTTAAATGTGACTACTAGAAAATTCAAAATTATGCAAGTGGCTCACATTCGTGGTTCATGTCATAGTTCTATTGGACAATGCTGGTCTAGATTATTCTGCTAATGCATTGTTCAAGGCTTCCCAGGTGACTGAAGCAGGTAAGGACTTATGGCTCTCCTCATTCCACCATTCTCACATTACCCACTAACATCGAGACATAATTGAAAGAAAACAGCTGAAAGTGATATCCCTGGGCAGTTTCATTTAATGTGATGGGTGAGCTAAGAGAAAAGAACTTGCAGGCAAAGGTGAAGGGGGGGTAGGATTGGGCTTATGGACAACTTCCCCCAATCACATATGTTGGTGTGGCATCTAGAAGGAAATCTACCCATGGAAGGAACATTGACTTAGAAATAAGAAAGCCTCAATCTTAGACTCTTTGATGATTACACTCTCTGCTTGTGTAAGTCGCCAATCTTCCTGGGTCTCGCTTTTTTTCGTTTTTCTTTAAAGTGAAGGAATAAGTTCCCAAGTGCCCAAAGTCCTCTTCCATCTCTGGAATTCTGTAATTTGTGGTATGATGTGCCCCTGAGTTAGATCTGACTATTGGTGACCCTATGAATGTGTGATGTCCACAATGTCGTGATCTCAACAGCCCTGCTCAGCATGAGTATGCTTAGGGCTTCTTTTATGGAGTCAGTCCATCTCATATTTGGTCTTCCTCTTTTCTTGATGTTTTCTATTTTTCTCAGCATTATTGTCTTTTTCAAAGAACCTGCCTTCTCATGAGGCCTCCAAAGTAGGACAGTTTCAGTTTTGTCATTTTTGCCTCCAGTGGTGTTTTAGGCTTAATTTGCTCTAGGACCCACTCATTCCTCTTTCTGGTGGTCCAGAGTATCCTTAGAGCTTTCCTTCAACACCATATTGCAAATGAATCAGTATTTCTCCTATCAGCCTTCTCCGATGTAATTTGCCACTTGCGTATTCACCTCTATTACAGCCTGCTAGAAAACAGTTTTTAATGAAGTGTTTTTACACCCACTTCTTTTCCTTTCTCCATAGTCCACTCCTCCTAAAAGCCAACTTTAGCAAAGAGAAGTTGAGTTGTGAAGGGAAGATTATTTCAAAGACAACTTCAAGTACTTCCTTCTACCCTTGACCTTGAAGCAATGAAAGATTAGCTGTGTGCTCTTACCTCTACCCCAGTAATGGACGAGGAAGACGGTGAGGAGTGGATGAAGGGGAGGAGTGAAAGGAGAAGAAGAAGAATGTAAAGATTAAAAAGGAAACAGGTTTTAGAAATACATATTTGAAGGAATGGCTAATCTTCTAGCTGGACTCCTTGGCTTATAAACTTCTAGAAAGTAGGGACTATGTCTTATTTTTTGGAGGGTGGGTGGTGGGGAGCTTGTCTTACACAATTCCCAAGCGCTTGGCTTATAAACTTCTAGAAAGTAGGAACTATGTCTTATTTTTTGGAGGGCAGGTCGGGGGGAGCTTGTCTTACACAATTCCCAAGCACACTGCTGCACTGTGGGTAATAAACATGGAGCAATCTCTTCATTCAGCTCACCGAGTTTGCTTACAGCCCTGCCTTTTATGGCTGGCACATTTATAATAGGCATGATAACGAAGGCAGATGAAACACATAGGTATGCAGAGTAGAAGTCAAATTAAACAAAAAATTTATTAAACTTTTTACCCTCCTTCAGAGCTCCTATGAAGCAGAAACACCCAGACATTGTTTTAAGTCAGGGAGTTTCCAGCTTTGCAACTGAACGCCCTGGCGGAGGGCCAGGCCTGCTGTCAGTGCGTGGGAGAGAGTGGCATTCTTAGCGCTGTGCTGCGAGTTCCAAGTTTGTGAGGCATTTATGTCAGGATTTAGCTGTTACCTATGGGTTCCGGGTTCCATTTTTCCTCTAAAATACACTTCATCTCTGAATTGCAGCACGTGTTAAGATGCTGGTTGTGCTCTGTTTTCTTAAGGAGTCTCTAAATTTTGTCTCGAATGAAATGACGGGGCCAGAAGCTTCTCTCAGGCCCCACCCAAACCTGACAGCCCTGAAGGAAGAGCAGTGCTAGGGAAGGTGGCTCTGAGGACCTGTCCTTAGACGCTGGGCACGCAGCGCCCTATTGTCATCTGCTTCACGTAGGCGTTGTAGAAGGGAGAAAAGAATTGGAGCAGCTTTCAAAGGCCGCTCGAACTCAGCCTTTCCTGCCCACACCAGGGACGTTAACTGTTGAGTTTAGCTTTGCTGGGAACCAAAGAGCATAAGTAAAATAGGCTTTTTTAAAAGGAAGAAAGGAAGAAGGGAAGAAGGCAAAACCAGAATATTTCAAGTATTTCTGGAATTTAGAAAAGACTAAAACCAGAGTAATTGGTACAGTGGTGGTGGTGCAGGAGGTCCAATCATCAATCCTTCAGGGATATTGTTCTGTTGATGTTGGTGACTAATACCTGCCTCACAGGAGAGACAGCCCAAAACTAAGCTCTACCAAAGCTCATAGCCGACTATCTGTATCAGGAGGGATTCCTTCATGAAGGATGTACTGAGACCCTCTCACCAAAGCCTGAGATTAGTTTTCCTTGATATACTTGAATAGAGGCATGTGGAGAACTACTCCTTTGGCAGTTTCTTAACTGAGCAGGGGCCACTGGAGGCCTAGCCAGGCTCGAGGTAAATGGGCTTTAAAGTAGGGTTCCGAGAAAATGTCTGTTGGGTTGAGTACACTGTTCAGACAGTACTGGTTACAATGCCCTGGAGTAGAAGGCCCACATAACTGTTTCCTTTCCAGGGCCTCAGGAAACAGTCTATGGGCTTTTGTTTTTTTCTCAGAGAGCTCAGAAACCCAGTCTTCACAGCTCCATTCATCCTCAGGGATTATAATAGAAGAAGGAAGACCACTCTCTTTGCATGCTGTAGCTTGTCTTCTGAGAACTACCAATAATATGCACAGGCTTTGAGATACAAAGAAAATCGAAGGTCTCCAAATTTAGGGGAATTGCAGGGTCACCATGTATATTACTCTGTGTGTGCATATCTTAACAGAAATTTATTATCTCACAGTTCTGGAGGCTGGAAGTCCAAGATCAAGGTGTCTACAGGATTGGTTTCTTCCAAGAAGTCTCTCCTTGGCCTACAGATGGTCATCTTTTCCCTGTGTCTTCACATGGTCTTCCTTCTGCATGTGTCTATGTCCTAAACTTTTCTCCTTATAAGGAGACCAGTCATATTGGATTAGGGCCTACCTTATGACCTCATTTTAATTCAATTATCTCTTTAAAGGCCCGGTCTCCAAGTACAGCCACATTCTGTGATACTGGGGAGTTAGGACTTGAACATATGAACTTGACAGGGGACAGAATTCATTCTATACTACCATGTCTATGATTTTTAGGAAGGCCAGGAACTTCCAGGCAGTCTCCCCACTCACGATGGCACACCACATTTGGATAACCCAACGAGGCTATTCCATTTTCATTTCTTACCAAAATGCCCCCATTTTACTGGCCTTCCTAAGCTCCTTAGGCCAGTCTTCGCCAGAATATCATTTCTCTGTGGTGTTGGGGCTGTTTCCTGGAACATTCCCCTTGAGGACTATAGCATTATCAAGCTGGAGGCCAGTGTGTTCCCTCACCCATCAGCCCTCACTTGCAAGCCCTTCCCAGCTCAACTCAAGCAGACAATGGGCCCAGTTAAGGAGGACTGTGGTCTTGCCCAAGGAGCCAGGTGTACACACACACCCCAACCCCAAAGGGAAGCATTCAAAAAGATAGCTTTCTCTTCGTCTACTTTTACTTCCTGTGATGTCTATAAGCAGGACTTCTCTGTGTGAAACAGGTTCCAGAAATGAATGTTCGAAATTTGTTTTGCTTCTCACCACTCCTCAAAAGTAATTCTCTGGTGACACAGGCTGGGAAAGAGGACAAGATTACTGAGTCCAAAGAAGATCTTGTCCAATCTCTCTGTTTCTCTTGAAGAACAATTTAAAGTCACTTATTTCTCCTCTCCCTGAACCAGACAAACAACTATTTTCTTTACACTGGGCTTTGCAATTCAACTCTATTTTCTATGATCAGTGCTGAGTTTATTATACAAAAACTGCTCTCCCGAATCCTTAACACGATCGTTCCTGGGTGGTCCTTCTTGGGTGGGTCCCTGGGCACCGAAACCCTATGCCATGTTTCCTTCTCTGCTTAGCATGCCGGGAAGATTTAGCCTCACAACACTCAGCCCCAGCTCATCAAGAGATAGGATCAGAACATTGTGGAAGGGCCATGTTTTAACAATGCAGAAAATACAAGCTATTTCAAACATCAGGCCTACTGTGCAAAAAACAAACCCCTGTAGCACATCCTGGCTTGAAGGGCCCTCTCACAGAGAGGGTTTCTCCCCTCATAAAGATTGGTATCACGGGGTGAGGGAAGAGTCGTGTCACTCCCAGCAGGGCTTCCACTCAGAAAGGCTTCACTTTCAATTACCCAAGAGCAGCTGTAGACAGCTGCTTATGTAACAGGCTCTGTGCCTCCTTTTCTGGAGGAGGATGTGGAACCACTTGGTGTTTGCTGAATAATGAGTCATGGTCAGATTTAGGGAGTAGAAACGGTAAATTTCTCCCCTGCATTGCTTCCTCCGGACCTTCTAGTAAAGAATGATAAGCAGTGAGTCAGTGACCGGCGGGGCTTGCGCTGGGAAGGGAAAGCACCGCAGAAGGCTCTGCCACACGCCCCTGAAGGGCTCACGTGCTGAACTGCTGAGGGGACTTTGGGGGCATTTGAAGCTCAGCTAAGCTCTCCGTGAAGAGATACACTGTTTAGTTAGGCCGGAGGCTGATTGAACAGGGCAGCTGCAGTCTTCATCCAGGCCCCAGACAGGATCCAGGAGTCTCAGGGTGAAGACGGAGGCTTCAAAATGAACAGAGCTTTCTCCAAACCTCATTCTAACCCTAAGAAATGAAACACCTATGGGAAATGGGAGGAAGGGCATCTTTGTATCAACTTAGAAGCTAAACAGTCTGGTTTCAGCCAGAAAGAAGAAATAAAAAGAAATTAAGATATGCTATTGTTCGTTACATTCTGAGGTAAAACAAACTGAGAAAACAAGATTAAACCCTGTAAGAGAATGGACAAGAGATTATTTGTCGCTCTTCACATTTCTAAGAAATCCAGTCAAACTTTACATAGTTTTCACATCAGCAAATAACATCTCCTAACTTGCTTCCTTAACTCCTGTGATGCTTTTCAACATGCCCAGCAAGAAGTCACAGCCTTTATTGTCCCTCTTTAGCAAGTCACAACCCAAATCTGTGTGTGTAGGCAGGGGTCTCTGATGGAGTTGGTGGGTCTACCTTCTGTTGTGGCAGGTGCTGTAAAAATTTCAGGACAACTTGCTTCATAAACAATGTAGGAACATTTTCTTCAGTGCACAAAACTGCAGGAGGCTGACTGCTCTGGCTATGAGCGGTTTCATCACATAGAGGTCAAGATCAAACTGCCTGGGTTTGAATCTCAGCTCTGCTACCTACCGGCATCTATGCGACTTTGACATATAATTAGCTTCTCTGCTAGGTTCCCTTATCTGTAAAAGAGGGACAGTGGGAGTCTCTACTTCAAAGATTGGTTGTGAAGTTTGGGGTAAAATGCATAAAGCGTTTAGAATGTTTTAAAAATATTCAATAATGATAATGATAGTGACATTAGCATGATCATTACAATTATTATTATTATTTAATGTTAGCCTAATGATCATCTCTAGTGACTTCTACTCAAAAATATGTTAGTGAGATAGAATAGCATGAGCGGGTCTTATGGTCCAACAGATAGGGCCTTTTCATAACTAGTAAAAATTTTCCTTAAATTGTTATCTATAAAATGAGAAAAATATTAGAAATTTATAGTGAAGATTCAATAAAATAAAGTGTATAAAATCATTCAGCTTAGAAAGTACTCAACAAATGGTAGCTACTTTGGTGATTATTATCAAGTTTGCAAATCTGAATTTCTGCTCAAATAAGTTACAGATTTCTTTATCTCATGTAGCAAAATGAAGTTCCAACCCCCAGATCACAGATACTTCTTTACAGTATTTATACGTATATTTATACTATAAAATTTCAGAGGGGAGGCAAATTCACGGGCATCTGATTTGACACAAAGCTCGTAAGGGGTCTATTCCAATATTTGGTGAAGAAAAGGAGGGATGAAAGATGAAGAGATTCTTTAGATTCTTTGAGAAGGGCTCTTTTGGCTTGAGTTATAGTGATTGATTTCCTGGCTTGATTTACTTCATGGTATTTCGTTCCACTCAGCTGACCACAGAAAGCAGATGGCACACCTCCTCTGAGACTGGCTCTGAGTGCTGTAGGATGAGAGGAGCAACCACACAACCGACACCATCACCATCATCACCTCATTTAACCTTCACGTTTCGGGAGCACTTACTGTATGTGTCGAGCACAGCTCAAAGGCCTTTATTTTAATTTTGTCCTTAAGACAACTGTGTTGGCCTGATATTATTATCTCTGTATTTAGGATGAAAAACAGTGATTTTTTAGAGAGTTGCAACCTGCCCATGATCCCATAGCTATATGTGTGCGGCTGGGATTAGAATCTAGGATTCTGATCTTGGAGGATCAGGCTCTATTGCCATTATTGCAGTCATAGTGTACAAATCATCTGCCTTCATGTTGCTACTGAGCAGCCATCCGGTGACCTGCTGTCCAGGGAAGCTCACAAGTTGTCTGTGTTTGAGGAGAGACAGCAGCCATTGCTGACAGGCTGGAAGATTCGTTGCCATCCTTGAGCTCTTGTTGTAACTGAGACGAACTTGACAGAAACAATTCAATTCCATGGGAGAATGAGATTCCCCATGGCACTGCCAAGTTATTCTGTGGAGTCAGCGTAAAGGGAGGGTGTGCTCCTCTGTACCCATCCTTTGGTGTGGTGGCCTCACATGAGAATGACCCCAGCCCCCAGTGTTTTAATGCAGCTATCGGAGCCTTTTCAGAAGGGCAGAGCTGAGGGCTTGGACGAGTTTTTTTTCTTGAAACAACGCTAATTCGTCCAGTTTTGTGGCTTTTTTATGTGGAACAACATTAGCTCATCCAAGCTTGTGGTTTATTTGAAAACGAAATTCCGGTAAATCTTTCGCACCATCTGGCAGTGCGGTGATTGGCTGTGAGTTAGGAACAAGCCACTGAGCACACAAGAAAACAAAGCGAAGAAAACCCACCCCAAACAGAGGGGCGCTCTGTAATCTCCATGCCTAAGCAACTCCACAGGGCTCTCTGAGGATGGGCTGCCGCCATAAGCAGAGCAAACCTGTTACTCTCGGGTAGGAGCTAGTTTCTCTCAATAGCTGAGGCCCAGTGGAATTTCTTAGGTTAAGCTTTAGCCGAGGTTTTATATTCTTTCTATAGAAACAGATTAGAAGGGGCCCTCTGAGGGTACATACAGAAGATCTAGAAACCAACATGAGTGATCAGGAGAAAAGGGAACTTTAAACATCAGTGGTTGACTCTTTGGAGTGTGGAAAAATGATGAGGCCTGGGTCCCTGAGGGACGTAGAAGATGTTATTTTTACTTATGTGTCTGCCACACCCACCAATCCTGCCCCAGCCTTCATTGCATGTATGACTAATATTTCTCCATTGCAGACTGTGTGCCTTGCACTGCATTGGGTACAGGGGACAGAACTGTGAACCAGATAGAATGGCCCTCCCTTTAAAGAGCTTATATTCTGATAGGATAGACAGATTGAAAAACATACCATTTAAAAAATAATTTCAAACACAATTGAGTGTTATTCAGGGAACAAATAATGGCTAAGAAGGAGAATCAGTGCAGGGGGCCAGAGATCAGGACAAAGTTTTGATGGATTGCTCAGGGAAGGCTCTCTGAGGAAGTGACATTTAAGCTGAGACCTCATGACAGGATGTTGCTGGCCATGCAATGTGTGGAAAAGCCTAGGGCACTGGAGGAACTGAAGGGCCAGGCTGATTTGACGGTGAAAGAGAAGAAGGGATGCATGAGATAAGGATGGAGCAGCAGGTAAGGACCACATCCATAAGGCTGTGACAAGCTGTTTCCTCCTTTTACACAGAGATAGGCATGATCTAACTTACATGGAGAGAAGAGCACTTTTGTCACTCTGGGGAGAAGGAATTGTAGGAGGTCAAATGTGGGAACAGGAAAAACCAGTTAGGAAGTTACTTTAGTTGTCCAAGCGAGAGATAATGGTATCTGGAGCCAAAGAGATGGCAGGTGAAAGGGGGAGAAATAAGAGATTTGAGATAGAAACAACAGAATTTGCTGATGGATTTGATGTGAGGGAGAAAAGGGAGAAATAAAATAAGGATGCTCCTAGGTCTTTTAGCTCAAGCAACTGGATGGATAGTGACGCCATTTGCTAAGATGAGGAAGACTGGAGATGGGAGCACAATATTACGTGGGAAAAAAAATCAAGAAATCTGTTTTAACCATGTTAAGTCTGAGATATCTGTTATATAGCCAAGTGTAAATATTCTAGAATTCAGTGGAGAAAAAATATAAATTAAGATGTCATTAGCATGAAGCTGGTGTTTAAACTCATGAGAATTAATGAGCTGATCTAATAGATGGGGATTAGAAAAGTATTCCAGAAAAAATGTTTGGGGATTTCTTGTGCCTCCTAGCCTGCATGAGCCTCTGGGCAGTAGAGGCTCTAAGTCACATTAGGAGAGGCCTTGTGCACATTGTGTGGAGACTCCAGCCTACTCGTGCACAACTCCCAATCTCCACCACCCACCTCCACACACAGCATCCATTGTTCACTAGTCAAGGATGAACCTGGAGAAAAGGCCCTAGGCCATGAGCTGTTTAGACAGACAGGTATTCCAGGGCCCTAGAGAGTGGTCAGAAGGGATAATATGGAGGAGCAGTCCCTTCAGATCTGTGGACCCTTACTCCTCTGAGTCAGGGTCAGAGCAGGGACCTCTATAGTACAGGATATAGGGCAGGGGCTCTGGCTAAGGGTGGTACTGTGCATGTCATACCCATGGGGTAATTAAAGCAGCTAATAGATAGGCCCTCAGGAATGAGCTCGTATAACTCACGCTGCCAACCCCTGGACTCCTGCAGTATCCGCTACATAGACCTCTACCTGATCCGCACTGCACTTGTCATAACAGGAGTGGGCACCCTACTAAACTTACCAAAACCTATATTGGTGGGAAGCAAGAGAAAGCTAAAATGAAGACTTGAGTGAAAAGGAAGCAACCCATCTGCAGAGGCTAACCTCAGCAAGGTTAGTCACAGGCCCTATGCACAGGGTCCAGTGGGCATATAATGGGTATTGAAACATCAAGTGTGGTTCACTGAGGTGCCAGGAAGAGGCCATCCATCAGGCTGTATTCCAATGGACATTCCAGACCCTTAGTGATGTGTAGGAAGGTAAAGAACAGCACGGTTTTTATTGGACTGTCCTTTCCAGGCCCAGAGCCAGTGAGGTTTGAGTGGCCATAAAACAGAATCCATCCAGTGCCCTTTGACCCCAAGGGTTGGGAGCTAGCAAGGGCTCATCAAGGAATTTGAAGGTTAGGGCTGTCTTCCTATCTTAGTACATTATGAGGGTGTTAGCTAAGATAACTCATCTTCGTTTTGTGAACTGGCTCAACGTTTCGAGAGAGGCAAGGGTACTGAGGATAAGATATACTTGGTCATTCACAGTGCATCGCCCACACATCCAATATTAAGACTACTGGCATCATGAGTTAATTTCCTGATCCATAGTAGAAGGCTAAGTTGCCTGCCTTTGAAATGTTTGGCTCAAGCCAAGGCTGGGCTGCAGGCAGGCCCATCAGCATTCTCTTTTCAAAGACTCAAGGGCTGGCAGCCCTCCCATCAATTCCAGGATTAGTGACCAGGACTTACTCGAGCTCAGAATAATGAAATCTTTAGCTTTCCTCATCTACTGAGCAAATTCACAAGAGGAGGATATCATATACAATAGGGCTGTAAAAATAATATAGCTGCATGACACTTTCTACTTTGTTTCTTTTTGCCTTCATAGCAACCCTGGTGTCCCTGTAGCCAGAGAGGTAGGGCTGTCAGAGAAAGATCCTGAGAGCCAGCAACGATAGATATGTCTCATTCCAAACTCTGGTGGTGGCACATTCTGTGGCCTCGGGCAAGTCACCCAATCTGTCTGCTTCTTCCTTCCAAAATGTGAAACAAACTGAAAAGGGGCTGGAAGAATTCATTGGTTTGGTGGAAAGGTTTGAGCAACTTGGTTCCATCAGTGCAATAATGACCTCTTTCTATTTACAAGACTTTGGCTCCTTTCCTCATTTCACTTTTGATAGTCAAGTGGATTTGCAAGTAAATGAGAGCTCTCAATGGCAATCTGCAGAGCATTTTAAAAGCCTCTGGTCTGAGCATCCAGAGAAAATGTCAGGGACTCTTTAGAGTGTTACTTAAGGGGTTTTCAACAGAACGCAAGTCAAGACCACTTTGAAAGCAAGTTTTATGTGGGAATAAAATTATTCTGTATTCCTTTTGCAAACTAAGGAAACAGGAAATTTGTATTTTTGAATTGTGGCCTTGAACTTTATATGTTCAATTATCTCAAAAGATCGACTCGCATCTAGTGTATTGCTCTGTGTGTGACATATTTAAAAGCTTAACAAATGTTTTTGGCTAGATACATGGATGAATGGATGACTAAATAATAGTTAGTAAAAAGCCACCTATCATTAAGTTTTACCCTAGCTCTGGAATTCTCAAGATTTAGGGTTCAGAATCCTCAGGCATACTTGACGTTAACTTGCATTCTCTTACTTCAACAAAGGTCAGGTTTTACTTAGATTGAATAAAACCAAAAGCAGATTCACTATCCTGCATTGCAGCCGTGGGAGGACACTAAAACATACTGTTTGTGTAGAGCAAAACCCTATGGTATGGGTATGACTTATAGAAAAAGAAACTAAGGCTTGGAGACCATGAGCATTTTAGTGTAGCCATCTGTGATTTGAACGTCATTGAAAACTCCTTAACCCCAGACTTCAGTCTGCCATCTTGCATATACTTCTCTTGATGCTCATAGATTCTCTATGTCAACACAAGAAGTCAATGGCATTGGCAATATGTTTGTAAGATCAATTGCCTCAAATTAGTTTCCAAGAGTCTGAATACAATCAGGCCCAGAAAAGAGACCAGTTAACGTTAGTGGTCACCAGTCCACCAGTTAACCTTAGTGGTCACCAGTACATACAGAAGCCCAGAACAGCCACTTCACAATAGAAGCTGGGTATGATCCAGAGGGTTCCAGGTAGGCTGATAGATACCATTTCCTCATTCAACCATCAGGTCACTGAAGACATACCTCTCCCTCATACCTAGATACTGTCCTAAGAGAAACAGGGACAGGAGATGAAACTCTAAAGAGCCAAGTACTTTGTGTAAGAGAGATTGAAGAGTTAAATAAGGAGACTATTTAAGTTATAACACCAGACCAAAGCTTGTTGTAGTGTCTAAAAGCCTCACTACTCAAAGTGTGGGCCCCAAATCAACAGCTTTAGCTGGGAGCTCATCAGAAATGCAGAACTCCGGACAGGCTCCAGACCTAATGAATCATAAGCTGCATTTTAACCAGATTCCTAGGTGATTCATTCATATGCACATAAAGTTGGAGGCATGCTGGTCTAAAGAACAGAACCCTTTATTGTCCCTTATTCCTTGTCCAACAAGGGTGATGAGTGCAGCTGTAGCACAAAACTACAATTTATCTATACATCTCGGTATATCTTAAACAAATTTGTGACCCTATCATAGTTGAATGAAAACAAAGAACAAACCAAAGAAAACGATGGAAGCTTCTGGCACTTCTTTGAGTCAAAAAGAACAGGTAAAACCATGCCGGCAATTGAGTGTCACACGTCACCTCCCTCTACTGACAGCTGCTGTCTTGAGTGCTGAGCTGAGAAAGCATTCTTAGTCACATCCGAGGTCAGCGGGAAAGAAAGCCATACCAGATCAGTTATGACTGCCATGGGCGAAGGACAGGAGAGTACCCGGATACTTTTGCCAAGTTTTCCAACTCTGAGGTAGGAGGTGTGCTAAGAAGAACCAGCTGGGAGAGAGACTTTGATCTCATCTCTCAAAAGTTGCAACAGAGAAATTTTAAGTGCTTTCTGATTACTGAAGAAAGTCGATCAGTGAATCCAGCAGACATATAGCAGCCTCCTCACCACAGGGCAGTCCATGAGCTTCATTTTCTAGGATGCTTCCTTACTTAGGATCCCACTCATTTGGCTTCATACTCATTACAACGGGAGTGACCAAGAGAAAAGGTTTTGCTAAGCACAGCATCAGAGCAACAAAGTATCAAGACCATGCTCACAATGTTTGTGAAAATGTTCCTTTCTTAAGTTTTAGAAGCACCTGATTATATAAGATTTCAGTATCCTATGAATTTTAATGGCAAAGGTTTTTTTTGTGAAGTCAGAAATACATTTTTTTGAAACTGCGTTGTTTAAAAGAAATTCCATAATTAAGATTTTAAAAATCAGATTTTTTGTTTTCTTCCTTTTCTTATGGCACTATAGTAAAAACACTGGCCTAGGAGTTGAGAAGACGTGGGTTCCAACCTTGATCCACCAGCACATTAGCTATGTCTACAGGGAATTTAATAAATCTTTCTGAGCCTCAATTTCATTGGTGACTGGTATATAGTAAGCAATCGACAAAAATTTTTTAAAGAAATCAATCTAGCTCCCACTACATTTTATTTAGTTTGAATACAGATTATTGTTAATAGAGTGACTCTTTCATCTATGAAATTTTCAGCACATCTTGCAGATGTTGGTCGAAGGAGAATGAATCTTTCCTGCTAAAATTGTTTCTCTTCTGTCTTGAATGATTTCGTGGCACAGAGCTTCGTGGAAGCAAGAGACCAGGCAGGAAGCCCCCTGGTATCTTTAAGGTTATAGGATTCTCTAAATAAATGTGGTCAGGTCAAAGAATATTAATAGAAGCAAAAGCACAATGGTAATTTGCCTCTTAGCCTCCCCTCCCAAATGGCTAAAACAAACAAAAAAAACCAAATAAACAAACAAATGAACAAATAAACATAGCCTCCTTCGGATGGCTGTGCTTGTGCCTCATCTCCAGCAGGATCAGAAGAACTGATGAGGCTCCCTTCACCTGATCCCTGAAGAGGGGTCCTGGAGTTCCCAGACAATTTTCTTCCTGATTCTAATGGACCCATTCTAACGTCACTCACAATCAATTGAATTTCCTAGTAGTCTTTAGCAGTTACAATGGCCCCACTCTGGACAGTTAGTTAGCACTAGGGTTAAGTTGATTTGAAGCCCACTCACTTCCGGTGGGTGGAGCAGGAAACGGGGAGAAGGCTGAGGTCCTCTGCTGATTCCCAGCTGCCAGCTCTATTTGGAGGCTGAGAGCAGGGACAGCAGATGGGCAAATGATGATCTCCTCCTGCTGCAGGTGATTCATAGGGCATCCGGGCACGAGGCCCACCTCCAACACCAGTGGGAACAGATTTCACATGGATCCAAAAGCCTCTGCTGGTGCATGAGAACCGCAGGAGGCTGGGAGTGGCTGGGTAAAGGAATATTGGTTCTCACAACCCAGGTCATCCTGGTGCCAAATCCACCAAATCTTCTTGCCTTCGTTGCCCTCAGAGGCCTTGGTCTATTTCTCCATTAGCATATTTAGGGCAGCTGCATCTACAGCCATATTTGCCTTCAAACTACTCCAATACACTCCCTGCCTCATTTTCACAGGCATCCTACATCTCCACCTCTTTTGGGTGAGTTGTATACCTTTTCCACTGACATCCTCATCCAAAGGTGTCCCACACCTTCTAGCAGGACATAGCCACTTTCTCTCCAACAGCAAAGCAGCATTATGGCCGGGTCCTCTGGCAACTTATTGCCTACATAATTGTGTGAGGCTTGGGGCCCCTGCCTTGTAGTGTTAGGACTCTCAGACTACAGGGAAGTAGAGTAACTAAGTCATTTGGCCTTTTCCCACAAGACAGTCTTCAGTGGGATTTGAACCATTTCCTCCCCTCTTTTATCCTGGCCACAAAATGCCTTGGTCAGGATACTTGGCACTGGAAATCCATCATGTGCCAACCAGGAATTGAGGTGCCCTTTTTGCAGAGGGCAGGGGCAGGGGAGGGAGGTAGATCCTGATGCTTCCAGCGTCATCTGAAGCAGACAGTGGCTCCCACATCTGCATTGTCTGAGGGGTTTTCTCTCTTTTGGACACCTTTAAGACAATATAATCACTTTGCCCTTCTCTCTCTTGCTTCATTCTTCTCCATGGCAGGAAATTGAGACTTCTCTTCTCATGTGATTTCTAGTCACGAATATAACCCTGAAGACAACACTGCTTTAGCAAAGCTTATGTCTGTGCTGCCTGTTATCCTTCTCTATCCGCCTGGCTGGGCATTACCACAGCAGGAGTCTGGAGTCGCTTCCCGGCTTCCAGCATGTGACCCACACATGCCCAGAAGCATGAGGTGCAACATTAACCTTTTAAGAGACTTTCCAGAGCAAATGAGACAATCCTTGGAGTGTTATTTATGTCTCTTCTTTCCTCCTTTTGGAAGCAGCCATTTGGAATGGACAGAGTAAAACAGAAGTCAAAGAACTGTCTACACATCCTTTCCCAAGCTATAATTAAGATGGAAGCTCATTTGCTGTCCCGAGGATTGGTGTAATCAAGCATATGACAGAGCAACATTTTGGAACATTTTTATCAGTTTTGGAATTACAGTTCTGTGGCCAAATTTCTCTTCATGCCTCAGATTTCAGAGCATGGACTGACATATCCCATGCAGACAGGCCATCCCTTTGCTCTCCTGCATTAGCTGACCACTATTCACTGTAGCTGCATGCAAGAGGTAGGAGTGGACACATTCCAGTACTCTGGGGTTTGGAACAGTATCCTTCATCCCCAGAGAAGGGATTCTCTGTGGGGGCTGAATTGGCAATGTTCAAGCTTGCCTTGCGGTCAGCACATAGGCCATCAGAAATCATCTGGGTGTCAACCTGCCAAGCTGAGGCTATCCTGGAGCACAAGGATTTATTGCTAACAGAAGAAAGAAAATAAACCATTTCTTTAACTCTGCTTTGCAGGCCACTTACATGTAAAGGGACTCCACTGCTGCCCCAATCAGTTTGATATCTAAATCATCCTGCCTCTGTTCTTCTAGCAGTTCAGGCCTGTCTGCTACCAAGAACAGGTGCCAAATTGAAGAGTGGAATTTTCCCAGCAGGCCCCAGGGTGTGTTGCTGCCAAGGCAACTGTGGTAGGGTTGAAGAATAATGAGCAAACCACAAATCCAGAAAAGGAAGAGGAGGCCGCCCTTTTGGCGTGGGCTGACTCAGGTACAGGCTGTCCCTTGAGGAAAGATGTGGGTTGTGAAGAATACCCCAGTGCCAAGGCTGGACAAGGCCAGGACAGGCAAAGCTAGGCCCAACAGAGCAGCTTCCCAGAACTAGTTTAATCAGACCAAGTGAGGACAACTGAGAGTAGCTGCCTGCTCAGGCCATGGTAGGCTCTGCCCAGTAACAGTAGCAAAAAAGCAATTGGTTGCTGGGGAAATCCTAGAGACCTGTGCTCAGTGAGCAAGAGCTGTACCAAGTGAGTGTCTGAGTTGAGGTCTGGAGCTAAGTGGGTGCCAGGGAGAAAGCAGAGCTGTGTGCCATGAAGGGGCAGGCCTGATGTTCAGATTAGCAGGAACGAAACCAGTGATATCCAAGGAATTGAAGTCAAAAGTCCAAGCTAAATGAGTAACAACAGAGAAACAGGTTCTTTGGGACCAAGCAGTAACAAATACATATTGGCATCATCTGATAGAGCGTGTTTCTTTTTATGCTTGTGAGGAAAACTCTACTCATGGCCAATGTGATATGCAACACACCTAGACAGACAGGAGACTTGTAATCAGAGCTGCTCACCTGCCTTTACTCATTCTGGGCTCTACATCTGAGCTGCAATTCTGAGACAAGATCCAAGACTAGTGGGAATGAGTACCATGGTGTGATGCCTGCCACGGGAATGGAAGGAGAGACTGAAGGCACACTGGCCATGGTCATGGTTTTGTCCTTCCTAAGGTTTTGCTTCACTTGGGAATTTCTTTAATTTCATGAAAATAACAAAATATTTTGTTGGGAATGTCTGAGCCCATAATTTAAAAGGAGAACCACAGTTTTACATTTTATTCTACATTCATTTAAGTAAAATTGTCTACAGCAATTAAGGACATGGGGTGAGATTTGATATGAAAGTTCAGGCCTTCATCACTAAACAAATGAACCCTCCCGCGGTATACCTGATTATCCTGTTCTCATTGAGTTTTGATTCATCTATATTTATTGTTCTTCTTCCAGGTATATACTTTTTTGACAGGATTAAGATTTTCTAGTTTGAAGAATGAATTGGGCTGAAACACAGATACCCTGGAAATTCTTTACATTCTGACATTAAACATCTTCCTGGCAGTAAAAGTTCGAGATTTTCCTTTCTAAACACTATTGAGTAGGTATAGGACAGTCGTTCTAACCAATAGCCCTTTAAAGAAGTGGAACAAAGTTGTTTCCTCCTACATTTTTAAGAGACATAGCTACAAATGTCTAATATTTGTACGGGATCTAAAACTTAGAGATTTGGGATAATCATCTGGTAGGAAGAAAAGTAAACAAATTCTTATTGAGTACCCAGGTGTCATGTACTGTGCTGGTGTTTTCCTATAGATTACATTATCATATCTTCAAAACCACTGAGAAAGGAGTTTTCTGTTTTTATATATGAGTATAGGAAGGTTTAGAGATTAAATGTTACAAACTCATAACTGATAGAGCTGACATTTGAACTTAGGTCTGATTATAAACCCCGCAATGCTGCTGGATTGTATTTTCTTGTTGCAGTTTGAAACATCAGCTGTGTTCATAATGACATAAATAAACTAATATAAAATAAACTGACTAATCAATTTGAAAAAGAGCATGATGTTCTAATTCCCCAGTAGTTACTATTGTTTAATATTGTGTCGATAACTTAAATGTGAAAAATAGTTCAACGAAACTTTTGATTCAGAGGCAGATTATTCTGCAATGTTTACAGTATATGATAAAAGGCAAAAAATGTACAACATGAGGTGCTCTCATTCATTCCCCCATTTCTATTTGGAGGTTTTAAAAGTTCTCAGATAATTCATGAGCATCATCATTCTTGCCTAGGAACTGGGTTCATTTTCCTCTATCATCTCTTTTTTGTTTTCATTTGCTCTTTCTCCTTCATGTGGAGTATGCAGATCTACTGACCCGGATTTGAACTCTGCAAGGATCTATATTTTAAAGCATGAATAGTTCTAGTATATCTGATGGAAAGATCTCTGAGGTATAGGGACAAAAGAATTATTGACCTATCTCAGAACTGATTGTAAAGAGATTCTCAAAACCCAGACCTATCCACAGGAAACCTGGCAGTTGCAAAGAGAAAACAAAGAGGCAGCATTTGAGTTTGAAAACAAAAAATCAGAGCCTCTAGAAAGAGTCTTTAGAGAATATAAATTCTTGAACAACAACAACAAAAATTACTTGGAATACAGGTGCTGTTTTTATCATTTAAATCTATTGAGAATATGGATTTGAGATGAAAGGGAAAGAGCTAAGAGATCAATGACTGACTGACTGCCTGCCCAGATAGTGTTGATGAACTGGATTTGGATTTGGGGCCCATTGGCTTAAGATACTGGAATACTGGGTTCTTGGCCATGGATGGTTCATATTTCTCATACACAGAAAGAATGTGTCTGCCTGGAGGCTAGACTAACATAACCAGAAGGCTTTTAACTCAATATAGTGGGGGAAGGAGAAAAACAGATAAACCTGGTAAAAATTTTATCTGTTTGATCAGACAGTGGCAGGTAGAAACACAGAAAGAAGAAACAAACTGGAAAAGGTCATGGTAAGTCACAAGTGTGATGGGGAACAGCCTTTGCTATCAGTGCATAGAGCATGGAGAATTTACAAGGGGAGCTGGAAATAATGATACAGGTAGCTGACCCTCTGTACTGGGGCCTCAGGAAACTTTGAAGCAAGTACGTACCTTAGGTGGGGAATAAAGCAAGAGGCCAGGAGGCAGAGAGGTGGGAACAGGTTGTAAAATTGATCCCAGAATGGTTTGTAGTGACTGGGTTCAAGAAGTAGGCCTATCCTGGTCCATGATGAGGAATTTCCTAAAATCTCTCAAAGGTTCAAAAAACTCAAACAAGCAGTATCTGGCCTCTGTGTGTCCCGTTCCTCTTGCTGAGCAGCTCCAAGTCTGGCACTAGCAGCAGCCAGCCTAGGTTCCTAGCTTGGCCTCTCGAGGCACCTATAAGCCCAGCATAGGTGGTGGCCATCTGCAGATTGTTTGGTGACTTTTGCTAGGTGGCTCCAGGCAGTGCACAGGCTTCTGCTGAACCTTGCCCGCAGCAGGGCCCCTCCCAAGAGGCTCTGGAGCCAGTGTGCCTGGTGGCCAGCTTGGACCTGAGCTGGAGCACCACCTAGGGCTGCATCCAAGGACTACACACCCAAAGGGGATACTGAACAGGCATCAGAGTTCTGCTAAAGTGAATTTTGCTTCATAGGGTCAGCCCCTCACCAGCAAGTCCTCATAACCAATCAATTCCTCAAGGATCAATTCCTCTCATTGATGTGCAAAAAGCAACTAAGGCTCAACTATAATAAGTGGGTACATACAATCCAGATGAGGGACACACCTAGAGTACTTGGCTTAGGTTACCAGGGAGATTGTGTCATTGGGCCCCATAAGACACCTACTACATAAACCGACTTTACAAAGACCAAGAGACATAACAGCCCTACCTAATACATAGAAACAAACACAGGGAGGCAGCCAAAATGGAGAGATAACAAAACATGTTCAAAATGAAAGAACAGAACAAAGCTCCAGAAAAAGAACAAAACAAAATGGAGACGAGCAATCTACCAGATGCAGAGTTCAAAACACTGGTTATAAGAATGCTCAAAGAATTTAGGGGAAGAGTAATGAACTCAGTGAGAACTTAAACAAAGAAATAGACAACATAAAAAAGAATCAGTCAGAAATAAAGACTACAATAACTGAAATGAAGAATATATTAAAGGAAATCAACAGTAAATTAGATGAAACAGAGGATCAAATCAGCCAGTTAGAAGATAAGGTAGCAGAAAACACCCAGTCGGAACAGCAACAAGAAAAAAAGAATCTCCCAAAATGAGAATAGTCTACGGGGCCTCTGGGACAACATCAAGTGTAGCCACATTTGTATCATAGGAGTATCAGAAGAGAAGAAAGAGAGCAAAGAATTGAAAACCTATTTGAAGAAATAATGATGGAGCATTCCTTAACCTGGTGAAGGAATAGACATACAAGCCCAAGAAGCGCAAAGAGTCCCAAACAAGATAAACTCAAAGAGGCCCACATCAAGATACTTCATAATTAAAATTCCAAAGATTAAAAACAGAAAGAATCTTAAAAGCAGCAAGAGAAAAGCAGTTACTTACCTAAAGGGAGTCTCCATAAGACTGTCAGCAGATTTCTCAACAGAAACTTCTCAGGCCAAATGGATTGGCATGAAATCTTCAAAATGATCAAAAGCAAGAATTTACAACCAATATTACCCAGCAAAGCTATCATTTAGAATTGAAGGACAGATAAAGAACTTCCCAGACCAGAAAAAGCTAAAGGAGTTTATCAGCACCAAACCAGCATTACAAGAAATGTTAGAGGGATTTCTTTAAAAAGAAGAAAAAAATAAAAAGATCAAAATTATGAATAATAAAATGGCAATAATTACATATCTATCAAAAATTACTTCAAATTAAAAAGGATTAAGTGCTCCAACCAAAAGATAGTGTGGCTGAATGGATAAGAAAACAAGACCCTTAATATGCTGCCTATAAGAGACTCATTTCAGATTGAAAGACACAGAGACTGAAAGTTAAGGGATGGAAAAAGATATTTCATAAAAATGGATGTGAAAAAAAGTCTGGTGTAGTGATACCTGAAGTATTGTGGAAAAGATCCAAAATCAGACCAGCGAGAAACCAAGCAGCACCCGGAGCGCTGGAGAACACAGGTTTGTTACGCCGGTGGTCCCAGAGCAGCCAGTGCTCTGAAGATCTGGCCCAAGAGCTCAGTTGCAACATTCCTTGTATAGACCCTTTTTGGCATGGCCTGATTGGGTAATTTGAACTCAGGCTGCTACAAAGTGGCGGTAGTTGCTATGGTAGCAGGTAGTTACATTGTGTTACAAGGGGGGGGTTGCTATGGATTACCAGCAGTTACAAAGTGTTACATTTGTAGCTTAGACAGATCAAAAAGAAGGGAAGGTGAGTCTTTAGTCAATTTCAAATACAGCTCATGCAGCAAGCATAATTACAAAAGCAGACCAGAGAGCTGATTAGCCTTTTGAATAAAAATTCCTCTTCATTCCTCCCTTTTGATGCCCATTTAAATTCTCATAGGGCATCAACCTCATCAACCTCTTGATCCCCCTGTGCCAGGGGCTGGTAATTCCACAGCATAAGGATCCTTGCTGCAGTCTTTCTCTCCACTGTGAGGGAGGTAGTTGACCAGAGGACAAGAGGCAACAGACAAGGGAGAAGGAGGCAGTCCCCGAAGGAGGAGGAGCACTATCTCAATTAAGGTTTTAAAACCTCCGAAGATAGAGAACCATCCCCCCAAAAGGCTATTGCATGGGCACATGTGCCAGCTCTGTCATTTTTCCAACAAGATTCTCAACTGCCCAGCCCTGGTCATCTATCTGTGGTCATCTATCTGTAGGCAACAGTTGGTGAGATTGAATTTTCCATACGCACCTCCTTCTGCTGCTAATAGATAGCCTAGTGCTAACCTGTTTTGGTAGATGGCATTTCTTATCTGTGTCTATTGATGTGCAAAGAGGGTCAAGGCTCTCTCAGTCTCATTAGTAATGATTTCTAAGACTGCCTGCAGTTGGATAATCCGGTTTAACATGTAAATGGGGGTACAGTATCCCCAAGATCCATCTTCTGTCCAAGTGGCAGGCCCATAGTATTGGATTATTTGCTCTGGGGGGCCATTCATCATACTTCCAATCCCCTATTTGGAGTTCTCTTTTTACCCATTGTAAGGGTTGTGGGACTGGGTAACCAAACAGTTCCCCTGTTTTCAGAGGTAAGAGGAAAAAGGAAGGCTTTATTGTGCCAAGTATACAGCTCCCTTCCCAATTTTGGGGGAGGCAGATGTAGGCCTTGTTTCCACAAATCTAGTAAAGCCCACGTGGGGCTATCCAGTCTCGGACCCTGCCTGGGTCCTGCCAGGCTCTAGTTAGCTCTGGGAATCTGGCCAATGGATTTCTCTCTGTCCTGTTTTCTCCACCACATGTTTTGTTTGGAGGTGGCATTATTATATTGTTGGCCTAGGCAAATCAAGTTTCTGACTGACTGTGAGATTTCCTCCACCTCTAGCCAGGCAATATTGTTCTATAATAGTATGTTTTAAAATCCATTGACCATCATCGGAGGTGCGTGGGGCCGTTATATTTGGCATTGCCTTGGTGGGGACTAGTTTTGTAGCTTCTCACAGCCACCTACCCCGTAATAGAGTTCCCCCACATACATAGCAGGACGTGACATTCAGGGAGTGAGCTATTCCTTCAGTCATTTTGAGAAATAAGTTTTTAGTTGATTGTGCTGGTGGGGGTAGCAGTTCAGTTACTTCCTTGTAGAAGGACTTATAAACCTGAAAGTCTTGAGCTGGATGGTCTAGTATTTGACCTTTGATGTAGATTTAAACATAGGGATTTAGCCCTGTCCCGTCAACGCCAAGTGTTAATACTTCTCTGGACTTCCAACAGGGGTTTAGGGGGTTGGTTATGATTAGTTCTAACGGATTGCACTTACGTGTGGTGCAGTTTGATAGAGCTATCCCCCTTTTTAAATACACCTCTTTCTTGATGGTGCTGTCTTTTTCTCAAATAGCCCATAGGACACAGCTTCTTTCACATGTGAAGCTGTGAGGACATATATACTTTTCTTCTGTCCTGTAACTTTTTTCCCAGCTGAAAGATCCACAGGATCTCCCTTCCTCCCATTGGCCCTGACGCACAGCAGCACAAGCATCAAACTTTAGTGGGTAATCTGACTAGAATTTCCTTTTACTCTAGTCTGGGCCAATGTGGGTCCATGTGCCCATCCTCCCCAATCCCCTAAAGCTACCCTTATTTCAAAAACTGTTTCAGTAGGAGGGTCATTTGGGTTATAACATACATAAGGTTGGTTATTTCCTGGGTCACATACTGAATATTGAGTCTGGTTACAGATACAGGTCCCTTTCTGAGTTCCCTGGCATTCATAGAAGCTATAGAAAAGTAAGGTAGTGGAAATTCTTTGACCTTCCTTGGTGACATGGATACATAGTTCATAGTTCTCTGCTCTAATTTCTCTCCCTCCCCAGGGTCCAATTATAAAGAGCCCCACGATGAGATTCCTCAGGCTTTGGCCGTGCGTGGACCAGCCAGCTTCCGGTTGGTAGCTGGAGCAGGGCATGTTGTCTTCCTCAGGGTCAATTTACAAGGGTTGGTGGGATTTGTCTGCACCGTCCACGAAGGGGTTTCTGCACGAACCACTGGTTTCAGCCAACTGTAGTGAACATCTGGACAGTCTGGACGGTTGATCCTCAAGCTTCTGCCGTGCATAGACTGGCCAGCCTCCAGGGGTGGCCAGAGCAGGGCTGAAGACCTCAGGTGGATTTCTGCTGCCTCTGGAACACTATTTGGAGCAGCTGATCAGGAAGAGGCTCTGCAGTCCAAGTCTCCCGTTTTTCCAGAGATCCTGCTCTCTTTACCCAGATGTGGGTCCAAGGGGTAATACCTGCAACTTTAATAGCAGTGGGAGTTGCTAATATAACAGTGTGAGGGCCTGTCCAGCTCTGCTGGAGTGGCTCCTTCTTAACTCATACTTCATCTCCTGGCTGAAAGAGGTGGACCCAGTTCCTTAAAGGAATAGGGGCTCTTTCTAAAGTTTCCTGAGCGATGCGGCGGAGGATCTTTCCTAAGGCCTGAAGGTGTTGGGACATTTCTAGGTCAGCCATTAATCAAGGGTCTCCTTTTAACTTCCCTATCACTGGGAGAGGTCTCTTGTAAAGGATTTCAAAAGTAGAGTAGCCTGATGGCCATGGGGTGCATAGCGTTTGGAGTAGAGCCAATGGCAGCAAATCAATCCAAGGTAACTGGGTTTCCTGACAAAGCTTAGCTAGAATGGTTTCGAGGATCTGGTTCATGTGTTCAACTTTCCCTGAACTCTGTGGCCTGTAGGCTGAGTGGAGCTTCCATTTGATTCCTAGAGCTTTGGAGAAGGTCTGAACTATCTCAGACACAAAGGCCCACTGTCTGATCCTATAGAAAGGGGTAGCTCATATTAAGGGAATAATTTCCCTTAATAAAGCCCTGGCTACTTCCATTGCCCGTGCAGTGGGTGTGGGAAAAACTTCAACCCATCCAGAGTAGGTGCAAACTAACACAAGCAGATATCTATGGCCCCTGTAGGGCTTGACCTCCATAAAGTCCACTTCTAGTCCTTTGAGTGGCATAGTTCCAATTGTTTGCACCCCTGGATTAGACCTCGGTCTTTGGCCAGCATTGTTTTGTGCACAAGTCATACACCTAGCACTGATCTGGGTGCACAGGGTTGGGAGTTTGGGTGTGAAATAGTAGTGGCCTAACAGGTTTTCTAAAATAGTCTTCCCCAGGTGAGGTAATTCATGGTGTTGTTTCACTAGCTGAACTGCCAGCACAGCAGGAACAAAGAGTCTCTGATCTGGAAGCTCCCACCAGCCCTTCTTCCTCCTGGTTTCCCCTTCACTTGAAGCCCATTGTTCTTCTTCCTTAGTGTATTTTAGGGATAGAGGCCATTCTGGTGCCAAAAGAACCTTATAAATTGGCTTAGGACCCATTGTGGCACGTAGCTGGTGGGCAGCCTCCTTAGCTGCTTGGTCTGCTAGGTGGTTTTCCCTACTGACAAGGTCGGTTCCTCGGTTCCTCTCTGGTGGCCCTTGCAGTGAATGATTGCCACTTTAGAAGGTTTTCAAACTGCCTCTAACAGTTGAAGGATTTCTTCTTTGTTCTTGATTTCCTTTCCTCCTGCCATCAATAGTCCCCTCTCTTTATCAACGGCTCCATGTACATGCAAAGTAGCAAAGGTGTACCTTGAGTCGGTATAGATATTGGCCCGTTTCCCTCCAGCCTGCCGCAGCACTTGGATGAGTGCACATAGCTCGGCCCATGTGCTGACCAGCCCTGTGGCAGAACCTCAGCTCTCGTTATCTCATTAGTAATTGTTATTGCGTAGCTGGCTTTGTGCTGCCCTTCATGGATGAAGCTACTCCCATCTGTGAACAATACCAGTTCTGGGTCCTGGAGAGGAACATCTGACAGATCTGGCCTGCTTGAGTAAACTTCATCCATGACCTCCTCACAATCATGGTTGGGAGGCCCCTCCTCAGTGGACAGAAATGTAGCAGGGTTCAATGTACGTATAGTTTCGAGGTGGACTCATGGATTTTTGCACAGCAGTCCCTGATAATGAGTTATTCTGGCATTAGTCAGCCACTTATGTCCTTGATTATTCATTAATGCAGTTACAGCACGGGGACCTTTACATTTATATTTTGTCCCAACATAAGCTTGTCCACTTCTCTGACCAGAATTTCCATGGCAGCTAAGGTCCAGAGGCATGGTGGCCATCCTGCAGGCACCAGATCTAGCCGTTTGGACAAACATACAATTGAGCACTGCCATGGCCCAACTATTTGTGTGAGGACCCCCAGTGCAGTGTGATTCTTCTCATGTATGAAGAAGTTAAAGTCCCAGCAGTCCTAACACTGGGGTGCTGGTTAAGAGTCTCTTTATTTCTCCGAAAGCTTTTTTTTGTTTGGAGCCCCATTCCAGGGCGTCTTTACCAGACCCAGCTGTGGCCTCAAACAGTGGTTTGGCAATCTCAGAGAAACCTGGTATCCAGATCCAACACAATCTGGCAGCCCCTAGGACTTCATGGACCCCTTTCTTGGGGCGTGGCCAAGGTATTGAGCAGATGGCCAGTTTCCTTTTGTGTTCAAGTGCCTGACGTCCTTCTGAGATGATGAACCCAAAGTATCTGACCTCCTGTTTGCAGATTTGAGCCTTTTCCCATGATACGTTGTATCCCATGGTAGAGAGTAGGGCCATAAGGCTCTAGTACCTTTCCAACAGTCTCCTTGGGTGGGGCTAGCCAGCAGCAGGTCATCTACACACTGAAGTAATGTGCAGTTCAAAGTCTCTCCAGAGAAGGTAGCCAGATCTGTTGCCAGCCCTTCACCAAACAAGGTGAGTGAGTTCTTGAAGCCCTGTGGCAGTCGAGTCCAGGTCTGTTGCATTTTTCTCCCAGTGTATGGGTCTTCCCACTCAAAGGCGAACAAAGGCTGGCTGGCTGGTGATGATCGGAGACTGAAGAAGGCATCTTTAATTAAGGTCGAGGCATGTGAATCAGCTTGCTTGAGCAGGTAAGAGACTCAGGAGGGTATATGGGTTTGGGACCACCAGATGGATGGTGGCCATTGCATTGTTGATGGCGCGGAGGTCCTGGACAGGGCAGTAGTCATTCCCTCCAGGCTTTTTGACTGGCAAGAGCAGAGTGGTCCAAGGTGACTGACACTCAACTAGAATTCTGGAATCATTCAAGTGCTGGATGTGGTTCCGAATTCCTAGGCGTCCTTCCCTCGGCACTGGATATTGCCTTTGTGTGACAGGGAAGGCTCCTGGTCTCAAGTCTGCCACGATGGGTGCATGAATTTTGGCAAGACCTGGGGCCCCCTTTTCTGCCCAGACAGCAGGGAACTCTTCTAGAAGACTGGTTGGATTTGTTTTTGTCCCAGAGAATAAAGACACCATTCATCCTCCCTGAGCACAGTCACAGCCATCGTTAGAGCAGGCTGGCTCCTCAGGGCTTCCCTAGGGTAAAGGTAATTTGTGCTCTACGCTTCGTTAATAAGTCTCTACCCGAAAAGGGGATGGGGCACTCTGGTAGGTACAAGAACTCATGAGTCACTAGGTGGCCCCTAACTGACATCAGCGGGCTTTACTTGGTCCCCCATGGCCCTCAACGATAATTGCTGTTCGATTCGTGAGGGGAGCCACAGGTGTGGTTAGCACAGAGTGTTCAGCCCCAGTGTCCACCATAAAAGTCATTGTTTGGCCCCCTATTTCTATTGCAACTGTAGGCTCCTGAGGGCCTAGGATCGGGGAGCCTGATTGTTCTTCGGCCCTCCAGATAAGCTCTTGGATGACTGGCTCAGGCTGGTACTTTCCTTTTCGAGGTTGATTGAACTTCTTTGGCTGTTCAGGCATTTTCCTGCAATGAGGACACTCGTTCCTCCAATAGCCAGTTTCTTTGCAGTAGGCGTGTTGCTCGCAGCGAAGTGGGGGTCTCCTTTGGGTTTCTCTCTTCTATGGGGGAGCAGCAGTCTGCTGTACTGGACCAGGTTCTCTAATGCAGCTGCCAGCAGGGACATCTTCCATTTCATCCATTTGTCAGCTACCTTTTGGGCCTCCTAGTCGCGGTTTACAAACACGTTTTTGCGACCTTCAGTAGCTGGGTGGCGTTCATCCCAGCACAGCTCTCTAATTTTTGAAGCTTGCAGTGGATGTCAGTGAAGGATTGAGCCACAAATGCCGCGTTGACCATGCACTGGTTCTCTTGTGCTTCAAGGTCAAAAAGGGTATATACCCGGAACGCCTTGCACAGTCTCTCGTAGAACACTGTGGGTGACTCCTCTGGCCTCTGGAATACTTCTGAAATTCTTGACATGTTTGTTGGCTTCCTAGCCCCAGCTTTTATCCCTTGCAGTATGGCCTGCTGGTATCTGTCGAGAGACTCTCTTCCATATGGGACGTTGAAGTCTCAATCGGGCCTGGTGTGTGGTGCAGCCCCCAAAGCCTATGCTGCAGGGTCTAGTGCACCATCCAGTGCTTGTCCTTGAAGCCATCCCTGTGCTTCTGACAGAATCCGGCATTGTTCCTTGGTGTTGAAGAGAGTTAGGAGGAGTTGATGGCAGTCATCTTAGGTAGGTTGATGAGTTTGGAAGATGGACTCGAGCAGATCAATCATCGCCTGGGGTTTTTCCGAATAGGGTGGGGTGTGCTGCCTCCAGTTGAGGAGGTCAGTTGTGCTGAAGGGCAGCTCGGCTGGAATGTGCCATCCTCTCCAATTTCAAAGGGACCTCGCGCCTCTCGGAGGGGCATCTGAAGGGCCACAGAGCTGAGCTGATTGCGTGGCTGAGTGATGTCACCATGGACTCGGCTTGGTGGTCACTCAGGCTGTTGGGGTGGTGAAGGCACCCATGGCGGAGGGCTGTCTGGCATTTGTGGGTAGAGCAGCTGTGCAGGGACTGGCAGGGCTGCTGAGATATATGGCGGTGGAAAGATAGGTTCTTCCTCGGGATCCCTTTGGTGGATGATTTTAGCTCACTCTCCCTTGTCCTTTCCCTGAGTCGGTCAGGGCACAAGTACCTTACTCTGTCCCGGCCTATTTGCATAGAACCAGACCCAAGGGGGCTCTATAGTAGCAATTTGCAACCATGAGTCTATGTACGGAAACTGGTCTGGATGTCCAGGGGTCCCTGTCACTACCCGGTACACTGGTCCCTTCCGAGGGCCATCCTACCTCAAAGGCAGGCCATTCAAGTTCACAAAGAGTAGGAAGCTTTCCCGGCATCAGCTTGACCCCGTAATTCTCTGAGAAACCTTTCTTAAAAATTTTCAGCATATGATTTAAGACATTTGGCTTAGAGGATCCTCCCCTCATGCCTCCCATAACAGACGACAATCACTCCACATGGAGGGTTGGGGGATAGGGTCGGAGAAACTTTGGAGGGGACGTCACTCACTTCGCCCGTCTCCTGCTGCACCCCTCACAGGGATATTTCAGGCGCCTCTTAGCATTGGTGGGTCAGTATAAACCCCTGACCTGGATCACTGGAGTAGACTCCTCATGGAGATCCAGTGACACCACCTTAAGCCATGTGAGGTTCGCCATGGAACCACGGATTGGGGCTCAACTCTTGCTTCGTGGCAAGGCCACTTCTCAATCATTCAGCACTCATTCTCTTTCATGCAACCTCCCACTATTCCTAACCTGTCCTGTGGAGAGTAAGCACCCTCTCCTCATAACTTGTGGAGGATGCTTGGTTACTCTCTGGAGGATGGTTGGGGCTCCCTTTGCCCAGTGTTAACCAAACATATTCCACCCTGTGATGGTGACGCGAAGACAAACAAGGGTGGGTGCCCTCTCCAAAGAGGAGACCTTTTGGATGCTCCTCTGGCTGTGTCCCGAAGGAGCTTAGGTGACGCTTAGCTGTAGCAGACTCAGCTTTGTGACTTACGATTGGAAACTAGTCCAATGCCACCCTGGACTGTATGCCGTACACCATGGAACCGCAGAATGAGCCCACATGGACCCTGTAGCCTTCAGGGGACCTTACGAGTGCCCAGCTGTGAAGCCGCAAACTCGTACCTGACGGATCAAGTCAGCCAAGCTGCTCATTCCCTCACTCATTCATACATCAGGTTAAAACATTGCTTCCCCCTTTTGGAAGGCCCTCACCTGATGTCTCCCCCACTGGGAAGACCTTGATTTCTCCTCCCCACTTTTTTGAGACCCTGATGTCTTCTCCACTTGAAAGACCCTGACCAATGTTTTCTAACTGAAGACTAGGAGGTGATCAAGCTCCTCTTCCGTCCGGAGACGGGATCTGACTGGGGGCTGATCCCAGGACCTTACCTTATCCTGTGGCCATTCCTGGTGAGTTGGTCCATCCCTCCTATGAGTCCAGTCGGGGGCTCAGCCACCCTGAAAGTTGGAGCACCAGTCCGAAAGAGAACCCAGCACACTCATCAGGGGGTGCGCCTCCTTGGTTGTCGTGGAGCCCCTCTGTCCCGGCCCAGCCAAGCCACGGGGCTGGCGGCTCAAAGAGCCAGTGTCATTGGAATCTCGCTAGAGCCTCCAGAAATGTTGCAGAAAAGATCCAAACTCAGAGCAGCGAGAAACCAAGCAGCATCCGGAGAGTTGGAGAACTCAAGTTTATTATACCGGCGGTCCCAGAGAAGCTACTGCCCTGAAGATCAGGGCCAAGAGCTCAGTTGCAACATTCCTTATATAGACTCTTTTTGGCATAGCCTGATTGGTTAATTCATCCTTAGACCATTACAAAGAGGAGGAGGTTGCTATGGCTGCAGGTAGTTACATTGAGCTACAAAAGGCGGGAGTTGCTAGGGGGTGTAAACAGTTATATTTGTAGCTTAGACAGATCAAACGAAAGAGAAGGTGAGAATTTAGTCAATTTCAAGTACAGCCCATACAGCAAGCATATTTACAGAAGGAGAACAGAGAACTGATTAGCCTTTTAAATAAAAATTCCTCTTCAGTATACGTGAAACTAGTATAATATTGTATGCCAACTATAATGGAAAAAATATTCTGATTTCATGACTTATTATAAATATACAATAATTAAAATAATTTGTGATTGCAGAAAAATAAATATGTCGATAAACGGAAAAAAATAGACTCCAGAAATAGATCCAAACATAATTGGCCAAATGATTTTTAAAAAGGTCTTTCTATGAGGGAAATAAGTGTTTTTTGTTTTTTGTTTTTATTTTTTGTTTTTTTCAAAATAATGTAACAATTGAAAAAGTGAACTTTGATTCTTACTCAAAGTTCTTAGGAGTCTTAGGATTTCTAGACCTAAGACTCAAAACTAGGAACCACTCCTAAAAGAAGTAAGGGAACAAAGTCTCTGTGTCCTTGAGACAGGGAAATATGTTTGACAGAATGCAAATGCTTGAATTATTTTTTTAAATGATAAATTAAACTTTATCAAAGTTAAAACATAAAGCTCCAAAATGAGCATCAAGTATATTTTTATACAACCAGGGAGCTGCCCCACCTCAGACTTTCTTCATAATTCTTTTTATCTCTGAGACTTAGTTTTCCAACACCCAATTTGGTAGATGCTGCCAAAGCAATTTGTGCTCACTACTGACAAGAAGTAATGTTCCTTGAGCTAGGTTTACCCATACATTATGATGTTTTACATTTGCAACTTCTTTCTAAGCTTAATGTTTAAGAAGGATTTTTTCTACTCAATACACATAACATTCTCACAAAGGTTAAACCATATGGCAGTTATCTGCACTGGTAGAGACTGGAAGGAGACAAGGAAGCACAGATTTTCTAGTTCCTTCTGTTTGACCACTTAGCATGACCAATGTGCCTGTCTTGTAGTTCAAAAGACTAGAAGATATTTTCAAAAAAGACGAGAAGATTGTTCTCCTCATTGCAAAACCTAAGAATGTAGCAGTAAATGATCTCAGGATGGTCTGAGTTAATATTAGGAGAGTGAAAACCTGAATTAG
>NW_011888863.1:2461134-2494990 GCF_000151845.1 Pteropus vampyrus
GGCTCAAAGAGCCAGTGTCATTGGAATCTCGCTAGAGCCTCCAGAAATGTTGCAGAAAAGATCCAAACTCAGAGCAGCGAGAAACCAAGCAGCATCCGGAGAGTTGGAGAACTCAAGTTTATTATACCGGCGGTCCCAGAGAAGCTACTGCCCTGAAGATCAGGGCCAAGAGCTCAGTTGCAACATTCCTTATATAGACTCTTTTTGGCATAGCCTGATTGGTTAATTCATCCTTAGACCATTACAAAGAGGAGGAGGTTGCTATGGCTGCAGGTAGTTACATTGAGCTACAAAAGGCGGGAGTTGCTAGGGGGTGTAAACAGTTATATTTGTAGCTTAGACAGATCAAACGAAAGAGAAGGTGAGAATTTAGTCAATTTCAAGTACAGCCCATACAGCAAGCATATTTACAGAAGGAGAACAGAGAACTGATTAGCCTTTTAAATAAAAATTCCTCTTCAGTATACGTGAAACTAGTATAATATTGTATGCCAACTATAATGGAAAAAATATTCTGATTTCATGACTTATTATAAATATACAATAATTAAAATAATTTGTGATTGCAGAAAAATAAATATGTCGATAAACGGAAAAAAATAGACTCCAGAAATAGATCCAAACATAATTGGCCAAATGATTTTTAAAAAGGTCTTTCTATGAGGGAAATAAGTGTTTTTTGTTTTTTGTTTTTATTTTTTGTTTTTTTCAAAATAATGTAACAATTGAAAAAGTGAACTTTGATTCTTACTCAAAGTTCTTAGGAGTCTTAGGATTTCTAGACCTAAGACTCAAAACTAGGAACCACTCCTAAAAGAAGTAAGGGAACAAAGTCTCTGTGTCCTTGAGACAGGGAAATATGTTTGACAGAATGCAAATGCTTGAATTATTTTTTTAAATGATAAATTAAACTTTATCAAAGTTAAAACATAAAGCTCCAAAATGAGCATCAAGTATATTTTTATACAACCAGGGAGCTGCCCCACCTCAGACTTTCTTCATAATTCTTTTTATCTCTGAGACTTAGTTTTCCAACACCCAATTTGGTAGATGCTGCCAAAGCAATTTGTGCTCACTACTGACAAGAAGTAATGTTCCTTGAGCTAGGTTTACCCATACATTATGATGTTTTACATTTGCAACTTCTTTCTAAGCTTAATGTTTAAGAAGGATTTTTTCTACTCAATACACATAACATTCTCACAAAGGTTAAACCATATGGCAGTTATCTGCACTGGTAGAGACTGGAAGGAGACAAGGAAGCACAGATTTTCTAGTTCCTTCTTTTTGACCACTTAGCATGACCAATGTGCCTGTCTTGTAGTTCAAAAGACTAGAAGATATTTTCAAAAAAGACGAGAAGATTGTTCTCCTCATTGCAAAACCTAAGAATGTAGCAGTAAATGATCTCAGGATGGTCTGAGTTAATATTAGGAGAGTGAAAACCTGAATTAGGTCTTTACACAGCTGGCACATACTCTTGAGAGAAAATTTGTAGTGAATGGTAACATATTGAACAGAATCCTCATTACATCTCTGACACTCTCAAGGTATTTTTGCATTATTTGGCTCAACAGCAACACACAAAGCTTTTGCAAAAGCAATTTTTCAAAGCCTTGTGATTTTTGTAGATGCGTATATAATTTCCGTTTTTTACTCTCTTTATGTTAAGATTCCAGAACACAGGAGTTTCTGTTTTTAAATAAATAGAATTTCATTGTCAAAAAATGGGAGGGGTAGAGGTAAATATAAACAGGATAACAATTAAATAAATAAAAATATTTCATATGATTATTTGTACTAAGAAAAAAAAGTGTTAAGATTGAGAGAATGACAGTGAAAATGTAGAGAGGTGGGCAGCCAACCTCATCAGATGGGGAGATAGTCATGGTAGGAATCTCTGATGATACAACATTTGAGCGAAGTCCTGAATTATGAGACGGATTCACAGTGGAGAGGCATGGGGACATAATGATCCAAGCAGGTGGAACCACACTTGCAATGACCCCGAGAGAGGTCTACCTGGAAAGTTTCAAATAGATAATAAGCCATAGTAACTGGCAAATGGTAAGTGAGGGGGAAGTGGGAAGAAATGAAGTTAGAAAGGTAGATAGGGTCTGATCATGTAGCTATTTGAAAGTAATGGTAAGGAATTTGGATTTCTTTCTAAGTGCAATAGAAAGCCATTGGACCCCCCATTAGACTATCAGCGGGTATTCTACAGGCAATTTTACAGGCAAGAGGAGAGTGGGATGATATATTCAAAATATTAAAATATTAAAAGAAAAAATTCTGTCAGCCAAGAATACTATGCCTGGCAAAGCTGTCCTTTAGAAATGAAGAAAAGATACTTTCCCAAACACACAAATGCTGAGAAAGCTCATCACCTCTAGACCTGCCTTACAAGAAATGCTAAAGGGCATTCTTCAAGCTGAAATGAAAAGATGCTAATTAACATTGTAAAAATATATGAATGTGCAAAACTGACCAGTAAAAGTAAACATATAGTCAAAGTCAGGCCTCCTAATACTGTAATGGTAATGTGTAAATCACTTACAATTCTAGTTTAAAAGTTAAAAAAAAAAAAACAGTAAAATAACTACAACTACAATAATTCGTTAGCGGATTCACAATATAAAAAGATACAAATTATAATATCGGTAACCTAAAATGTGAGTGAGAGAAAAGTAAAATTATAGAGTTTGTATATGCTGTTGAAATTAAGTTGTTATCAGCTTAAAATAAGATGTTGAAACTATAAGATAGTTTATGTAAACCTCATGCTAACTACAAGGAAAACCATCAGTGAACATACAAAAGATTATGATAAGGGAATCAAAGCATACCACCATAAAAAGTCACCAAATCAAGGGAGGAAGAAAGTAACAAAGGAATTCCAAAATTGTCAGAAAAATTTACCAAAATGACTAGTAAGTTCTTACCAGTGAACAGTTTCTTTAATTGTAAAAAGATTAAGTTCTCCAATCAAAAGATATACAGTAACTGAATGAATTTTTTTAAAAAAAGAAAAAAATATGATCTAACAATATGTTGCCTACATTTTAGCTTTAAGGACACATATAGGCTGAAAGTGAAGGGATGAAAAAAGATATGCCAAGCAAAGAGCTACTGAAAGAAAGCAGGAGCAGCTATACTTATATAAGTCAAAATAAATTTTAAGCTAAAAATAGTCATGAGAGACAAAGAAGATCATTATATGATAATAAAGGGGTTAACTTATCAAGAAGGTATAACAATTATAAATATTTATGCACCCAACATTGGTGCACCTAAATTTATAAACAAATACTAACATAACTAAAAGCATAAATAAACAGCAATGCAATAAGAGTTGGGAACTTTAATACCCTGCTCTCAGCAATGAATAGATCATCCAGATAGAGAATCAGTAAGGAAACAGTGGATTTGAACAACATTATACACCATATATACCTAACAACATTTACAGAATGTTCCATCAAAGAGCAGCAGAACACATATTATTCACAAATACACATAGAACATTTTCTAGGACAGAACATATGCTAGGCCACAAGTCTCAATGAATTCAAGAAGATAATATGGATGGACCTATGGGAGTAAACACAAAGTGTAAAAACCTTTGTATCAAATATATCTACATACCAGGCAGCATCAACCACAAAGCACTAAAATATCAAGTAGACAGAATGACTTAGCTAGCTGACATCAGCAAGCCTCTATCTATCGTCAGCCACTCCAGCGCTAGCACAATGAGAGTATGAATGGAATACCGTAGTAGCATAGATAGAGGCTATTCATGGGCTCAACAGCATGGGCTTCTGCTCACCAAGGCAGATCTAGACACTACCACTATCAAAGGTCCAATTTGCCATTGACAGAACCAAAGCAAAGCCCTGATATGATCCCATCTCTCGAGATCAACCAGCCACTTAATGGCAAATGATTACATTGGACTCCTTCCACTGGGAAAGGACAGTGGTATGTATTCTTGCTATGGGTTTGCTTTCCCAGGGCCTCAGCCTACACTACTATCCAAAGGCTTATTGAGTGTTTGATCCATTGACTTGGGATCTTATATAACAATACATTGGATTTAGGAACTCACTCTATAATAGTGGTTGTCAAAGTGTGGTTCTCAGACCAGTAGCATCATCATCATCTGGGAACTTATTAGAAATGCAGATTCTTGGGTCCCACCCAAGAATTTTAATGAGTCTCAGGTAGGGCCCCGAAGTCTGTGTTTTAACAAGCCCTCCATATAATTCTTATGCATACTAATGTTTGAGAACCACATCTTTATAGCAAAGAAGATGTGGCATTGAGAATATGAAAATAACATCTGCTGGTCTTATCACACCAAGATGCTGCCAGGCTGAAAGAGTGACAAAATGGTCTTTTAAAAGGATAGTGCCTGCTCGAAGACACTACTTGTATAGATGAAATATCATCCTCGTATAGGATATACCCTCAGTCTTTCTCAACCAGAATTTCACAAGAGATTTAAGCCACATCATAAATTATTTGAGTGACTATTTTCTCAATTTTCCCAAGGATAGTCCATACTATTCTAGACTCTTAAGAGGAAAGTTAATTCCTGATGTATATAATGGATACATTAAGGCAATAGAGCTTAATTACCATGGAGAATCCTCTTTATGAATAGCTGCCATAAATCAATGTCCGTTATATTGTGCTGTGCCTCCAATAGGTAGAATAAATGGATTTAGGAAACAAGGGGGTAAGTAGAAGAGGTCTTCTCACCATCAGTCCCAGTGAACCATTGGGAAAATTTGTGCTTCCTTTCTTACAACTCTGGACTCAGTGAGTCTAGAAATTCTGGTTTCCAGAAGATGTGCTCTAATACAAAGAAGAAATAAACCAAGAAAGAAGAAAACATGTTATTTAGCAAAGAGTGGATTCAACTTAGAAGAATGAAGAGAAGACTTAAGATAACTATACAACCTACTTTGAGAGCAACTTATACAGTTAGGAACAGCAGGAAGGTAGGCTTAGGAGGTAGGTATCCAGACTTAATAGGGTAGGTATTATGGATGGTAATGTGATCTAGCATCCAGAAAAAATTAAGAATATGCATACATAAATTATAAAAGTGAAAATTAGAAATATATATTTGGCTAAAAGTAGAAAAACATGTATAAAAACACTCATGTAAAACTAAAAACTGTGGGGAAAAAAAGAGAATTGGTGATGAGGTGCCCTCCGCACCCCAACCTAAAGTGTTAGGGAAGGCCTGAACAGAGATATGAATAAAATAAAAAAGTAAATCATCAAGTTAAGAAGATGGAGTGCAGGGGAGCATTCAAGGCAGAGGCAAGAACAAACACAAAGGAATAGAAAAGGCATTAGTATGTAGAAGGTCAGTGGGAGGGTGGAAGAGTGAGTGTTGGATATTTGAGGAATAAGGAGATGTATGAAAAAAGTCAACTGGCAGAGTGGCAAGCCAATTATTAGAGAAATAAAGCAGTAGTGCCAAGCAATGCTTTGTGCCCATTTGAGGTTTGTGGTCATAAATTGAAAATGAGTCTAGTCAGCATGGTTATGTAATTTTTTTTCCAGAAATGTTAAGACTTAACAATGTAGGCACAATATAGGATGCAATCAGGACCAGAGTTTGAGATGCTTGTGAGTTATTCCAATGATGGAATTTAAGCTAAGGAGGGAAGTGGGGACATGATGGATAGTGAAAGTTTTCTAGGTTCAATCAATTTTAAAAAGACCTAACCTATAGGAGAGGATGCAGTTTAGCTGCATGTCAAGAAGATGTATACACTTGTGTGGAAATGTATAAATTTGAGGATGAGAACACCACACAGACATATAGATGGTTTTAAGGAGAACACACTTGGGGCCAATTGGCAGAGAAGATACTTTCCTGACCCAGATCTCAACATAGCTTAGAAGCCTACTCCAACCAGGAGAGCTTCTATAGGGAGTCTCATTTGGCTGAAAGTGGAGCAACTGACAAATTCTTGTCTTACTCTGCTGACAGAATCATCAGTCAGTAAGTAGAGAAAGAGACAGGGGGACTTCTCATTTAATAAGAAAGAATGTCTTTGTGAAAGTGAAATTGATGGGAATTTAGAGAGAAATTGTCTGATTCTCTTAACTGCTATAAATGAGCTCAATTCTTGGTTTATGTGATCATTGAATCCACTATTGATGAGTTTTGTAGAACTATAAAAAAATAAAATATTGGCAATAGTTAAATGTTCTGACTTAAAGAAAGAAGCTATCTTTTTTTCTGCAAAATAGCTAAAGGGCTACTACAGAAAAACATGGTCAGATGGAAAAATAAATTGTTGTTGGCTTTACCCAAAGGATGAAGATTAATTAGCCCATGAGAAGAGATTTCTGGTGGCAGTTAACAAGAAGCAGGAGTGAAGGGTTAACATAAACTATAATCCCAATTTCAAATGGCCCCAAATGTTGATACGGTGAATCTGCCAATGACAATAAATTCACTTAAAAAAAGAGCTGTTGTGTTCTCGTGTGGATTGGCATTTGTATATTTCATTTCTAGTCCTTAAAGCAATTTTGTAAGTGGAATTCTTATCTTATGCAAATGAAACTGAGGTTAGACAAAGTAATTGACTTCCTTGAAGTCTCATAGGATATGATAGAGACAAGATTCAAACCAGGTCAGTCTCTCTCCAAAGGTCATTCCACGATGTCAGTTGCATCTGAAAAAAAACTCTTGATGTAAAATGTGCGTGAGAGAGCTTTGCAGTGAAAAAGTGTTTTTAGCTGACAAGAAGCTATGGTTTGGTCATGACAAAAACTAACGTTATCTTAGTTCGTATCAACATAGGGTCAGAATTTTGAATAGTCACCATATATCTCAGCCACATTGATAGTATTGTGTCCAACTAAGGCACCAGGCTCAAAAAGAAATATAGACAAACCAGATTATATTTGTAAAAGAATGACCAATATAATGGAAACTCAAGATCATGTTGAAAGCTCATTGAAGGAACTAATTACTTAGAAAAGATAATAGGTAGGGGGAATATGATATCTTCCCTAAAATATTTGATGGGCTTCCTTGTGGAAGAGAGAAAAGGCTTATTCTGTATGATAACCAAGTTATAGAACAAGAATTAATTGATAAAAATCAGAGATCCAAATAAAATAGGGGCTACCTAAAAAATGTATTAAGTCTCTCATCCTGGTATGTTTGCCAACTATTGAGCACACATCAAGCTTCAGAGAGGTGCTTATGTTACATGCCTTTTATATTCCCTTTCAACCTTAAAAGTCTATGATTCCATGACTTCTCATTAAAAAAAAAAAGTTTCTTTATACACACAACTATATAGTTTTATAATGTATAAATGTTGTTACATCATATCTAATTTTTAAAAATGCAGTCTGATGCTTTTCTTTTTCTTTTTTTTTAATTGGATTTCCACTCTTAGTTTCCCCACTCTACTCATTTCAGCAGCTGCACACCCTCAAGGATTGAAACCTCAGCTCTACCACTTACTAACTGTGCATCCTTGGACAAGTTACTTAACTCCTCTGTAATAATCCTAGTTAATAGGATTATTGCGAGGATCAATGAGTTACTACATGTGAAGCACTTAAATGCCCAACATTTAGTAAGCACTAGATAAATCTGAGCCATTATTATTCCCCATGTAAATCTTTTCGTGTCAACTGACGGAACACTAATTGACTGTAATGGCTGCATAATATTCTATAATTTACTAAGTCTCTCTTCCTTTCATGAATATTCTCTTTTATTCCAGTTTTTTCCCCTCGTACAAATAGCATTGAAATCTCTATGTGTACTTATCTTTTTTGTAGTGCTGTTTTTATTTCTGTGAGATTAAAACAGGAGTTGATTGCTGGATTGAATGCTATGTGTATTTTTAATTTTAAGAGATGTTGCCATTTTGTCCTCACCAAATAGGACTGTAAGTCTTTATATTTTCTGAGATAATATATGAAAGTATATTTTTCCCTACATTCCTACCAACAATAGGTAGTAGAACTCTTTTTAACTTTTGCCAGAGTAATAGGTATACTTAAAGTGATATTTCATTGTTTCTTTAATTTCAATACCCATAATTTAAAGGAACGTGAGCACTCTTTGATATTTGTTAGCCATTTACTCATTTTTCTGTTGGGTCATTTGTATTTTTCTTGTCAACTTCTAAGACCTCTTATGTAGCATATATATTAACTTCTTATCTGACCTTTCTTAAAACAACCTTGGTTTTAACCATGGCCTAGCCATAGTTAGCTCACTTTTGCACTGTCATTTCTATCTGAATCGTTCCTCTTCTTCTTTTCTGGGTACCTGGGATAGAAACTGGCTGGTGAGGAAGTAGAGCATCCAGCAAGAACAGAGTGGGGCTCCACTACAGAGAAGCACATTACCCCAGAATTCATGAGCGAGGAGAAACAAGGACTAGATGACAGGGTGAGCAGGATGAAAGACTAATCTGCAGAAGCCAAAGTCAAAGTCTGGCCCCCAGAACCATGGGACCAGACAGGTGGGACCAAAGTGTAGGTAGGTGAGGGTAAAGGGGCTGTGGTGTGGGCCTTTTGCTTAAAATACTCATTCATGTTTAAAACTTGTTTTTAATGGACCAGCAGGAGTATAGTGTTGTGGTGAGTGGACCTGGCTTCAAATGCTCAGGCTAGGACAGATAATTTTCTTGTTCAAAACTCTTTATTAAAGTCTTAGTGCCTAAATAGTGGAGTCCCAGGATTTTAACTTGATCTACAAGATCTTCTAAAATCCGATCTGACCTTTCCTTCCTCACTTTGCACTCTCTATTCTTTTATTGTTCCTCAAATTCATCTTCCGGTTTTTGCCTGGAATGCCTTTCTCTTGCCTTTCCTTTGTTAAATTTCTACTCATTTTTAAAGTTTCTGTTTCTCCGAAAGCTGTCCTGACCACTCCAGCCTGATGTGAACTCTCCCCATTCTGAACTCTCACAGTAATTATTATCTGCCCACACATTTGGCAATTGGTCATTGTCTCCTAGAGATCTTTTTGGAAACAAATCCCCCACTAAGCCAGCTTAAGCAATACAGAAATTTATTATCTCATGTAGCAGGAAGTCCTGAATTAGGACAGGCTCCAAGATTGATTCAGGGACTCGAATATGTCATTGGAGACCCAAATTTTCTCCACTCTTCCATCCCACGTCTGGTTTCTTCCCAGTCACAAGATGGCTGCCAAAAGCAGCTATGGCCACACTCTTCCTTATTTACATTTAGTGGCAGAGAGCAGCAACCCTCTCCCTGAGCAGTGGCTATCAATTTCTCTCCGTCTGGTTGAGCCAGAATTTGTCATATGCCTATGGGTAGAGCAATAGCAGTAACACATGGAATGCCTTGTGTTAACGGTCTTTACTAACTAGGACTCACACCTGGTCTGGGGAGAGGGCCATCTTCTTCTCTATCACCTAGGAGGAGATAATACTTGAATAAAGATGGGTTTCTCGTAGGAATCAAGAGGAGAAATGGTGAATGCTGCATAGTCATAGGTTGCCCTATATCAAGTGTTTCTTATCTTGAATTGCTATTTCTACCTTTTATTGTCACCTTTTCACCCTTTTTATATCTTTTCTCTCCAGGTAGATTATAAACACCTTGAAACAAAGCCTATATCTTACCTTTTGTAACCCCTCCCCACCCCCAAAAGACTATCTTTTAGAAGTGTCGGTAAATATTTATTGATTGGATTTGACTTCTCTGAGAATGACCTATGTTCTCTACCTTATTAGCACCACAGAGGATCCAACTGAAGATCTCAAGGTTCATATGATAAACATAAAAGTGTAAGGCTTTGGAGAGCCCAAGCCCAGAAAGCTGGGGGTTTGTTTGGAATCATGTTGTGCTCCTTCTCTACCTCTGCCCCAGGAACTACATGGATATTAGCATCGAACACTGATCCAAAGAGTAAGATCAAGGAGACTGAAAATTCTGTAATACAATAAATCTCTTTCTCCTTGATATTTGCACGTGAGTGCACTTCTCTGCTGAGATCCACAAAGTTTGCCTTAGCTACAAAACATGCATTTTATATTATTACTCTCAGGAAAGATAGTGGCCACAAAAAAAATTGGTATGTTAGATAGTTCACTCACTTATTCATTTAACAAACACCTTTTTTTTATTTTCTTTTGAGAACTTATTACCAGCCTCTGTATTAGGCACAGGAAATATAAAGTTGAAGAAGAAATTATTCCTGCCCTCGAGTTTCTCATTAGCAGACATGCTATCACTTCTTCAAATTTGGTAGCAGTTATTTCTGTGTGGTCATTGGGTTTAGACCTCAAACAATCACCTGGAGTGTCTGTTCTAGAACTGTGTTTTGCTGTGCACATTTTGCTGGTTTTGGTGGTAAGAAGTATAGTTTCACCTTTTATTCAATGTCTAGCCTAAGGTGATTCACTTAGCTCAGCTTCTACATTACTAAAATGGGAATTAATACTGCTAGCCTACTTCTAGTACAAGCTATAAAATCCATTACCCATGTGTGAGGCATAATTCTGACAGCCTAAGCTGGAGAATATCATTAGCTAAAGTATAGTAAGATTGGGTGAGGTGGTTAAGAGGTTTCTGAATGAGTCAGGCCTCTGGCACTAAATTTATTAATGAGTCATTTTCCTTGCCTAGCAGACACTGTGGCAGAAAGTGAAAGAAGAAGAAACCATTCAATATCTGTTTTTAAAAAATGTATTCTGACTTTCAGTTCATCACAGTAGATTTCAACATATTTTAGTATTTTAGACCTAATACTTGTCACCAAAGCATTCTCCTGGCTTCTCTCAATATGGAAAATGCAAGTGAGGTCTTTTCTCTATGGGGAATTGGTTTTCATCTCTTTCCAGGGATTTTAGAAAATAAATTCCTTGTGGCCAGACATGGCATCTATTACCTTGCTCTATGCAGTACCTAAAATTCAAATCCGATTATTCCAGCCTTTACTAAGAGATTCTTAATGATGACGATGATGACAACTCACTGCCCTCACATTCACTTGCCTTATATGACTTTACTGGCTTTCATCTCCATTTCTTACCAGCTTTCGATTTGCATAGCTATATGCTTTGTCTCTTTGTAGAATATTTCCCAACTAAGATCTCAAATTGGTCCTTTCATTTTTCTATGACAACCTCCTCATCTATCCTCTCTTTCCTTTACTTGTAAGAACTAAAAACCCTCTCTTACCCTTACGCTAGCTTCAGTCACTTGTCATTCTTTCTACCACACCATCATAGAGGAGTGCTTCTGACTCCACTTGATGCTCCATTCAGCTTGAGCTCTGTGGTCAGCTGTTATAACATTGCTGCCATCATCCTAGACTCCTCCATCCATTTTACAACTTTCCATGTCCATCATGCCAACCCCAAACCTCGGTCTGCACTCACTATGCTCTCTGGACCTGCCCTTGACCATCTGAGACTGTGGAAAAAAGACTCAAAACTTAGGGGATTTGTCTTCTGAAAATTTACACTTTAAACTTCAACTGATCTGCAGCAGCGGGGTGATTTAAAAATTCTGTCAGAAGACTTAAAACATTCCTCCAGCCAATATTTCTAAATGCTCCATCTTCTTCAAATCTCCTATCTACAGTTCCTTGATCTTCACAAATTAATTTGGCTTCTTAATTTATAGAAAATACTAATGCTATTCCATAAATCTTTTCCCTCTCTCTCTATATATATGCATATGTGTGTGCATCTGCATACATCTATCTATCTATCATCTATCTATCTATCTATCCATCCAACTATAACTCCTTACCACATCTGCCTTGGCTCAGGCTTCATGGCAGACTTGAAGCTACACTGTCCAGATCCCCCTTGAAGGAACGACTTGCTGCTCCATTGTGGGCAATGTGATCTGCTGGCAGTCATCAGTGTCAGCCCCTTCAGGGTCTGCCTCAGCTGTAGAGTCTCCTTGCCTGATCTCGCATCCCTGTAGGGGTGGCCCACATCTACCAGAAAGCAAATAAAGTCCTAGCTATGGCAGGCGACTGCAGGATGACTGATGAGCAATCCCAGCTTTTGGGTTCCCAAACACATTTAACTTTTTCTATCTAATCCTACTCCTTCTATAGGCATTGGTCCCTAATACATATCGTGATTCCAAACTATTTCTGTGTCTCCTTTTGGAGAATCCAACCTAGGAATGTTCCCATAAAATAAGCAGTAAGTTAGGTTTTGACTGCCTTCGGCAGTGAGGAGATCATGGCTGTTGGAAAGTGAATCACAGATAGCCCCTGGCACAAGGTGATAATCCAGTTCTTAAAACTTTTACCAGGGGCGAATTGAGAAGGTGTGCTGGTGGAAGAGGATGCACTAGAAGGTGTAGTGTATCAGGCATTTGAGATATATGGAAGAAATAGTAGTTATAAGGCCTTTGGACTCAGACAGAATTACACCACTACTTTTCTTGGGTCTCCAGCTTACAGATGGCAGATCACGGGACTCCTCAGCCTCTATAATCATACATATAATCTCCTACTGGTTCCAGTGGGTAAGAAGAGAGGGGATAAATAGACAGAGCACAGAGGTGTTCTAGGGTAGTATCTACTCTGTATATTACTCTAATGGTAGATATATGTCATTAAAAATTTGTCTAAACCCATAGAGTGTACAGCACCAAGCATGAACCCTAAGACAAACCATGGACCCTGGGTGATAAAATATGTGCCATTGTAGGTTCATCGATTGTGACAAATATACCACTCTGGTGGGAGATATGGGCAATGGGTATGGCTATGCACACGTGATGGCAGGGGTGTCTTGAAACTCTCTGTACCTTCTCTCAATTTTGCTGTGAATCTAAAACCGATTTAATGAATAAAACCTATTAAACCTCTTTATGTTCCATACATTGTTATTTTTAATAATGAAAAACTAGAAACTACTTAAATGTAGAGCAACGAAGGACGGGTCATTAGAACAGAGGACTTTGGTGTGATGGCTGTATTAGCATTTACAACTAGGTTTCCTGCTCTGGACCTAACCTGCCCTCCAGGCCTTTCTAAAATCTCCCTAACCTAAGCATTTCTGGGTGTCTGCAAAGTTCTCTCACAGGAACTCAGGAGTCAGTCCATCGGATACAATCACTCGTGGTTTTTGCTCTATTTTTTCATGCTCCCGCTCTTCTTCCTCAGAGTCTTGTATTCACAAAACCCTTTGAAGGAATCCTGCTCCTGCCATTAGTGGCAAGACCTGTCATGAGCATTGCCTCGGTCCGTGCTGAGAGTATGCTTCCAAAGTCACAAATCTGCTGATCTGCAGAGCGTCAGAGCAGAGTTGAGTCTCAGTAGAAGTGGCTGGAATCCCCCTTTTCCCCAGAGCTCAAAAGCACTCTCGAGGTTCTTACAGGAATCGAATGCTATGCCATCCCTCCCTTGTCCGGATCCCTCCCAGCTTGCTCTCTGTCTCAGGGACTCCTCTCCAAATTCCATCATCATCTTTCAGCTAAAAACCAAAAGCCTTCTTAAAACTCAACCTCCTGCAAACAGATACTGAAAGTAGTTCCTAGCCTCTGGTTCTATAAACAGCCCCCTGAATTTTGGGGATATTTGTGATTAGCTATGTTATGTGTTTGTTATTTATATATGCAGATAATTGACTCAACAGTTATACTACAGCTTGTGTCTCTGCAGTGTGTTTATTTTGTTTCATTTTTATATACTAGGCTCATTTGTAAATGCAGAGGATGAACTGATCTACCCTCCTAGGTCAGGAGTCCTCTCCCCACTGTGGGAATGAGTCAATGCTCTTCCACTCTCTCTTAGCCCTTGTGTTAAGTGATGCTGGCACCTAAAGGGACATCTGGGCTTCAACTCCCATTGTTTAAGGATCAGAACAAAGCAAAGCACCATGTCTATGGAGGACCTGAATTCGTAGGCACCATTCCAGGGAACATCCAGGGACAATAAACCGATGGAAGCATGACCCACCATAGACCAGCTTCAGACATTCCCCCATGCTGGTCCAACCACCTGCAGAAACTCATTATGCTGGCCAACTATGGGTTACCTGAATTTAATTCAGTATACTGAATAATGGATGAAGTAGACAAAAAGCCTTCATTTTAGGGCCAATTTGTGTCACTAGGGGTTTTCTTAGTCAGTGAGGGTATTCTAGTGCCTTACAAGGCAGCTTGGGTTTTATGTCTGGGTCATAATGAATCAGCATTTTTGTTTTGATCCAGTTCAGCAGTTATGTATATGAGTCTCAGGTGGACACCTGGATATGCCCATGTCACAGCTTCATTGCAAATTATGTCATGAAGGAGAACTTTACAAATCATTCTCTAATCAATTCCAAAAAAGAAAAAAAGGCATAATTATACAACATTCAGTATCACCAATTACCAAAGCCATGAATGTGAACCAGTCATTCCAAAATTTAATATCCACAAACTCAAGTGCAAGTAGACTCTTTTAATTTTTTAAAATTATTTGGAAATAATGGGCCCCAGGGAAGAGAGTGCTCTCAGCCTTGTGATCTGAGCAAGGTTCAGGAGCTGGAGCAGTTTGGCTGAGTCACTGCTGGCTGCATGACCCCATGAACATCACCTGACCTCCACATGCTTCAGCTGGCCCAGCTGTAAAGATGAGTAAATGTGGCCTGGAAGGTCCTGAGGTGCAGAGACAGCCTTCTGCACATGGCTGCCCTGGGATTACCTTTGGGGATACAGGTTAGCTCCATCAGAGACAGGGGGACCCTAACAGAGAATCCCAGAGTAGCCTCATCTAAAAGCCACCTCTGGAAAAGGGACCCTTTTATGCTCTATGAGTAGAGGATTAACTGGTAAAAACTTTCGAAGCCTTAAAAATTGATTGTATGATTTCACTTGAGTAAATTCGTTCTTAGAAAATAATTAGAGATGCACGCAAATATTTATGTTCAGCAATATTCATCATGGTATTATCTTTAATGATAAAACTCTAGAAAACATCTAAATGTTAAACTGTAAAGCATTATTAAATAAAACATGGTACATCTATATGTTGAGATACTGGATAACTGTTCAAAAAATTCACTGTACCAGAATAATTAATGATGTGGGGAAATGTCCACAATAGAATAGTAAACAGAAAAGGATTATCAAACAACATCATTGGAATAATCCAATTTATTGAAAACTATAGACTCCCACACATATCGACAAATGGCTGCAAGGACACACACCAAATTATTAACAGTGTTTAGTCTCTGGGTCTTAGAATTATGAGCCTGATTTTTATTCATGATTTTTCCTGTATGTTCCAAATTTTTCACAATGAACATGTGTTCTTTTTGCCATAAATATCAATTTCCTGAATCTCTGTTAACTCGGACTGTCGTACGTGGGGCCAACCTGCATGCATACCTAGGGAGCAAATGAATACAGTGACACATCTGTGAACCGAGGCTTGAGCAATTCCAACCCTGGAGGCTCTCCTGCCTGGGAACAGAGGGGGATTTTTGTTTGAGGAGTCTGAACCTGGAAGAATGATGACTCTGTGGGTGGTTTTTTAGATCCTCAGTGCACATGGCTTTCAGCCCTGACTCTGCCCTAAAATTCTGGTTTACTGACCAAGACTGAAGAGTGAATTTGCCTCAGCAGCTAATTCCCCTACATAAGCCCATGGTTTACTCTGTATCTATTTAATATCTATTAAGCAACACCTGATCTTGTTCACCAGGAAGTATGTTCCAACAGAAACTTTTCTTTCCAAGTTAAGCAAACACCCTTGGTAAGGGGCCCTAATGCCTAGGAATTTTGCAGTCAACTTTTTAAGCATTAAATTTGCAAGAATGTCCTGAGTCACAATACCACAGTTGACTGGATGGTGATTTCACTGTGGTGTATCCTGTATAGGAACAAAATTTTTCAAATGGACATTTGCCTTTGAGAAGAAAGCTGCTTCCTCCATAATTCATAATGAGAAGAAAACAGGTAATTTATGAGATAATCAAAGCACATCATCTATAGAGCTTTCCAAGTGATATTTTCTGAAGCAACAGAGTTATTCTTAAATCCCCTTACCAAAGCCAAGAGACAGGAACAATAAATAATCTCAACATTCCTGATATCTGGCTTTGAGATGTAATGTGTCATTTGCCTTGCTTAGGTCAACTGTGAGCATGTGTCTTCCCTGAGTATATTTGTTGAAGATGGCCCAGGGGCATGCCAAGGAAGCAGAGAAGGCAGTCTAAAGCATACTTAACATTGTTGCAGATAAGTCACAATGTGAAATAGGAGCAATGTTATCTCCATTTCATTAAAAGAAATTGAAGAATCCATCAGAATTTAATAAATTTTATTTAACATCTACTTTGTGTTAAGTACTGTTTCAGGCACTGAAGAACTAGCAGTGAACATAGCAGATAAAGTCTTTGCCCTAAAAAGGTTTACATCCTCTTGAGAGGAAACAAGAAACAGATTCATAATATATTGATAACTGATATGAAGAAAGATAAGGCAGGGCAAAGGGACAGAGAATAAGGGAGGTGCAATTTTAAATGGAGTACCTAGGGGAGCTTTCTCTGATAAGCTGACATATGACGAGAGACACAAAGGCAGCGAGGAAGTGAGCCAGGTGAATCCTTGCAGGATAATGTTTGAAGTAGAGAAGAGGACAACTGAAAGGCCTTGAGGTGGGAACACGTCATGATGTGTTAGAGGATCAGCAAAGATGACAGTGTAGCTGAAGGTACTGATAAGGGCTTTGGTCTTTGCTCTGAATCAGATAAGAAGCCACTGGAGGGTTCTAAGCCGAGGAATGACATGATATGACTTATCTATGCATTAGGGGTAGGCATAGTCATGGATGGGAGCTTGGTAACCAGTTAGAATGCTATTGTTACCATTAGTGTGATCATGATTAAACCAGGCTTGACACAATGAAAATATAAGAAATGGAGCAATTTCAAAGGAAGATATGAAAGGAGTGGCTGATATATTCAATATGGGAGGTAAAAAGAAAAGATGAATAAAGGTAAAATTATTTTCTGAAATAAAAATGGGGTGGGAGGAATTCACAATAAGTTTTGGATATACAGTCAATTCTCATTATTTGCAATACTTATGTTCTACAAAGTCACCAAAAATACTGTATTAATGAATACTGAACCATTGCTCTCAAGAGAAATACAGGGTTAACTTCCTGTGAGGCCCTGGTAGTAAATGTTATTGTCAACTGATCAATATATAGCCTTGTTTTATGTATGCTTTAGTTTAAAAATACCTTATCTAACATATATTGCTCATTCATTATCACTGAATTCATGGCCAACAGCATACACACAGCACCCATTCATCTAACTCATTAAACTTATCTAACACATGTATTTTCTCCAAAAGGCATATCACAGCCTTCTTGCACTGAAGAACACCAGATAGCACTTCAGCACAGCACTTTAGAAGCAATTTAAACCCCAAAATTACCAACAAAAAAGCACAAAAATGCAAAAAAAATGTGGCATTACATAGTTCACAAAAGGATGCTTACTTACATTATGAGAGCTGAAATGAGGAGACAGCGCACTGCCTCAGCTGGAACATACATGTCCAATGACAAATTTTTTGCAACTCGGCACATGTCTGCAAACCTCAGCTGGAACATACATGTCCAATGACAAATTTTTTGCAACTCGGCACATGTCTGCAAATGACTGAAAGCACTGTGAGTATTGACTTTTGGAGTCACAAATAAATTTTAGCAAATAGGCAAATTTGCATATATTGGATCTGAGAATAATGAGGGTTTACTCTATTAAGATTGAGAGGCCTATTATTCATCTAAGAGGAGATATGAACAATGAGTTAGATTCTGGGGGATTCTAGGGAAATGTTGGGGCTAGAGCTATTGATTTGGGAGTTAATGCCATGTATCTAAATCTATATTCATAGCTAACATGAGACTAGATGTAATTATCTAGGGGGTAGAGAAAAAAGAGAGATATGTTCCAGAGACTGAACCCTGGGGCACTCTAGTGAGGAAGTTCCTGCAAAAGAGACTTAGAAAGAGTAGCCAGTAGAGCAAGAAAAACAAACAAACAAACAAACAAACAAAGAAGAGTTGTGTTTCAGAATGAGGGAGTTGAGAATGGATCAAATGCTGCTGAAAAGTTGTGTCCCAATGTTGAGAGGACCTTTAAAATTAATCTTTAGATTAGGAAAGATGGAAGTCACTGGTAATTTTGGTGAACAATTTCATTGGAATAATAGGGATAAACATCTCACTGGAGTGGGCCAAAGAGCAAATGCACAATTCTTTCCTGGAGTTTCTATGTAAATGAGAGCAAAAGAATAAGGTCAAAACTAAAGGAGGATGTAGAATCAAGGATTCTTTTTCAAGGGAGCTATGACAGTGTACGTGTATGCTGAGGAGAAGAGCTAATGGAGGGGGGATAATCAATGATAAGAGAAGGGACAAGCACATTTGTAACTCATTTAACTTCACATCAATTGTATATGGTTGATATATTACTATCTTCATCTATGGGTGAGAAAAATGAGGTACAGAAAGGCCAGAAACTTGTTCACAATCACTTGGTGAGTAAGTGGCAGAAACCAGGGTGCAAATCCTGGCCCTCTACTTCTGGAGCCTGTGCTTTTAAGTGCTATACTGCACTTCTGCAACTTTAGGTTCTGATCAATTCATGTATATTGATTACCTTGTACCTAGCAGTCACCACCTGAGGTTGAATGGTGAGAGGAAGAAAGAGTGAAATCCCAGACTTCTGCCTTTCCACTCAGACACTCTTAGAAACATCACGTTTCGCTCTCAAAGGCAAGCTGGGGAGAAATGCTGCTGCTGAGTAAAGCATTTTGAGTAAAGCCCATGAAGTCCATGTCACTGCTAATACCTGATTCTTCTAGAACATGTCTCACCTTCAGAGGTCAATTTCGAAGCACATGGGAAATAAAATTTAATCCTTGGGGTCATTCCCAAATCAAGAATTTAATTAAGCTTCTCATAAATTTTTCCTGTTCTTATTTTGGTCCCACATGAGGGATTTCTGAGAAAATAGCTCAGCTTTTTCCAAAATGTATGCAGCTTGGCATCCCTCGGACCCTGTCTACGGTAGTTAAATAAATCACTTGTTGCTAAACAGAGCAATTTATTCCCCTGACATCTACATGGTCCTCCTGGTTTATTTTAAAATATATCAACTAACTTGCCACAACTGCCATTGCTTTTAATGAGTCTGACACATCCAATTTCAATAGCTCAATGAAAATGTCACATAATAAAATAAGAGGCAGGCAGAGCAAGTGAGGAGAGTTGGTGTGTAGACACGCCCTTGGAAAGCAAACAATGAAAACCCTTGTTCAGGTAGGATTCAGGAAAGGGTCTTCCTGCCAGCAGTTTGGGAAACTGATTAGATCACATGGAAATAAATCTTTTTACATTTTCTCCTCTATGTGTTATTTTAGCTAATACAATCTACTCACTCTCCCAAGCTATTTCACTTGAAGTGAAATCACCACCACCTGGCTGTCTAGTACTTTTAATTTTTCATTTCCATGAAAATATTTATTTAGGAATGTAGTCATGTTATTTAACAAAGAATTCTGCAATGTTAGATGTGTGGCATCCATTTATTCACCCTACAAATAAATAGACGCAGTGACTCTGTGCTACCACGCACTGAGCATTGCGATGAACATCAGGATCACAGGACTTACTAAGACCAGCTCCAACCTCAGTGGGTCTGCAGTCTCATGAGGATGAGCTCTGTCTACAGGAAAAGGTAGAAGGCGGTCCAGTCTTAGCTCCTCTGGTAACTGTGTGATAATTAAGACAAGTGACTTTGATTCCTCATCCCTAAAATTGAAAAGATATTAAACATTACCTTGGAAGGATATTAAATACCTACCTTGAGGATGGCTAGGGGGATTAAAAGTAACAACATACGTCAAAGCACTGTAAACTTGATACGAATCTTGGTTCTTCTTAACTGAACTCAAAGTACACCCCGATTATTACGTCTCCACCTATAATGCTCAGGAAATAAATTCTGTTGCCAAATATCTACTATCCATTATTAATGTCTTTACAGTGGAGCTATCCGGCATGGGAAATAAGGTGTTAGGGGATCACAGCGATGATATTATTGTGCCTCAGGAATTGCAGTGTCTACTGTAATATTCATCTGGAAGCATGGTTGATTTCTGAAACTCAACAGGTCAAAAACATACCCACTGTTATGAATTTTCTCTCCCTACTAGTGTCATCTACCCTCTCTCCCAAATTAGAAACTTAAGGTAATCCTCAACAGCTCTCCCTCTATTGGTCTGGATCTGGGCCTCCTTCGTATCTCTTGGATCTGTCCACACTTCTTCATCAGACCACCACTACCGCGGTACAGGCCTTCCGTGTTCTCGATTGGGTCTTTGCAACAACCTCCCAGCTAACTGACCTTCTTGTTGATACCTTCTTCTTCTCCACTCCATACCTCACTCTGCCTCTAGTTACATGGCTAAAAAATATGATCATGTTCTGCTTCATGTATAAAAGCTTTTTCTGTGCTTCCTCCCCCCGCCCCACACGCACCCCATTTCTCCTCAGGATAATAATCTATAATAATTTCATAGCCTGGCTTTTGCTACTCCTCCACAACACACCAGCCACATGTGACTTTGGCCATTCCATAAACACCATTCATTTTTTTCTCCTCTCATTCTGTTTGCTTTCACTCTGCTTGTGACTTCAAATCCCTATTCCCTCAGAGCCCTTTCCTTGGCCACTTCTAACTTCCCATTCAATTATTCAAATGTTATTTCCTCTGTGCAACCTCTCTTAGCACTTTGGACATAGCACCTTCTTCCTTTGAGCTTCCATGGTCCCTTCTGTACTCTGACCATTGTATTTATGACATATTGAAAGATGTATTGACTTGTATCACTCCTGTGAGCTCCTCAAGAACTGTAAATAGATTTTATTTTCTTTGTATCTCCAGTGTCTTGCTCAGTGCCTGAAACAATGTTTGACCCTGACAGATGTTTGATGGATACACATAGGTATCAAGAGGTAGAGCTTGTCTCCATTACCTCCTATCCCTTAGGCATTTGTCCTAGATCTTCATCTTTTGAGAAATGCCTACCTTTCCTCCTACCTTTAACTATTTTCCTCCTGCCTTTAACTATTAAACAGTACTGTTCCATGCCCATCTCTCTTCGAACATGACTTCTCCTATATTTCCTATTTGTTTTTCAGGGTACAGGAGAGCATGAGGGTTGAGCATAGATTTTAGAATCAGACTGCTTAAAGTCTGATTTTTTTTTTTTACAATATTGTTGTCTGTGGGGAGACAAAAGAGATTTTTATGTATCATATGCATTAATTGTGACTTTTTTTTTGTTTTTTGTTTTTACATTGAATTCATCAAGGTTCAGATCTTTTTGAAGCCAGAAAATTGGAGCCTACAATTATGAAGTGAGCCTGATCTCCTGGCTCACCTGGTTGGCGTGGGGCAGCAGCCAGCCTGCAGTCCTCCAGCTCACATCAGATCTCCTCCTTCAGCTTCTCTGAATCCTGGGTCAGATATACATACAAGTCCCAGGTGAAGGGCACCAGCTTCTTTTCTAGGTTACATGGACTATGGAGTTTGGAGATGGTGAGAGCTAGATGCAAATTTTAGTTTGTCCTCATGGGTTCCAGTTTGTCCTTGCTCTTCCCTGCTTCACACCTAGCCTGTCTTCCTGATTGCCAGCCCCGATGACTTACAGTGACTTCAGACCCACCACCAGAGGCAGAAGTGCCAGCCTTCCATAGAGTTCTTCACCAGTTCTTCACTATAATTGCATGATGCCAAATCCTTGAAATAAATCTCTCAGTTCATGTTAACCATTATGATTTTGCTTCTCTGATAAAATCCAATTGATAAAAAATATATGAATATTTTTTATAAAGCTGGGTCTAATTTTAAGATATTGTCTTCACAAAATTTGTATTTAAATATACTGCTGAGAAGACCAGAATCACAAGGAAACATTTGATTCATGTTGAAAGAGAAGGAACACGTTGTGGCACAAAGAAACACAGATACAATTGTCCAAAGTGAAGACAGTTATAAAAACAAAACTAAAAGCACAGTTATGTGAAAAGGGAGCCTCAGAAGCTTTTTCCTGTACAAATCAATTTTAGGGGAGGAGAACTTTGAAAGGATGTGCTGGAGTGGCTTGCAAAGGAAATCCACAATTGTATCCGCGTTTCCGCAGATATAAGAGGGCTAACTCTACCTGGAGCTGATTTTCTCTTCAAGGACCAGAGTTAAAAGGAAACAGTCTTCTTTAGGAGAAAATCCACATCAAAGTGTAAAACTAGAATTTTCTGTTAAATTGAGTCAAAAAGAGTTCAACAACTAATCTCTGTTTCTATAAACTTTCTACCTGCAAAAAGTTTGGCTTTCGTGTTTCTTTGCCATGAAGCTGACTTCAGATGATGTGCCGGCACCTCTGCCATTGGGAAGGGACATAGAAGAGGTTAAAGTACACTGATTTCTGGCCTATGGTTGTGCTTTGAAGGCTAGGCCTCCTAAGACAAAAAGCACTGGGGCTAACCAGTCAAAAGCAGGGTTACTTGTAGATGGCCATCACAGTCCCTTCCACACGAAGACTCCTGCTTTTGTGCCAATTACTCTCACTGGAAGAAGAACACATTGTCCAATTTGCCTCCTCCAACTTTTCCTTTGATACCAAACAAAACAAAACAATTCTTGCCACACTGCTTCAAGGAACTGTCGCACACTGGAAAAAGCTCACATGAGCAAAGGATTCTATTCATGGTTTGCATATGATTCCTAAGACTCATTTTGATTTCAGCTGTCACATGCTTTGTTCTTTCCTGAGGGATACTATCACTTGAAGCACTGGGCATTAAGAATCAGGAAATCCTTGATGAAAAAATAGCCTGTGCCCACGGAGCCCTTTCTGGGTATCAGATGCGATGCAGATATGCCAGTAGGTTTTGACTAATTGGGGATTTTGCCAACTCCCAATAAACACTGGGCACAATGGTTTATCTGGATTAGCTCATCAGTGTAGTTCAAGCCATCAGATTTTTTGTCCCCCATGTTTTGCTATGTAAAATAACAATATTAACATAGTAAAAATGAATAAAGCATAATAACGATGAAGTTATACATATCCAATTTTATTAATAATTTATAAATTATACTTGTCTTGACATATTATATTAGAATCATGCATTTGAGGCAAATATAGTAAACCTATACTGCGGGGGAAAAAGTCTACTGGTGATATGAGAAGCATTGGTATGATAATTTTATAAATTATTCAAGTTTGTAGAAACCCACCAGTTTAGAGATGATACCTGGATTTGTTTTCAGATTTCTCAAGTTTCACAAGCATTTTAGCTCCTCTGCTTGGTTTTGGTATTGTGTGTTTTCTTCTATTAAATGAAATAGCTTTAAAAAGAATTATTTCGGAGATAGCAAATAAGTGACTAGAAGGCCTCAAGTGGCCTCCAAGATTTTCTAAAAGCTGGAATTGTCAAATTTTGCAAATAGAAAGTACGCTGTGCCCTCCCCACTCCCTACGTACGGTGTGCACTCCACAGTTCCACCCATTTTAGTGACTTGCCAGGCTCCTGTAGGCTTCTGTGTTTGTGTTTCAGATGCCTGCTCCACATTGTATCATGTGTCATGGCATACTGCGGTCTGTGGGTTAGAATAAGCCAATTTGTTGTTCTGTATAGATTTAAAACCCACTGAGGGAACACATTTCTTATAGCTGCTCTTCCACAAAGTTCTTTGCAGGTGTAAGTATTATCCCTTGAATCCGTAATCTGTTACATCATTATGCCCACGCAACATTTACTTACTTGTGTCCCAGTCTACTGGGCCCCTGGAGGGATAGTTCTTTTTTTCCTATTATCTATTATTTACTCTTTCTTTTCCTCAATCATAGTGAAGTCCCAATCTTGACCTTCCCTAACCCCAGATCCCCAACCTTTCCACTCATCTCAGTACTAGAGTATGGGGGTACTGCATTACTGTTCATAATAAAACAATTATAAACTAAAACGAGTAGTCAAAACACTGAGTTGTGAGTGGAGAATATGGAAATAAGCACACAGTTAGTTCTGCCTTGAATCAAATACCTTTCTGATATTATCAACAATCTACTAGAAACCGCATTCTCGTCATCAATAGAAAAATTTCAAAATACAAGAAAATAAGCCCTTTCTAAAGGAACTTTATAAGGGGTAAAATATATGATAAAATTTACATTTATACAATTTATTTATTAATATTACAGTCTTATATGATACAAATATTTTCTCATCTAAAATGATATTTATGAAACATAATTTCATTAAACTCTTGGGCCTCAGAATGGACCATGGGGAATAAAATCCTTTTAAAATTAAAAATTATATTCAGCAGAAACTCATACTTTAACCTGATGCAGATTTTAATAACTACACACTAAAACACTTCCCTTAACATCAAAATCAGGGATGACTATATTTAATGTTACTATATAAATATGAGAATATCAATTGATACTCGCCTAGGTCAAATATTCCAGTTGCATTACAAACACACATAACAAATATAAATTTATATCAGATGTCAAATTTCTGCATTATTATAATTTCTGTCATGAATGTAATAGCCTGCAAAATAAAATGCCTTGTTTGTTTGCTTGCTTTTGTTCATTTTGTCTAATAATCTCTAAATAGGCAGGAAAAAAAGAGCACAGCCTAGAAATATTTCAATTTTAAACAAATAAGGATCTTGTTAGTTGTAATCTTTTTTGGCTACTTCCCATAGGAGACAATATGCTGTGAAATGGTGAGCTGCCACTACTAACAGTTGGAGAGGTTAGGCCATATCTTGATAGTATGGCTTATTCCCGATAAAAAAAGAACTATCAGAGTGTCAGAAAAGACTGGATTGTTTATCGGACAGGTTGCTCTCATATGTACAAATTAATGTATTTTCTTGATGTTCATACATCAAAAATATTTTATTTTGTGCTAAAACAGAGATAGGTTCCTGTACTGGAATACGGTCAATATTTATCATTTTTCTCCTCTTTTCTCTACCTACAAAACTCCTTCTAATTAAAATATTTTAAAGTATACTTTTTATCTAATAAGGTTATAACAATGATGGTTTTTAATTGAAACAATGGCTGCTTTGGTCTGTTTTGAATTTAATGAAGACATTTTAAAAAATCAAATATGCGACATAGTTTAAAGTTGTGATAAAGAATTAAGGGTAATTGAGTGACAGTAGAATTTTTCATATATTTATTGAATGCCTTCTAGGTTTAAAATTCCATGTTACATGTAGATCTATCCCAATTTCTTCATCTTTTCAGGTCATGGTTTTTCAGTGATATGTCAGGAAAAATACTTTCACGTCAGAGTGAAGAATTCTTAACTTGAGGAGGAACTATGGATGCAGGGGAAGTACCGGTAGATTCGGCAGAAAAATTTGTTGTTCCAGGTTTCAACAGTTTCACTCCAAGTCTACATTTTAACAGTGTGCAGAAGAAGGATTGGTTCAGGCATCCTTCATAATCTACTTAGATCATGATTAGAGTATTTTAGGAACCAATAGCTTAAACTATATTAAAACAACCCAAAAGTTTTAAAAATGGTTACAGCCAACCTTTTCCAGACCTCAACCCTTGGCGGTAATAACTTGAGACTTTAAAGATGCTGGAGGCGATTTTTTTTTTTTCTTGTGGGGGCAGGGGCCAGAAGGTCAACTTGCAAAGCATCTCCCAGAGTCTGGTATCATGTGCCTTGCTCCTTTGCCACAAAGCGGTTACCCTAACACTTTCATTATCCAAGAATTTTGCTTCAACACTCTAAAAGCATTGTTTCTAAGAATAATATGAGTATGGCAGGTTATTTTCTTCTTCCACAAATTCCGATTGCACAATTTAACATAAAAACAACATAGGGAAGAGATTATTATCTTTCCTCTCTCATTGATACAGTTTAAGATATGCAATTGATATACTGCATTTTCTTGAGCATTCAATAAATTTCTTGGATTTTTTTTTCTAACTGCAGGGAAAAAACCACTCAGTTCCTTAAGGGCAGCAAACATGAATCAAAGAGCTTTTACTCCACATCTATAAAAGACCATGCCACCATCGTAAGTTTCTCAATATTTCCTGTCATCTTTAAGTGTTTTTATTTATTAATCTCAATATATTTTAAAGCAAATGTGTTTTTAGAAAACTCTTCCCTAGGGCTTACTGTCAGCTTTTTCTTCTCCAAATATTTTAAATTCCTAGCCTACAAATGACTTAAAACATGCTTTTAACAAGTTATATGAAAATCTCTTTTTGTACTCGATACTGACAGAGCCCCTCTGAATCCGGGAGAAAGCGACCACATTCCAGTTGTGTCGTCAGCGTGAGGGGCACACGCTACGAAGCACTAGTTCCTAGAGCTGTAAATCCATTGTGTTGCATGTTAGAAATAAGGAAATTGCCCTGTGACAGCTATGGTTTAGAAGCATTAACATTTTTCTTTGCAACGCTCAGGTTTATTCTTTTTAGTTATTTTCTTTAGTAAAACTTAGCCACCCAAGTATGACTTCCTGCATCACTGACCTATACGCCAGAATTAAAAGAAATTCCAATCAACCATGACAAAGGTCGCAGTCAGCATTAAGACAAAACTGACTCTTATTGATTTAGCAAAAGGTGGTTCTCCCACCCTGCCTCTCCCTACCCTCTCCGTCCATCTGAGCAAGTTACTTCACGTTGCATTAAGTATATGTGATGTGTGCTTTCTAGCGGCTGCATTTTAAGTTTGGTCTTCTCAACCATGAAAACACAGTTATAAATTGTTCTCAGAGCTAAATCACTCAACATCTTGGCACTTGGTTGTTTTTAACTTTTCAACAATAGGCACTGTTCACTCCCGTCCATCTCAGTTCTTTATTCAGTGATCAGGCAGGACACTGATGAAAGGCTAGTCACGGCTTTCCCCCATGGTATCAGTGTGGTGGCATGTGATGATTCACATGGGGTGTGTTTGATCCGAGAAAGCCCAGTCTCTGCTTATTCTTCCTTTGTTCTGTCATCTGGGGGAAAAGAGAGAGTGTGTTGAGCTGATTTCCTCACTCTTTCCAAGTGCTGGTGGGCCACACAGTTTTGGGTTAACACTTCCCAACACCTACAGTCTGCCTGGCATCATATAGAATATATTTATCCAAAAAAGGGAAAATATTTTTTAAGTGAATTTCCATAAACGGAGGGAAAAAAGCAAACCCCTCTCTGTGGTTAAGAAACAGGAACCATGGTTCTTTTAAAGCAGCCCTTGCTTGTCACATAATCATCACTATCACCAGAGTCATTTTAACAGCTACCACAGATACTTTTGATATTATTTTTACAGATGCTAACGATTTTACATGATGAAGGGGTTGATTATAGCATTGAAATGACAGATACTAATGATGATCTGCCTTTCCAATGAGTTTAGTAATTCCTATGCTGGTAGAAAATATGATTTTCTATCAAAAAGTACAAAGAGAAAGGTCTTTGTATTTTGGCATTGGTGCCCTTCTTCCCCCTTCTGTAGAAGAAGTGTCACAGGAGATGGGGAGGTGGGTAAGTAGAAGCCTCTGCTTGCTCAGATGTGGTTCTTGCAGCACAACGTGGGGTTTCTTTACTGGAGTTTGCAATTCTCTGTGGATTACAGTCTTGCCCCCAGGAGTCTCTGGGTGTCCCCTCACTCAAGGTAGTGAATGAGTCCACCCCGCCCAGCTCCATCTCCCTGAGCACACTGACCTGCTCCTTGAGCTCTGCCAGCTGACCCGACAGCTGTTTGACCAGACTCATGGTAGATTCCAACTTCTCCTGCAGGTTCCGAATTTCATTTTGCTCACTGTCACCTTCATTGCTAACAAGGGACATGGCTCGCATCCGAGGAAACCAGTCCAAATTCTTCTCCTAAAAGCAAATAAATGTTCAAGAATAAGGAAGTAAGTATGGAAGGGAGCCAGAAGTTCTGTAAAGAATATTTACAGGTGCTCATTCTTATTAACATTTAAATCAAAGTTTCTTAGCACTCGAAGCAAAAGGTACACTTTCTGGCCATGGGGTGGTGGGGAGGGGCTGAAGGCGAGAATGAAGTGGGGGTTAGACACTGGTCTTCAAGAGCTGGGGAAAGATCTTAAATACTGGAACAAACTTCCCCTGGGCTCCCAGGGAGGTCCGGGATACAGCATTTAGAACCATACCCCAAACCCCGTGGGTATTCAGTGAATCTTGATGAATGATGAGATAGGGTCTGGAGGCTACAGAGAGCAGATCCAACTGTGTGTGAGCAAGTAAGTATAGGCATGAGCTGTTTATTCCTGCCCTAGGCACAAAAGGGAGAGAGGTGGAGGAATAAGAGGGTGGTAAAAGAAATGTTTCAGTTCCAGCCACCCACATTAGTTAACCTCCCACTTCCCTAAGACAGGCTTTGAGCTCTGCTCAGGAAGAAGGAAGGGCATGGCCCTAGGTTACTCTGTCTGTTCCCTTTGGAAACTTTTTATTACAGTGTGGGTGAGGTTTCAGAGTTAGACTTCCCCAGAGGGCAATAGCTGCTACCACTTCTGTTTTTCTAGGTGGACTGAGTGTGGAGGGATGTGTGTATGTGTGTGTGTGTGTGTACAAGCTTCCTCTCCATTGTGGTAGAGACAGAGGGTTAACCTGATACCCAGCTCTCTTGGAAACTGCCAGATTGCCTAAAGTCATGGATAGAATCACTGTGCATTACTTATATTCCATTTTCAATCCTCAAAAAAACTTGCAAGGTAAATTATATTATCCCCATTTTACAGATGAGGAAACAAGCAGCCGCAACAGTTTAATTACCCATGTCATAAGCGAGGAAATGGGAGAGCTAATATTTGAAGCCAGATGAGTCTTTCTGTACCCTGATTTGCCGATTTCTCTAAGTCACCTTCTTTCAACTTCCCCAGCAGAGATCTTCCTGCTTAAGATTCTCTCCAGAAAAGCCTACTGCAGTGGCTATAAAGACTTCTGCCTGGTAGATCCCTAGAATGAGAGTCAATAGAGTACTTTCCTCCCCCAAGGTACAGAAAGGCCCAATCTATATATCTCCACACTTCTGTCTCAGTCTTATCCAGCCCTTCCGTTTTTTTTTTTTTTTGGTAGCTGTTGTTGTCCTAGTCTGAGAATAACAAGTTCTTTATCCTTCCCTACCCACAATGGCAATGAAAAGGGCTGATAAAGGATTAAAGATAAAACATATTAGTTTTAAACTGCATTTAAACAGCTGTAGCTAATTAGCATTTCAAAGGAGAAAGGTAATATTCTGAAGTACAGAGTGACAGCCAGATTCATTCATTCAATCAATCCTTCAACATCTATTGCCAGGATTTTAGAACGAAAATCAGATAAGACAAGATGTCTGCTCTCAAGGAGCTTGTGGCTTAGGACAGCCTTCCAAGAAAAGTATATGATGCCCTGTGTATATCAAAATCTTCTGCGATTGCTTGTTAAAATTGCAGGTTTCAAACCCACCACCTCATACCAAATCAGAACCTCTTAAAGTTTGTGTACGATTCTTTCGTGCACTAAAGGTTAAGAACTCCTGTCTACGGAGACTGAGAAGATAAATTATAGCTGCTGGGTGGTGGCAGGGTAGGGAGGTGGAGTGAAAAAGTGCTAAAATAGCTGTTGTGGGGAACAGGAAGCCAAATAGGGGCCCCTTAAATGCCTGCAGGGCAACATGGACAGCCCAGGCTTGTAGTGACCCCAGCAAAGACTACTGTCCACCAACAGCTCAGGTGGATGTGCAGTTGAGGCAGAGAGCTGCACTGAGGACGGTGTGTCCCCTGGAATGGGCATCAGAAACACAAAAGTGTAGGGGAGCTGGGATGTCAGCAAAGTGGTGGCTGAGGAACATGAATGTGGGGACTAGCGGGAATAATGGAGAAGAACAGATCTATGAGCACAGAATTCTTTCAACAATCCAATGAACGTCAGTTCTCTTATTTCTTTACTATCTGAATTATCTATAGTGCTATCTATTATCTGAATTTTATGAATGAAGAAAGTGAGGCTTTAGCAAACGGTTTAGCTGGGATCCCAATCCATATCTGTTTGCATCAAAATTGCGTGGCGAGATAGGAAACTCTGGACAGAAAGTGTAATGATACAATTTAAAATTCTGAAGGCAGAACTTCAGGAAATGAAAATTCTTGGATGAGAGTACCTTAAATCTGATAAAATATCGGAAAATTTGGGGAGTTAGTATTTGATGGTTACAGAGTTTTAGTAGGGAAAATTCTCCAAAGATGGATGCAAACATACTTGATGCCATAAAACTATATAATTAAAATGGTTAAAATGGTAAATTTTATGCTATGTATATTTTACTACAATTTTTTAAAAAATCACTTTTGGATGAATTGTATGAAATCCCTGATATCATCTTGAAGGAGTTCATCACTTGGAATGGGTGAGGGGGCTATGGGTGGCCAAGGGCCAAAATCTGTGACGAATGGATAGGAGTGACCAGGAAGTAGAGCACAGTGCCTGGAAAGGCTTTAAAAATGCATTTTCCTATGAGGATGAAGATGCGATGATGTCTTGTCAATGGGGAGCCAAGTCTGCTGACCCTCTCCTAGGGCCCTTAGTGTTGATGGGTTGGGAACATAGGCAGCTGCCACCAGCAGGCTAAAAGAGAAAGGGCTTCTCTTGGGAGATCCGAAAAGGCACAGTCTAGGGAGAGAACAGTTGGTCTGTAATAGGATGGACTCCAGGTACTGAGGGAACAGAAGGGTTTGAGAGCTGGGCCTGGGGAAAGAAGGTACCAGGTGACGCCATGATACCCAAGGTGTGGATGGTGAAAACATCAACTTTCAGAAAGTTCCCAAAAGAAACAGGCAAACGTTGTTCTAATGCTTAGCAGACCACAACTCGAACAAAGAGAACATTGGTGAGACTTTGTGAAACTGCCTCCAAAGAAAGAAATGCTACTTACTGCTGGTTCCCCAAGGGCCGGGATCAGCCCAGTCCAAGGTCTCCAGCTTTTGAGGAAACCACTGCAGCTCTCAGGGGACCATTATCCCAGCCTTTGGGCCATAGGACTCTGTCCCTGTACGGTCTTTCCTCCTTTGTTCATCCATTCATTTACTAATTCTTACCCTGGTTACTATGTCTGTGCTAGGCACTGGGAAAACAATAGTAAGCAAACCCCAGCACAATTCGTGTGCTCACAAAATTGACAGTCTATGTGGAGAGAAAAACTTCAATCAAAGGATGATGAAAATAACGACAAGCTGTGCTTAAGGGCCGGGTAGGAAAGCTACAGGCTCTGTTGTCCTTTCTCCTAGTCCCTAAAAATCATTCTCCTCTAATCCTCTTTTGGTGTTTCTCATTTTTTTTTCATCTTTTATATCTTTCTGCTTTTGTTGTTTGTTTCTCATCTTTTCTCTCCTACTTTTGTGCTTTTTATTTCATTTCTCCCTTCCTCTGTATATCGACTGACCATAATAAAAAAACTAAAATAAAATGTGTAATTATGATTTTTCAATATGGAATGTTTTGATTCCTTTTCTTAATTTTTTAAGGAACTTGACTCGAATGCCTTACATCTCTCACTAAAATGTAAAAAAAGAGCCCACGTAAATTGATTGTTTTTGTCCTCTTTTTTCAAATAAAGCCTGTATTTTAAAATTAATTTATGCAACTGATGTTTCTTCAAATTAGTGCAGAAAGTGCATCCTTTTCATTAAAATTAACTCAACTATAACAGTATTCTTAAAAAAAAAAACAAACGCTGCATACTCTTTTTCATCGGAAGTGGCTCCCGATTAAATACCCCAAGGTTCCTCTCTGCTTACTGGCACCAAAGAGCTGCTTCCATGGAAGGCTCAGCCTGAGGAGGACGAGAAAGCTGGGACCTGGACTTGAGTCCAAGCCAGAACCACAGGACAGACACGGAGAACAGTGACCAGTGACCAGGACACCACTTCCTCACCGTGTCGACTTGTAACACGTCCGCCATCTAACAAAGCGGTTTGATTTGACTTGTTATTTCTCGGTTACTCATATACACTGTGTACATCTTGTGATCATGCACATGATTAGTAGATTCCCATGTTGACTTCGGTTAGTCAATATGAAATCATTTCCTTATTCCACCAAGAATGAACAAATTTGACCACAGGGTAGTATAAAGTCAAGGAAGTTGCAGATTAATTGTTATACTCTGAGGTTACAATGATTGATCCTCGTGACTTAGTGAGTGGAAATTCAGAGCTTCTCAAGGTTTCTAAAACACAAAGCCCAGAGATGAACTAGTCACATCTCTGAAAAGGGACTCACAGAGCATGCTGTTCGTAATCCTTCAAGATGACTAGAAGATCAATAGATAGAAATATAAAAATCTTTCAAATAGTCCTTTCAGCTGTCAGATCAAATTTACTTATTTAATTTTGTAGTTATTCAATGAAATGATTAGGTCATCAGTGTAAGTCAAAGCTTAGCTGTGCTTTGTTTTCATATGTGGCTCTTAAACATGATTCTCCATTTGTGGGAAGGGGGCAAGGTGGTGTAATATAAGGAGCACTGACCTAGGAGTCAGGACACCTGGGTTCTGGTTTTAGCTCAGCCAAAAACTAGCCACGTGATATAAGGGAAAGAGCCTTAATCTCTAAATTCCAGTTTCTTCATCTATAAAACCAGAATGTTACTTTAGGTGGTCTTTAAGTCTCTTCCAGCTTGCTATTCTGTGAGCTATGAATTCAAAGAAAGCTTTAAAAATCAGATTGCTAAGATAAATCTTGAGTTCACCAAGGGAGCAGGCAGAAGCATAGCATTTAGGCTAGAAGCAACCTTGAAACCACATAACCCAAGCCCAGCATATTACGAATGCCCAGCCTAAAAGCTAAAACGTTTAGGTTTCCTTGAGGTTGTACAACAAAGTAGCAGATGTTCTTGCACTTGATTTCCACTTTCGGACAGGTTCTTCCATATTATGTAGTGGAATAGCTCTTATATAATGCATCCCTGTTGATTCTTCATTGACCACAGGCTTAAGAAAATGTAAAGTTTGTAATAGTTTCTCTCCACATCAGAATGAGATTAAGAAGTAATGAGATTGATTTCAGTGAGCCAAACATTGGAGAAATTGTCTTATGTCTTTTTAGCTCTACTAGATACACATTAAAAGTTGCCTGCATGTAAGCTAAAGAGAAAGCAAGCACCGTAGTCCTCCATCACAGTAATAGATCCCACTGCCTAACAAGTGTTGGGCTCTTCAGTCATGCTAGGGCCAATACCCAGAACAATTCCATAAGGTAGAGACTGTTACCATAGCCATATTATAGATGACAACAGTGAGGTAGGAAGAAGGTTAGTTACTGGCCCAAGGATTAAATAGGTATTACAAGTGGCTGGGCCAGGCTTCCACCTCCACCCTGTGCAACTGGATATCTTCTGCTCCTTTCACTGCATTGGACTGTTTCTTCACATTTAATGGAGATGGCAATGCTTAGCTTCTGAACTTGCCAAAGAACAGAGACTACAGTGAAAAAAACATATATATATTTAATAACTTGAACCCACTCGATTACTTCTTCTGGGGTATGCTAAAGGTTTATTTATTGAAAATCAGAAACAAACCCTCTAGACATTGTATCACAGATGTGTATGCAGGTACTGATGGAAATATATCAACACCTGACATTCAGTGCAGTTTTGCAGAGTGCTCCAAAATATTGCTAATGAGGGGTACCACATTAAACATACCATGTATTGTACTGTATTGTATTGTATTGGAATGAAATATCAATAAACCATGTCATATGTACCTTCGCTCTGCTTTCAGACT
>NW_011888863.1:2495040-2522741 GCF_000151845.1 Pteropus vampyrus
TAGATACACATTAAAAGTTGCCTGCATGTAAGCTAAAGAGAAAGCAAGCACCGTAGTCCTCCATCACAGTAATAGATCCCACTGCCTAACAAGTGTTGGGCTCTTCAGTCATGCTAGGGCCAATACCCAGAACAATTCCATAAGGTAGAGACTGTTACCATAGCCATATTATAGATGACAACAGTGAGGTAGGAAGAAGGTTAGTTACTGGCCCAAGGATTAAATAGGTATTACAAGTGGCTGGGCCAGGCTTCCACCTCCACCCTGTGCAACTGGATATCTTCTGCTCCTTTCACTGCATTGGACTGTTTCTTCACATTTAATGGAGATGGCAATGCTTAGCTTCTGAACTTGCCAAAGAACAGAGACTACAGTGAAAAAAACATATATATATTTAATAACTTGAACCCACTCGATTACTTCTTCTGGGGTATGCTAAAGGTTTATTTATTGAAAATCAGAAACAAACCCTCTAGACATTGTATCACAGATGTGTATGCAGGTACTGATGGAAATATATCAACACCTGACATTCAGTGCAGTTTTGCAGAGTGCTCCAAAATATTGCTAATGAGGGGTACCACATTAAACATACCATGTATTGTACTGTATTGTATTGTATTGGAATGAAATATCAATAAACCATGTCATATGTACCTTCGCTCTGCTTTCAGACTCTCTTGACTATGCTTAGAATGTGCTGTCACAAGACCATTTGCTAAGGTGTTCTTGGTTACCATCCTCTTCTAAGCCTTGTGTTTATACCGCATTTTCCATTCTAAAATCATTTGCAAAGCCACCTGGGCTGACAAGCGTAACCATTTCCACAAAGGCTCGGTATGACCCACTGCATTCCTCTCTTTGCATTTTCGGCTTGAAGAGGTCAGCAGAAATGGCTCTCAAAAGGAACACTAGCAATGCTGATACTATCTACTTACTGGAAGGTCTCTGAGGGAAAGACACCTTTCCTACTTTCTTGGAACTTCGGATTTAGGAAAATAATCTGGAACAAGGGATCTTCCTGAGGTCAAAAGAATTAATCTAGCTAAGGAAGAGTGCTTCACATACCCTGTCCCAGTCTCTGCTCCAAAAAGTAGGGGCATGGTGGGCTTTCTCAGCCTGGTACAAACATGGTGGCCTTGCTGGCAGGCTAAGAATTACCTCAGAAACTTAAGGGACACCTATAATACTGATGTCTGGGTTTTTAGCCACATGTATATGACAAGTATTGCTCAATGAGAGCAACAAAAAGGCTGTTCTCACAGGGGTTCAAATGCAGGTCCTGCGTTCATGAGGAAGGATGAAGTGGAAAACATAGTCTTGCCTGACAAATAAGTTAAGGACTGGAGGTGAGAAAAAAGATCCAGCTACGTCCTTTGAAATGAAAACACTTTCCTGGGATTGACAAATAAATGATAATTTTCTTTCTGAAACATAAATCGAAACAGCTTTCTGCAAGTACTGTCTGATATTTTGACAGTAATCTCCTGAAATTTCTCTCAAACGTAATTATCATATTCGTATTTATTATACGTGACTTGTTGAGAGAATTAAAAATAATAAATTTATAAAAAAAGAATAAACATCTGTGAAGCTCAAGGAAAATTTTACAAACACAATGTCTACACAGAAAATACTATTTCTACAGAAAAAAATATTCCCAGAAATCTTTTAACTCCAGAGTCAAATGCAACACAATAACAAATGGAATTAAAATCTGTTTTAGTAACTAACTGCATCTGTTATTGTTTGAACTTCATGGCATTTTATTCCCTCACACGTATGTATGTATATAGCACATAGAGGTTTGTCTTACACAAAGAAATAGGTAAATCTTCTAAGAGACTACTTAAAATCCTCCTTTAGAAAAAAAATGCTCTTTTCTTTGAGAGCAAACTATTTAATGAATGGCCACCAAAGCTCAAAATTACATAGGACAGCTCAATGAATGGCCCAGCATGTGGTCATCATCAGAGAGCCTTATCTGTCATAATCTGATTATACTGAGTTTGCAGTTGGCCAGCTCAGCAGCCGATGTTCTTTTACTAGTCTCTGATATTAAGACATTTAACCAAATTGTTCTTTTAACTTGTCTGGTCTATCCTTAAGTCTTTTCTCTTGTGTTCAAAATACTACCCAAGAAGAGGAAAAGAGTTGGCGGTCCTCGAAGTGTGTCTTCTCTGGGCTAGTAACATCAATATCCACTGGAAAATGTTTAGAAATGCAAATTAGTAGGCCACGCCCTAGACTTACAGAATCAGAAACTCGAAGGTTGGAGCCCAGGAACCTGTATTTTAAAAACAAGCTCTTTAGGTGATTCTGATATGTGTCCTGAAATTTGAACAACCACTTTAGATAACTGAAGACTGAATCAGTGATATCTTAACATCACTCATCATTGAATGAACCTTAAAGAAAATCTTTAATTGTACTCATGTTAATTCATTGGCTAAATTGGGACACATCCGAGCATGAAAAGAGTTATAAATTTTTTCAGAGACAATGGCATAACCAGGACTGTTCCATTCAAAACTACAGTCCTTCTGTGTTCCATTAAAACTTAGATTATCATTTTCAGTGTCTGGACCAACTCATTAGGAGAATAAAACGGTTCTGTAACAGTATCCAGGCAGCTTCCGTAGATTAGAAAATTGTATTTATGTATATAAATTGCTGAGAAAATGATTCTGAGGTATTATCGACTAGGAAGTCATAGTATTTTGGTCATCTGTAAACTGACTATAAAAATGGGTTTTGACATATTTCTGAAGGGACTAGTCCATACCTACCATTCTCATTACTTCCCATTCTTTATTTTTCTCTTATAAAGTGGATTAATACTCCTCTGAAATTTCTCCTTAATTCCAACAACCTTCTCTAAAAATTTCAAAAATTTTTCATTAATTTTTTATTATCACTGGCCTCTCTACCAGTCTCTGAATTGTTTCAAAAGTCTATTACCAGGAGTTGGAGCATGGTCCTGATAAAGATCTGGAGTGGCTCTTTTGGACTAGCACAATACAGAGACCTAATAATAAATTCATAGTTCAACCAAGATGATGTGCCAGGTTGTATCCAAGAAATATTACACTCAGGCCAGACTTTTCATTAGCATCAAAGAGCTAAAATTTCTTCATTAGATTCTTCAAAAAGGACAGCATGTGGACTGAGGGATGCAGAATAAAAAAATCTGAATTGAGTCCAAACCAATATGTTCTTCTGGGATAGGGACAAGTAGGGTATGATGTCAAAATGGGACTGAACTCTACATTAGATTATAGCTTTGCAGAGTATAGCAGTGACCACTGTCTAGTCGGCTCTAGAACTTGGAACTACTACAGGATGGTGCACAGCTTGAAAAGAATCTTACTGCAGCTGCCAATGCATTAACAGCTGACTGGCTGGGTCCACAGACAATGTAGTCCTGAACACAGTGAGCCCAGCAGCTGTAGGTGATGACACACAACTCTGCCAAGCAGCTGGTATATGTGAGAAGAAATGAGGTGATTTTAAGTAGAATGAACAAGGGAAACTTCAAATGATGAAGCAGAGTGATGGGCTTTCCGGGACAGAAGAGAGGCTGAAAGAAGAGTATGCTGTTCTAGTATGCTATTAATTCTAGAGGATGGTGGCTTTTTTTGTTTTTGTTTTTTTTTGAATAATGGCTCCTGGCTAATTATAATGATAAGATACCAATACTTGAAAGGCACAAAGTTTTCATGAACAAGAACTGCAGCCATGAGTCACAGAGCCGTTTGACACAGATGCAATGTGGAAACAATCACTGATCATGCAGGTACTACAGTTCTCATTTTTGTGCAGTTTCACAAATAAATTCTCCAATTTTTACTAATTCTCCTCAGGCTTTACATACTTTACCCATTTTTCCATATTTGAAACATTTCCCTGGTTATTATTTTTTTTTTATGGAGGAGCAATTTGATAGAAGACTTGAAAGAACTGAAACAGATGCCGAAGCAATTCTTATATGTAAAATTTGTTTCTGAAGGATGATGGAGCCAGTTGATAAAATACTGTAATGCCAGGTTATGACTGGATGTTGTACACAGGCGCTACAAGCTGATTAGAGCTCAGATGCTGCCCTGAGACATTTTATAAGAAATACAAACTGACTTTTATTTATTTATTTTTTTAAAATTTATTTTTAATTAAATTTTTTTGATGATATTGGTTAAGACAATCTAATAAGTTTCAGGTATACAATTTAACTGTAAGACGTGTGTGGGAGTGTGTGTGTGTGTGTGTGTATTGCATTGAGTGTTCCACTCCCATAGTTAGATTTCTTTCTGTCACCAAATATTTGACCCCTTTCACTCCATCTATTGCCCCCTCCTCTTTCTCTCTCCCCCTTACCCTCTGATAACTACTAGTCTATAGTCCATGTACATGAGTCTCTGTTTGTTTATACTATTCATTTGTTGTTTTTAGGTTTATATCCCACGTATAAGTGACATCATGTGGTTTTCAACTTTTTCTGTCTGGCTTATTTCTCTTAGCATGATTATCTCGAGGTCTATCCATGTTGTCACAAATGGCAGTATTTCATCTTTTCTTTTGGCTCAGTAATATTCCATTGTATATATGTACCACAGCTTCTTTATCCAGTCATGTATTGTAGGATTCTTTAGTTGTTTCCATGTCCTGGCCACCATTAATAATGCTGCTGTGAACATCAGTGTGCAAATATCTTTTCTGATATGGGTTTTCAAGACTTTGGGGTATATACCCAGTAGAAGGATTGCTGGATCATACGGTAGATCAGTTCTTAGTTTTTTCAGGAACTTCCATACTGTTTTCCATAGTGGCTGTACCAATTTGCAGTCCCACCAGCAGTGTATGAGGGTTCCTTTTTCTCTACATTCTCTCCAACAGTCGTTATTACTTGTCCTGTTGATTACAGCTATTCTAACAGATGTGAGATGGTATCTCATTGTGGTTTTGATTTGCATTTCCCTAATAGCTAGCGATGATGAGCAACTTTTCATATCTTTGTTGGCCATTTGTATGTCTTCTTGGGAGAATTGTCTGTTCAGGTCCTCTGCTCATTTTTTGATTGGATTGTTTGTTTTTTTTTGTTGTTATTGAGTTATATGAGTTCTCTGTATATGTTGGATATTAAGCCCTTATCGGAGGCATAGCTTGCAAATATATTTTCCCATTTGTATGGTTGTCTCTTTACCGTGTTGACAGTTTCTTTGCTGTGCAGAAGCTTTTTAGTTTGATGTAGTCCCATTCATTTATTTTTGCTTTTACTTCCCTTGCCTTTGAGGTCAAATTCATAAAATACTCTTTAAGTCCAAGGTCCTTGGGTTTAGTTCCTATGTTTTCTTCAATGTACTTTATTGTTTCATGTCTTATATTCAGGTCCTTAATCCATTTTGAGTCAATTTTGGTGTGTGGTGATAGACAACAGTTTCATTCTTCTGCAGGTGGCTTCTGGTTTCACCAGCACCATTTATTGAAGAGGCTTTTTTTTCTCCACTATATGTTTTTGGGTTATTTCTCAAAAATTATTTGCCCATATAAACATGGGTTTATTTCAGGACTCTCGATTCTGTTTCACTGGTCCGTGTGCCTCCTTTTCTGCCAATACCATGCCATTTTGATAAATACTGACTGACTTTTAAATTGCTCCCTAAATTAAGTATGTATCTTGCCTCTTCAATTAGATGGTACACATCTTAAGTGTTGAAACATGTTGATGGCCCCATTAACAGCATGGGCAATTTCTGATCTCACATTTCTCCGCCAATTTAATTCTTCCTCCATTACCCTCCTCCGTACTGAGAGCCCCACTGCCAGGCCCATCATCCTCCCTGGCCGGGGCACTGTTATATAATAAAGAATCAGACTGGTCTTCATCTCTGGTTCCTAGGGGAAGACTCTAACCCCTTGGAATTTCCCAAATGACAGAAATGTCTTTGTTATTTACAAGTGCCCTGGATCACACTTGAGTGTATGCTAATAAAGTGACTCCTGGTGGGCCCCTCGATAACTTCAGGATGGACACTGGTCACTAGAAACACTAAGCACATGTGATTAGAGGGTTGAAACTTTGAGTAAGCCCAACTTCCAGGGAGAGAGGGAGGCTGAAGATTGTGTTCAATCCTGCAGCCCACGATTCAATCGGTCAGGCCTATGTAATAAAAGCCTAATAAAAACTCTGAACACTGAGGCTCGGTGTAACTTCCTAGTTGGTAAACACACTGATGTGCAGAAAAGCTGGCGGATTTCACGGGAGAAGGCATGGAAGCTCTGTGTTCCCTCCCATACCTCATCTCATGTGTCTCTTTATTTGGCTGGTCCTCCTGATTTGTATCCTTTATAATAAAACTGTTATCATAAATATAATTTTTTATCTTGAGTTCTGTGAGTTCAATAGAAAATTATTGAACTTCAGGGGATTGTGGGAACCACTGAATTTTTAGCCATTCTGTCAGAAGTGCAGATGGCCTGGGGATACTTGAGCTGTGGCTGGCATCTGAAGTCAGGGAAGTTGTGTTAGGGATTGTGCCCTCTAACTTACGGGGTCTCTCACTCTGGGTGTTTAGTGCCAGAACTGAATTGCAGTACCCCTAGTTATGGTAAAAATGGAATGGCTGGGGTAAGAATAGGAATCAACTTTGTTCACCGCCTCTGGTTGTGGGCCATGTAGCCATCAGCTGTTGCAGATGGCAAGAGGGCAGGGTGCCATAATAGCAATGGACAAGCGATCAGGTAATTGAGCTAGTTAGGCATCTGCTTTTGCTAATTGTTGCTGGTCTGAGACCTATAAACAGGGGATATTCAATTGGACTGATTTTAAAAAGCTACAGAAGATGGAACACACTCAGAGACCTGCAGCACTTAGGATATGATCATGCAAGGCAGAAAGGTTTATCCAGTGTTTGTTTATGGCAAAAAAATAAAGCGAAAAAGCATGATGTTTCATCGTGATCTTAAATAAGTTCTCTCTTTATCCTCCACTTGTTCTTCCTGAGGGACAGGGACTATTGGAAATCCATCAGCCTGTGAATTTCTGAGGCTTAAACTATTTACTCTCGTATGTTCTACCCATTCCCTTGTGAGGAATGAATTTTGTATACTACAAATTATGATGTTGGATCAAAAAGTGAAAGCATTGATATATTTTTTAGAATTTCCCTAGCTTAAAATCTAAACTCTTCCTAGCCCAGGGGGCCCTGCAGGATCCAGTTTCTCCTTCTCCCTTCTCACATCCTTAGCGCCATCTCTCTTCTTCAGTAACTCCAGCTACATGGTTGTCTTGCTAGTTCTCCATCATGTCCCACCTATTCTTGTCAGGGATTGGCTCTTACTGATCTCTAGATCTTTCCGTGGCTTGCTCACTTACTCCATCAAGGGACCATTCTTGACAATGCAATGTGATATAACCCCAACCCCTACTACACCTTTCACTTGATTTGTTTGTCCTCATCATTCCCTGACATAACCTACATTGCCTAGTTATCTGTTTCCAATGATAGAGTGCAAGTTCTAGGAGGGCAGGGCTTTGTCTCAATTGTCCGTAGATCCTAGAACAGTGTGTACCACATAGCAGGCTTTCAATAAATGTTAGCTGAATAAATATAGAAGCCAAAATTGGAGGATGCAGTGGGAGAAAGGTATTCTGCCACTGCTACTGATTTTCTACAAGAGTCTGGAGGTGAAGACTATTCAGGCAAAAGCTGAAGTGACTTGTGCCACGTTGGGGAAGATCTACGCTCTGTGTTAACACTAAATAAGGTGAAACCATCTCACCAGTCCCCAAATGACAGGATACTCAGATGTGCAGGGGCCCAATAAAACAGGCTGCCATTCAAAAGGTAGGGGGTTTGGAGGCAGCCCGTTCTCGGAATCCCAGCTTTGCCTCTCGTTAGGTGTACGTCGGGAGAAGTTTATTATTTAAATTTCTTCCTCTGAAAATGGGAATAATACCCATCTTTTAGGATTTATTTCAGTATTTAATAAAATGATGTAGAAGAAGTAGTGCAATGCTTTCCCGTATGGAAAAAGAGAGCTAATATTTATAACAAGCTTCTGGTGGGAGGAGAATGGAATGGGAGTTAGGGCAGGGCAGTGTAGATGTAGCACGTGGGAACACATGGTTGGGGCAGAGAAGATGAGAGGGCAGAGGCGTGGTCTGTAACTGGCCTCACGGGATTATGACATCCTTGAAGTCCACAGATTTTCAGGGACAAGAACAAGAAGCCACCTTGACTCATGTTTAAAAATTTTCCATATCAATTGCTATTTGGGAGTTTCACAGGTTTTCCCTCCATTCTGCCTCCACCCCACTGCTTAGTAACCTTGTGGAAACGAGGAGCCTATTCATTTGTTCCATATCCCCAAATACGAAGTTTGCCTGTACGTGTCCCCTTTTTAAAATGCAAAGTCCTCAAGTTTTTAATTTACTGTTTGAAAATCACCGACACATAAAAAGAAAAGGGAGGCCACCTCAGAATGGAAGAATTCTACTTTCATCTCATTTTCTTTGCAAGAACTGTGGTCAGGCTTTCTAAGGGGCAGTACCTACACAGGCCGAGCCGACTCCATTTGTGTATATGGACTGTTACATTGAAAGACACTATTAGGTTTTTTCCTAGAGTATTTTAGACCTTCTGTATTTTACTAAACACAGTATTAATCCTTTTACTTCCTCCTTCTTTATTTATCTTATCCAAGGGGGCACAGAGAACCACTTCAACACATCAAGTTTACCTCTTCCCTCGTCATCACCTCTCTTCAAGGATCACTGTTTTGGAGAAGCAATGCTGACTTTTTGCTTTGCCGGTCCCCAAGGCCACGGTCATGCTATGAATTGTGTTAAAGAAGCCTTGCCCTTGGAGCCATTTTTGGTTTTGCCATAACTTTGTGCTTGAAAATTAGATTATAGGAGACGCCTGCACTTTGGCCCGGTTTGTGGCTTCAATGTGCTGCCAGTGAATGCATGCCTACTTAACTTTGGAGCTGCCAAGGCTTTTTCGTGCCCTAACAAACAGGATTTATTTGGATTTAAAATTTATCACCAGGAATGGAAAATTGATAGTTTTGCCAGTGTTGGTAGCCAAGACTTCCAAGGTCCTGTTGAGAACTCAAGTTTATCCCTAGCTCTCCAATAGATGTTCTGTTACATCCTATAAATTTCACCCGGCAGCTACGAATATATGTTTTTTTTCTATTAAGATTTTAATGTAATTTGATTACATCTTTGCATGACAGTTATATATACTCTTAAAAGACATTGTAATCGTTCATCTAAAGTTTAACTATTTTTTTGGAATTTCGGGTACTTACTTAGATTTAAAAGAATGTTACCAATGGCCTCACATTTAAATGTGTTGTGTTGGAAATTATGTTATTTATTGGAATTAGAGCAATATCTATTCAATATTATTTAAGGTATTTGGTTATGATTTACATCCCTAGTTATAATTAATGTATCATAGAAGCATAATTTCCCCACATTTCTTTTCCTCAGAGTAGCCTTGGTCCCTCCTGCACCATTGCCTCATAACTCTTTTTAATTTGCTGAAAAATGTGGGGACTGATTTGGTAATTCAACTATATAGTGCAGATTGTATTGGTTTATATTATGCACAATTACCAACTACTTCTGGGAAAAAAATTTAATTAGTTTAACCTAAGATACAGGTGCCTTTGGTTATGTGATATATAAAAAACAGATTTATAAGACCAACCAAACAAAATAAATTATTTAATATTCATTTCAAAAGGCTTCTTTCCTAAAGGAATAATTATAGGATTTCTTTAAGTAACAATTTCCCTTGGTATATTGGAAGTATGACTCAATTTTTAACACAAAATACATTTACGTGCAACATTCCAATGATGTGCCTAATGTAAAAAAGTGAAGGAAAGATTATTTTGATGTGTACCATCGGGTTAAGCAGTTAATTTTAAAAAATCTTATTTATGCCGATGATGATTTTATGGCAAAGTCAAATTTTATAGGAGAAAGTAGCTGATGTAATGTTCAGAGCAAACTTCCTACCAGACAGATCCTATTTTCAATAAGTAGTCTCCTGTGCTATTATTCCCTGAATCACAGTATCACCACCTTATTGCATAGAATCCCATTGTAATAAATACACTTATGATGGCTAGCACAAGGCAGTGAAATATTTCTGATATGCCCAGTTTCCAAGTGGCTTGGGATCCAGAGGCTGGAGGGCACTGCATTCCTGGGCTTCCAGCTGAGGTCAAAGTACTAAAGTTCCATTAAATGCGCTGGAATCACATGCAGTCACAAGTCACTGAAAGGTGCACACAGCAGTGCCACCTGGTCCAGTTCACTGACAGCAATAGATAGTTTCTCCCTCAGAGCTGGTCACTGTCATATCTCCAGTCAGAGCTGAAGATCAAAACCAGAGGATATGTTCTTTATCAAAAATAAAACAATTTACATAGCGCTTCTGGTGTCTAAATGCCAACATAACATTTTAGAAAATGTATCTTTCCATATTTTCATGATGTCATATGCAACTAAGGATCACTTAAGTTTTTCTCAGCTTAGTACCTGGCATACAAGCTCAGCAAGCACTCAGATATTTGGGTTTGGATGCACACATGCAAGATCGTGAATAGACTTTTACCATCATCACTCCCTACCACCTGCTATTTTTAGTTACTCGGTGATTACTTATAATTATATTGTTATTATATCTTTCACATCATACTCCTTTTCTCTACTATGGTGCTGCCTGGACTCTTTAAAACCATCATCATAAGCTGCTCTTCTGCTCAAATACCATCATTGACCTATCAAATCTCAACTTTTTGGTCTCTTGGCATAACACTAAAGTCTAACCATTATGTAACAACCCTACTTCAATTACATGTATCTTCTCTTGTATCCTGGTCAGCACCTTCACACTTCCTTATCACCTGTTTGTTATGTGGTTGAAAGAAGGCATAACTAGGGGACAAAAAATAGGGAACCTACTGACAGTTGATCTTAGGTGAGTAATTTTGTGCTCTGATCCTCCCTTGGGAAAGGGATTCCTGAGCTGGACTGGAAGGTTGAGCTAGCCCTTTGTAGCCCTAATATTCTCTAAGCCTATGTTTTATCAACATCTACTTAAGTTTGTGGGCAAAGAATCAAAATAGATATGAAAGAAAAAAACATTAATAAGGAGAAACCATTAATAACATTATTAAAATTAGTACTATTCCAATCACATAGTACTTTAAATAGTTCATCGGGTTTTTTATATTTATCATTTTATTTTATTCTCTCGCAAACCCTGTGAAGGACAGCTCTCATTGTCTCCAAGAGACAAGAGAGAAAACTAAGGTACACAGTTTTCATTGCTTAACCAGTGTCACATCTATAATGAGAAATTCAGAACTAGAATACAAGTTTTGGATTTCCAGGTCCCAAGACTCTTGCTTTGGAGATCATTAAGTATTAGAATCCTTTTCATGATCTTATCTTAGAAAAGAGTCCTACAAATCACTCTAAGAATACAGACACCTCTAAAATGCTTGAAGTTAGACTTAAAACTCAATTCTTGATAAATGAAATGTGTATAATGACACCTTAAAGATAAAGTGTCTTCCAGAACAAAGAAAGATCCAACTGTTAATTAATCAGTGGAGTTAACACATCTAAAGGCAACTCTGTCAATCAATCAGGAGGAAAGCAGTTAACTTGGAATAAATGGGGCAGAAGATTACTGACCTGGCATGGGCCTAGCATTCTCCTAGGGATATCTGGCTAGACATCACATGGAAGATAAAATGACAGTAGTAGTAATGATTATAAGTTAGAATTAAAAAAAAATGCAATGCTCCAGGTGCTGTCATATTTCTACTTCTTATTTTATTGCACTTAAAAGGAACTCCACTGCCCTGGTAATTTTCCCTTCCTTGTTTTTATTTTTCTTTGCAGCATCCTTCATCATCTAGCATACTATGTTATTTATTTTGTCAATTGTCTGGTATTAGAACATCAACTTCGTGAGGTAGGGATGTTTGTTTATTGCTGTTCTTCAGTGCCTAAAATAATGCCCAACATATAGAAAGTGCTTAATAAATAGTTGGTAATGAATGAATGAATAAATGAACTTTCACAATAACCCTAAGATAGGCATAAGTCTTATCTCATTTTACTGAGAAGCGAACTGATACATAGAGTCATTAGGTGTTTCCAAAGGTCACAGAGCTAGCAGTGGTAAGGCCGGGACTCACACACAGGGTTCTATTGCTCTTTTAAACTCTAGTCTATAGCTGTATTCAGTGACGAGGATCTCAGTCTGATCCACTAAATATCACGCAACCAACTCACTCCTTTGCTCCAAACCTCTGCTCATTAAGCAACCTTTTGACTGACTATAATTTGGCTTCTCAGGAAAAAATACACTGACCATCCATTACACATGGGTGTTCTGCTTAGATATTGTAATTTACCTTGTTAAATCAAAGTACAGGCATGCTGATTTATCCATATCTCTGTCTTTTGACTCTGATTAGTGTGTTCCTGCCCCAGTTCATTCTGTGTGCCTTGATGGCATCAAGAATCTGAGCATGCAACGCTTAGCACAGCATCTTAAATTTATCACCTAAGAAAAGGCCTGTTTGGAGCACTGTCTCTGAAAAATCATCTGGTGACTTGCAGTCAGTCAGCCTCCCCAGGTGGTAGCCCCCAAATCACTGCATTCCCATTTTATCCAGGATGAAGCATTTTTATCAAAGCAGTACTCTAACTATAGTTATCTGGTATAATATGGGAATAAGAGTAATAAATATGAATTGTGAAAGGAAGCTCACTGGTATTATGCTGGCTCAGCTAGAGTACAAAAAAAGCAAGCCACGATTTTATTTCAGGGTTTACTAACAAGGTTAAACTGGAAACTCGAAGAAAGACAATTTTCATGCCTGAACACAGAGCACTTGAGAAAAGAAAATGAACAATGAACTACATAGGATGAAAATTAAATTGAATGCTTAGTAATTCCTGTAGCCTGAGTATCTAACAATATTTTTAATATGAGTAGAACATTGTACATTCCCTAAACATGCAAGGATTCAAGAAACGACTCCTGCAACTTTAATTACATGAATCATTTTTATGAAATTGTTATTTTTCTCCTTGACATATTGCTATTTTTCTCCTTGACATATTGTATCCCCAGACTCAAGGTACAAGAGTTCAGAAGCAATAGCTCAGAATTTTCATTAAGTACACATGACATCCTTGAAACTTTAAATTGTTCATGCTTGTTTACTGTTATGTATATATGTGTGTGTTTAAAACTATATATATAGTTTTAAATCCTAAAATAAATGTGCTCATCTGTGTATTTATTCTAAAAGGTAAGCAACAGGAAAGATGGTTTTAATGAAAAGTAAACTGGAAAATATTTGCAAACTATTCAAAGAAATAAAATGTTTTAATTAAAAGGCAAATCTACCATTTAAATCATTTTAATAGGATGTTTCTTAAAAAACAATTTTGTCTGACAATGTTAAACAATGAGGACAGCTCAGGTGTCCAGGCACAATAGTGAGTGAGTATCCAAGGGGAAACCCTTTCACAAACACTGGCCCCACATTGGTGCCTGCAGAGAAACTATTTCTGATTTGAGCATTTTTAGGTAAGATAGTATTATTCTTGCACATTGTCCAATTTGCCATGAAAACTCCAAATTATTTTAAACCAGAAAATAAAAATAATACATAATATGAATTTCTTTAAAAAGATATCAGAAGAGAAATCTATTTTAAAAATAAATTACCAGTTAAATGCCATCTTCTGATTGCAGACAAGTTTTCAGTGATTATGCAACAAATATTCTTATTTCTACATTAGTTGGTTTCTTCATGAAACAGTTTAGCCTACTTTCCTTATTCTCTTTGTGAACTTTAAAGACATCGTGTGATATAAAAATGTAGTTTCTGCTAGCTAATCGCTAATTACAGCAACAAAAGGGGAAAACAGGAAAATCCAACTAAATTGCAAATAAGTAATGAGGGGATATGTGAGCTTTTACTACAATTTCATACCTGGTTGCACCTGTTTTTTTTAAATAAAGCCTTTGTTGACAAATTTTTTTGCTAATTATAGTTTGATAATTTGATGTTTATTAGGTATCTATTTTATAGAAACTGGTTTCAGATCACATTTATATTGTTCATGAGCAGAGATATCTTTATCAGGAATCTCCCAACTGCAGTCCTATCTCTGCTCTATCTTCAAAATAAGATATAGTCTTTTGTTGTTGTTGGCATAATTCAAATACAACCTACCATATCCTTTCCACTATTGTTTTAGGGTTTCTTTTAGGATAAGAAGACTAAAAAGAGTACAAGTTTTTATCAGAATATTCTTTCTCCTGTTGTACACTCTGATTTGCATTCATCACAGGAGGGAAGCACCCACTTGATTTGGAAAGGTGGACTGTGCTTGAATGTTTCTTTCTGAGAAACAACAATTAAAATGAACTATTGAGCAATCACTACTACAAAGGATGCCTATATTGATAGTTTCAATAACCAAAAGGAAAGAAAAGTCATTTTGTCATTTTTGCTAATTTTGGAAGTATAAATGTTCTGGCTCTGTAAAACGAAAATTGTGACTTCTTTTCCACAGTGAACAAAAAAGAATATAAGTTGACTAATCAGTCCTATAGAAAATCATTCATACACTATCAAACTAGGGTTGAAAAGCCACATCCATTGAACTGGGACTGATTAAAAACAATGACAGTTTACTTTTGACTTTGAGGATTATTTAAAACCTCAACTTCCCCCAAATTTTCGAGCTATACTGTAATTTTTGATCTATTAAATTCTGCAGAGTAACTGTAGAGTCTTCTATCATGTATAGATTGGATGCACCCAATTTACAATCTTAGATATATACTTTTCCCTCTGAAAGTCCTATGAGGCAATTGTGTAAAATACTATATCAAAGATTGTTGGAAATATTGAAAGATTTTGCAATGTAAAAAAAAATGCATCAATGTAATTTAAATTGAACAAAATGGTTCCATACATATTTTAACCATCTTCTCCATAAACTTGTTCAATAAATAGTGCATAAAACAAGCATTTTGCATTTTGTCCCATAAATGCAATTTGCCAATCTGATTGATTTCTTTCTCTATAGCTCCTTTCTCCTTTATTTAAGATGATGTAATCTTAGCTTCTATCACATTCACATCCACGAAACTACTGAGAACAAGAGAGAGAGGTAACGATTGGAAGAGAGAGGTAACAGACTTGGAAGATTAACAAAACAAATTAATGAAACAATGAAGTTATATGAAGAGAAGAAATTAGCAATAGAACCAAACTAAGACACATACCTGGAAAAAAGAATGAGCAATAGGAAAAAGAATTTATTTTGGAAAGACTCACTGTGCTACTAAGATTTGAACAGACCAAATAAATGCATGTTGCCAGATGGAGAAATTACATGTTTTAGCCCCTGTTTCTATCACTTTTTAAATCCAATTCTCCTTAGACAGTACCCAGTCTTCCACTTGACATAAATTAATTTCTATTCCCTCTTAGGTAGTACTTTATTAGAGAAAGAGTGTGAGAGAAAAGAGATGGCTGATACGGGCTGTTGACCTATTTCTGATTTCAGTTTCAATATCATTTTCTTTGCCATTTTCCCATGCAGACCATTAGCTGGCAACCTATTTAATAACCAACTGAAGTACGCTTTTTAGTGACTAGTTACATCCTACAAAGTAAATTTAGTTGACACTGTAGCACTACTTGGTGACCACCTGAATGCTCAGAACCTCATAAGGATGAGAGTTTCACTGCCTTTCTTCAAAGTTTCCATGTGATTCTTCTATCAGCCTCTGGTTTTCAAGTCTCTCCAGACTTGTGGTTTTGATTATAAAACCACAGAATATCAGAGATCCATCATCTTTTGATAGATTTAATTCAATTTCTTTGTTTTTCATAATAACTTAGCCAAGCTTTCTTATGTCTCCGAATTTCTACTTCAGTCTTCCATGTCCAAGAGGTCAATGTTAGATCTGTTAGATCCTCTGATCAGAGGTTCCACTTAAACATGTACAGATTGAGGAGTTGTAGGTATTGGGAGGGAGTAAATTCCTGATGACTGGAAGTCTTCAAACATAGTCTTAAGCATTATGGTAAATAATATTATCTTGCTTTTTTTTAACAAATGAGGACACCGAGGCAGAAAGGTTAAATGAAATGTCCAAAGTTACACATTAGGAAGTAGCTAAGCTGGACTATAAACTCAGTCTAATACCTGTGTTCTTCTTCCTATGCCTTTTTGCTTACTAGCTATTACCTGAATCATTAGGAAGCTAAGTCACTAAAGATATATCATCACTTATTTCTTGTTCATTTGTTTGTTCATTCAGTCATCCATTCATTCAGCAAATATTAATTTAAGTATCTGTTAAGTGCCAGCCACTGCTCTAAGTCTTGATGATATAGCAATAAAGAAAACGAAGTCATTGCCCTAATGCAGATTACATTCAAATGAGGAAGACATACAATAAAAAACAAATATACAATGTAATGTCAGATTTCAATATATTTTTTGGGGACATAAACAAAGAGGAGGGTTAAGAATGATATAGTCAAGAGATGAAACTCCTTTTGAAAAGGTGGCCAGAGAAAGCCTCTCTGCAGTAGTAACATTTAAGCAGAGATATGCAGGATGTGAAAGAATAAGTACAGTATTGCAAGCTGAGAGAAAAATAAACACAAAGGCCTTCAGGTAGAAACAAGCTTGGCATATTATGGGAAGAGCAAGGTCAGTGTGGCTGGAGCTGATGAATGAGGGTGAGGCAGAGGATGGCAGGTGTCAGAGTCTATAGGCCTAAACAAGCGGTTTGAATTTTAATCTCTATCCTAGAAGTCAGTGGAGGGTTCTGAGCAAGGGAGAGAAATATGCTGATTTACATTTTAAAAATTATCACTTTGTTCCCTGAGGAAGACTCAGTAGAAGAACAAATATGGAAGCAGAAAGACTAGTTTAGTGGCACCTGCAGCAGTCTAGGTGAGTTGAAGGTTTTTGGGCTAGAGTGGTAGAAGTTTTAGGAAGAAGTAGATTCATATCTATTTCATTGGATAGTGTAGATGGAATATTTTGATGTTGAGAAATAAAGGAATGAGGAGTCCTAACTGCCAGGTAATGTTTAAAACTCATTTCCAATTCAGTGCTTAAAAATAAAAAAGTAACAAATGCATGCACAAAATATGGGGAGTACATCTGTTGTATAAAGAATGTGACTGGTCTTTGTCCCTAATTCTAGAGAGGGAGATTCTAAAACCCTTGGAGAGATAGGATCATCTTTTTATTCATGAGTCCCTTGGACCATCCCTGTGTTTATGTGAAGAGGTGGGATGACTCAGGATTGGAGCTGGTCACCAGGAAGACCAATCATGTGCTTAGAGCACTGGGGCTTTGAACCAGTTGAGCCTCTAGAGAGGAGAAAGGGGCTGAAGATTGAGTTAGTCATTGGCAAAAGGTGAAGTCAATCATGTCTATGTAGTAAACCGTAATAAGAACTCTGGATCCTGAAGCTCAGTAGGGCTTCCTGATTCATGGACACATCACTATGCCACGTTGTGTCACTCTCATACACAAAGCACCCTTCTATTAACTCCCTTTCAATACTTGCACACTCTTATTTCATTCTTGGTTGTTTGGGCACAAGTGAGTTATAGTCTAGAAAACAAGGTGAGGAAAGCATGACATTCTCAAGTAAGAATAAATTTTACATCCCCAATAAAATTATCTTATTATAATTCTATTGCCACTATGTCTTTGCCTTCTAAAATGATATTTCAAACTGGATTTAATGCCTCCAAATGATACTAGGCCCTTGATTTTAGAAATAAGAATTCTCCAAGGCCTTGCAGCACAGGTGTAGCTTGAGATAGTGGAAATTTCTCAGCCTCTCCCCGCCCCCAACAGAATCACAGTTTAGTTTTCTTTCAGAAGGTTAGGCTCTGGGTCTTAGAGAAAAATTCATGGTCTGGTGTTGTCTTACAGGAAAGGTCAGCAGCATGGAGGTGTAATCGTGTGGACGGTAGACCATCATGACTTAACAGCCTGACTCCAGATAAGATTGGCAGCAGGGCAGCAGGCAGGCATCAAACCATACATGACCAACCAATAAATAAAATAAAAACAGTCACATTCTGATCATTCCAAAACTCTTGCCACATTGTTTCTGGTTTGTAATAGAAAACAAACATTAACATATTCAAAATTTGACGTAAAGACATATTTTAAATATTAGAGTTGTCAGAATTTTAGAACTAGCATAGAAGAGACTTTGGTAACCACTTAGATTGTCATTATGAATGGGGAATTGATATATCCGGAAGTCAAGTCTCTTTTCAAACATTCAAAGGTAGAACCAGTGCCAAGGGCTTTTATTTCACAACTTGGCAAAAGATAGCTATAAGAAAACCCTGGGTGATTATCTCTTTGTTAAGTTACAGGTTCTTTTGCAAACAAACCATCCCTTAATGTGGCTATCTATGAATTTCAGATTCTGGTGAGCTGGTGTTTTTTTTATGTCAGTTGTGTTTGAAATGCTGATCTGTAATCTCACAGAATAACATAAACACTTGGAAATGTCTCTTAAGGGTTAACGATGAGCGTAGAACACCAATGCAGAAGGCAACTTAGTCAGAATATGCTTTCTAAAGCAAAACACGTGCTTTATACTAGAACTTTTTCAGTATATGTTGGGAAAAAATGAAAAAGGTGATTACATGACTGAAAAATGCTGAAGTTCTTCACTAGAAGAAGCCGAAAATGTACTCTTTGGAAAATGAAATAGACTTCTTTTGTTGTTCCTATCATATAGGCAAGATAAAGGCAAAGCTTTCTCCTCTCATCCCCCAAGGTAAATATGTAAGTAAGCTAGATAAAATGCGTTCTTATATAATTTTGGTCTGACTCAGTGGTAGCTCTAACCACTCACTCTTTTTCACAATAGCCCTGCCCCCATGTCCCCTTTGGGACACTCCTGATAGTAATACACTGTGCCTCTTTGTGGTAAGATCTGTCCTAAAATCACTTGTAAAACTCAAATGGATTCAATGGGTAAAGCAATTCAAATGCTTAAGTGAGCTCCTGACTTTGCTTTAACAAAAGAACCAGTGCCAAATGGACTTAGGTTTGAGTCAGACCATAAGACAGGAAGGTCCCTCTGCCTGATGTGTTCTAGCGGCAATATCCACTAACTTTTAAAAACTGGTGACTTTTTAAGATCTGCTTTCTGCTCTAAATAGGAAACTCTGTGACAGGTCACATCTGTGTTGATCTCCTCTGTCCCCCTTTCCAGGGGCTAGCCCAGTGCCTAGGATATCATAGGTAGTATTTATTCAACAAATGAAAGTTGACTATTGCCTAACCTCTAAGAGGAACACTATGCAGAATCAGTAATATGTTGGAACATTAAAAGGCTTAAGAATGCTCTGAATCTGCAAAGTAGTACTTAAATTTAGCTACATTATTTTAAGTAGCCAAATATTTTAAGTAGAAGCAGAATGACCAAATATTTGTTGAGCAATAACCCTCAGCCAGACACTGTGTTAGGCACTAAAATATATGTGATTCTGTTTAATCCATACAGGAATCCTAGTAAAGGAAAGTTTTATCCCTATTTACAGATGAGAAAACAGGCTCAGAGATCTGGGGTAACCAAACCTCAGATGCTATCATTTCAAAACACCTTGATCTCCAAATCCCCATAAAAGCAACTGACTCCACTAATATGACATCAAATGACTAATCTCTGAGCTACAAACGCTGAATCACTTGTACAATTCAGCAATTGTTTTTCAGGAATTCCCTTAGATAAAACTAATTTAAAATCCTATGGAAATTAGCTTGCCTGATAACCCTACCTAACACAAGGACAGTGTTTTATCTTAATTGCCACCTTAACTAATTACTCATGATATGGAATGGGCTATGCCAGTCTATTAAAACCATTAGACAGAAGTCATGTGGCTTTACGGTATATAGTTCTCATTCCCACAACTTATATTTTTATGGCATCTGTTATTCTCTGGAAGAAAGCCAGAATTTCTGAGAAAAATCTATCAGTCCTAACAATGCGGACATTATTGTGACAGAAAGCCAACTGAGAATTGAACAACATCTTATAGTAATGACTAGAACCAGATTTCTTTTTCTTTCTTTCTGGAGTTCTTCCTTTCTGGATTTTTTCCCAGCACAGTGGGAAGAAATCTTTTTATTAAGAGTATGAGAATCAAAGATGCGAACAACCCTTTATATGATTTAGGATGGGTCACCTAAATTTAAAACAAATGATTTAGGGTGATCACCATTTCAAAGAGGCTTCTACATGTTGAACAAAATCCAAATCACTTTGCTCTAAATGTTTGGGGTCGCAGCCTACTTCTATACTAAAACTTATTATTAATCAATGTTGGATCATGGGATATTCACAAACTGACCAAAAACGTTTCTAGGTTCACTGGCTAATGAAAAGTTAAAATCTTTCAAAATCCTCCTATGAAAATTGTCCTCTCTGGTTCTACTTTTCGACGTGTAAAATCTGGGTAGTAGACTCTTGACATCATCATTATTATTATGGGTATTAAATAACAATGAGAGCCCTGTGTCCTTCCATCAAAGAGCATGCTTTCTGTGATTTCTCACTCTGTATAGTCTAGTCTCTCTTTGACAGCCTCATCTGATCTACGATATTAACTATCAAGTATACTGCAGTGACTTATGAATCTTTATGAGCATCTAACAAATCTTTTTTGATTATCTACCATATATCACTATTCTATGCTCTTTAGATATCCTATTGTACAAAAGAGGCCAAAATCTTATCCTTATGGTAGTTTATCTTTCCCAACTTTGTGTTGGAATTGCAGACCCGTGTATTCAGTTTCTTACTATATAAAAGTACTTGGACACCCAAATTGTACCTATGTACTTGGACACTATGAGGCAAACTGAGATGATCACATCTCCTCAACTGACTCCTGGGAACCCCTAGGATTTAGGTTGAGCCCCACTGCTCAACCTACCACCCTCAACCCTCCAAGTCCAGAGACCTAAACCACCTTCCCCTCGCCTTCGATGAATCCTCTACCTGAATCTTTTCATATCCATCAACCTTTCTTTTCAACCTCCAGCGGCATTTCATATCAGCTCTCATCATTGTTACTGGGTGATGAAATCTTTCCACCTGTTTTTTATCTTGCCCCAGGTTGGCCCCTTGAATCCATTTCTTATACTGCCATGAAACATGCTTTCTAAAATACACGTCTGACCTTGTCTTTTTGGTTTAATATCTCTGAAGGGCTTCCTTTAGTTTTCAGGGTAAAATAAAAACTTCTAAGAACACAAGGCCCTTGTGATCTGGCTCTTGGTTACCACATTACCTCCTGTCCTCCTGGAGAGCCTCACTCTTTTTCTACACAGGCCTCACTGCTTCCTCTACCTGCTACATCCTCATTTCCCTGACTCACTCAAGCAACCAGGCATGAGCTCATGAAGACTCCCTTCCCAGGCCATCTGCTCTGAGGCAGGCTCAACTGCTGCACTGTGCCATCATCATTCCTTTATTAGATTTCTCTTTTTCCTGTATTTCACCAAAGCTTCCTGAAGGAAGTTACAATATCTACCTCAACTCTGATTCTCTAAGGCAGCCTACTGTCTGGAGCACAGGAAGTACTCAACCTGTGTTTGTTGAACAAACCTTTAACTGACAGAACATGATTTATCGGTCTGCATTCTCAAGTCATTTTAGATCATACCTTAACAACTGAAGCTTAGAGACTAAAAATTCTAATTCCTTAAAATGTTAGAGAAGCAAGAAGAGCTTTACTCCTTCCAAAAAATGTCTTTTGATTTTTGGTTTGAGGATTTTTCCTCTACCTTTTTTCTAACACTTGGCTTACATGTATTTGATCTTAGTCAAGTTTTACCTGATTCTTCTGGGGAAAAGGCATAGCTAATGGTAAAATCACAGACATCAACTCCAGAAAAATTTGTGTTTGGATCCTGGTTCAAGCACTCATTTACTGAGCACCCTGGATAAATAATGGACTTTTCTGCCTTAATTTACATAAGATGGATATAACTAAGATAATATGCAAAGCTCCTAGTGCATATCATAAATTTAGTTTCCCTTCTTTTTCTCCACTCACCCTGTCCCTTTAAGATACACACTTTGCCTGGAATATATTCCCCTCCATTTCTTCTGACAAAATCCTCATTTTTTAAGGTCCAACTCTCCTTATAATCTTGTCTGCAATTGTCCCTAGTGCTTTCAGGCAGAAAGAAGTGTCCTGTCGTCTGGGCGCCAGTGGCTCTACATCTTATTCATTTTGTTCCAGAAATCAATGTTGAGTGCCTACTGTGTACTGGGAACTAATTTAAGTGCTGAGAATACAGAAGTGAACAAAACAGATGTGCAAATGCCTAAATCATAGTGGAGAGAAAGAAACATGTTAATAAGTACAAAAACAACATTAGGTCGGATTAATATAAGTGCTCCAAAGGGTGACAGGATAGACAGTAACTGGAATGGGAGTATCAGGGCAGGCGCTAGGCACAGAAAGGACTAGGAGACAACAACTACAAATGGAAAGCACCCAGATGCCAAGGTTCACCCCAGGGAAAAAGTGGCATTTTTCCCGAAAAAGAGAAGGGCCAATGCGGTTGAACTATAGTTGTCTGAGGAAGGGAGCATGAAACAAGACTGGTGAAGTAGGCTCGGATCAGACTGTATAAGGAACTATGGGAGAGAGTTTGGATTATATTCTAAGTACCATTGATGGGCTTTAAGGAGAGACATAATGGTATAATTTGTTTAGAGATTTCTCCAGCTGCTGTGTTTGCATGTCTATTATATCGCTCACCAGAGTTCTAATTAGCACTATAGTTTCTGGTGAATATAGCTATGCTTTCTATTAAATTGTGGTTCTGTGAGGGAAGTGAGGATGTTTTATTCTTGTTTCTATCAGTGCCTTGTGTGTCGTGCTCCCCCAGTAAATGTTTGTCAAATTAAATTGGAACATCCTGCAGCCTCTGTCTTTCTTGTCTGCCATTGTAATAATTGTAGTTGTAATACTTCTAATCTTTGAGGGAAGCTTAAAGTTGCCCACCAGCTCTGAACAAGTACATGTCTTCTGTCTGAATTCCTCTCAGGCCTCTTGCTGTTGTCAGGTGGTCAGCTGACTTCCTCTTTCCCAGTTAGGTCTACTCCCAGCTCTGGATTGAATGTCTATAGCCCCTCTTCTGAGAAGCATGAGGTATGCCGTTGAGATGCTGGGTACAGCAGCCCCGCCTGCTCTCAAAGGAACCACTGCTTCTAGCTTTATACATTATTGTACAGCATCAAAAAACAGGATATTTATTGACCACTTGCATGCGCCTGGCACATTAAAGATGCAGCATCCCTGTCCACTAGCTGTGCAACTTTGGGCAAGTTACCAGTCCTTTATAAGCTTCAGTTTCCTCATGCATAGATTGGAGATAGTAATAACAGATTGTCTCCTAGGATTGTTACATGGCTTTAAAAAGAGATCACACACGTCAAACATTTAGCACAGCTCCTAGAATACAGTCAGCACTCATCAAATGTCAGGTCAATTAGTAGTAGTATTGTTAATAATTATTTTATTGAATCCTCATAGCAACTCAGCAAGGAAAGTCTTATTATATCTGGGGTCAATATTTAGCTGGTACTCATAGATATGTCTGGACTAGTTGCTAAAACTATTGCAGTATCTCCTAGTTGCCAAATTAGCCACTGTCTGAAGTTCTCCAAATTCTCCCTTTCCCCTCACAAACCCGCAGCATTCTCTGCTCAGGTTCTTTCCCTGGGATCTCTGCCTCTCTCCCTCCCTCTTCTACCCAGATCCAGCAAGTAAAGGCACAGGGCCCAGCTCAGCAGGAGGCCTCCAGGATCCAGGCACAGTTCAGATAGTTCTATTCTGAGTGCCAGCTGGCTGATTAAACTACTTTCATCCATGGGTAAAGTGAAGTGCAGAAAGAATAAGTCAAGTCTCTCCACCAATTTTGTAGGTGGAAATCCTAAAATGTCAAACTTCAGAATCTAATGCCCAGGTTTACTCCTTTATACTGAGCTTCTCCTTAGACGCCCATTAGAAAAACTAATGAAATTCATTTTTTTGCTTCTTAAGCTTTGAGGGCTATCACCTGGACAACAGCAAACTGAGGTTATTTTGTTTTGTTTTGTTTTGTTTTGTTTTGCTGATGAATTCAGGAAGTAGCTGATGACATCTAATAGCACCTCACCCGACTGCTCTGGTCTTTATTCCTCGTCCTACTTACATCCATGAATTTCACGTGAACACACTCTGGCCCAAATCCTTTTACTTTTACTTCCAACTCTAAGGTCTAATAACCTGAGCACTGGAGTAGAGTCTTCGAGATGCAGACTCTGTGTAGAGCCACCCTGCTAAGTACTCACCATTCCCATCTTTATTTTACAAACTAAAGAGAGGATCAGAAAAATGTTAATATGTGCCTAAAAATGTAGTAACTCATATATCTTACATATGAATACTAAATAGGAAATGAGAATAATATAGAGGATGGATCCCCACAATGACCATGAAATCCAGAGCTAGGAACTGAAAAGGATCTCCCTTAAACCGAAGACACATGTCTGGACTTAAAATGTGGAAAGTAAAGGTGGTACCTCCTCGAATGTATACATTTATCTCTTAATTGTGCATTCTGAGCTGCAAAGACCCTCTTGGTTTGCTTTGAAATGAAAACACTTTAAAAAATATCTTATTAAGGTCTAAAGTCTTTCAAATAGATTTTAAAGATTGAGCAGTTACATAATTGGCTCAATTAGATCCAATTACACAATTAGTGTAAATTAGAAATAATAGAATCAGAACATATAATTTCATAATGACGACACATAACAATAATGCAGAAATTAAGTTGGCAAATGGTGCTCGTGCAGGAGGGCTACATATAAATCTTAGAAGACTTGATGTCTTTCATGAACTCTAATACCTCCCCCTCCAACAGTTTCTGCTCAAAAATACGGTTTAACTAAACAAAATTTATTTTGAGTTCTAGACACAGAAAACAACATCTGGAAACTTGTTCTTTTTCTTCCTTACGCAACTGAAGTAACGGGTGACTAGATTTCTTTTCTATCTCATTAAAAGGATGATCCCTTTATTTCTGAGGTCTTAATAGATTATTGAAAGGAAGAATTCATTCTTGAGGATGAGTTATGCTTAAAAACCCACGAATGCACATGCCTGCCCCTCTGCTAGGAGAATAGCTTAAGGCACACTCCTGAGGATTTGTGCATGTAGGGGAGGAGCTGGGTTTGAGAAATGCTATGAGAGAGACAACATGGGGATTAAAATGCCTTATCTCTCAAATCAGCCACTCAATTTTTAATGCTGCATTCATTATACTTGGTTCAGGTAGCATAACCCTTCTTAGGGCATCTTTATCTTCCCATTTTAGAAGAGAGGAAAGATGACATTTGACTAATGAGAAATTCATCTTCCAAACTCTTGTAGCTGTTTTGGTATATATTTTTGTAGATCATGTCCAACTACCAGAAAGCTAAGAAGAAACCATTCATTTGTTAATTCACTCATTATTTTATATAGTCATTCAATAAGCATTTTGAACTTCCTGAGGGAAGAGACTATTTCTTATTCAACCTATATATCAAACCCATAGCACATTTACTAGCATATGGGAGGGACTTGATGTTTATTAAACTGCTTTTAATACATGTTACAGATATCAACCTACCCTGGTATTACTAAGAACAAAAAGCTACTTTATTTCTGGTTGTGGCCTTTGTAAAACTTGTAATTATTTTTTGGTGTCAAGATAGACAATTACCATGTTAGCAAAACATGAGTTAAATTGTCCTAGTTGGCATCGCCGTGGGTGATGGGGAACAGTTCTTAATAGAGTCAAATAACTAGAAGAGTTTAAAAGTGCCATGCACTAAAATGAGGAAATGATCCCCCCAAAACCATGGTAATGAGGGGGTGCCAGTCAGGGTACCACTTGCAGCCCAGTACCACCTGGACCCTCCAAGGAGGCAGGAATTCTCTAAACATGTGTTATGCCTCTCTTACAGGCATCTCTGGTTTTGATCCTGCTGTTTGCTGAATTAAGTGATAAACACCCCCAAAAGCCTCTAACATTTCTTAGAAAATGAACACTGAAAATCTGAAAAAGTCCTCAAAATGTTAGAGCAACATCTAAAAGCCTTGGGTGTGTTTTCTAATGATGTCTATTTTGTTTGTTTCTTCTCAGTCATCATCCTTTGGGTAATGGGAGAAGCAAAGGGGCTTAGTGATGCTCAAAAGTCATTACTAGTACAGGTTGCAAGATTTATTCTCTTACACCATTTCCTCTAGTTTTTTTCTTGTTGCTGTTGTTCCCTTTCATTATTTTTAACTTTCTTGCATGAACTTTCTTTTCCCTTCTCATTTTTTTGTTCTCAATATAAACACTAGCTCAAAATATCAATTCTCTTATCAAAAATGAGGGTTTGCTTGCAAGAAAAAAAAATATTTCCCAAAATACCCTCGTCTACTCATATCTCCCCTGACAATATCCCAGAAGATGCTTTCTGTTAATTTAGGTACTCAGACAGTGGCTATTTAAACAGCTTGGTTTATGGTTTGAAGGCAGGGGTAAGAAAGTTTTAAGTTTCTGTTACTATTTCAGTCTTGATCCTATTATTGGATGAATTTAGAGGCACAAATATATCTCCTTAGGTTCTAATGTCTAGGAGCAATATATTAATTTATTTACGATGTATGTTTTAATGCATATTGGTATAAGTTTTCTTGTTAATATAGTAATAAGTACAGTTAAAGCATTGGAGGTGAAAAAATATACAGAGGGGAGAAATATCCCCTAGATTTGTTATATTCTTATTTTTCCCATTTCAGCAAAAGGCAGGAGGCATTTCCTAAGGGACCCAAAGTATGAATCAGATTTACTTAAACAGTGCAATAGAAGTCAGATGAGTTGTTCTGTGAACAAATATAAGAAACTTCCTCATTCTCTTTTGCATAAATTCTTGAGTATGAAAGCTACATCAATTATGAAGAATTATAGCTTCTTTCAAAGCCATATTAATAAACAGGCACTTAAATCAACTTGGCAAACAAACCTGTTTTTAAGGAGCAAAAAATAAAAGTGGTAGACAATGTCTGGAAAGTTTCCTACCAAACTGCTAAGAGTAGTTACCTCTTGGGTTGGACAGAGAAAAAAATTGTCTTTAAATTGAGCTGTAGACATGCTTCAGCCTGCTATGTGTTCTAAAATCTTTTCTGTCTTTCTAGTAGGATCAGGTATACAAAGCCATAATCTCCGCAGAGCTTGAAGTAACAGATTTTCTAAATTGAGCTCATCAGTATAGATTTTTAGAAGTCTTTCAAAAAGGTTATTTCAGTAAATGAACAACCTTCCATGCGAATGACTTTTTGTTTCCATTAGTCCTAAGCTTAGTATCACTGTCCCTTCTGGCCATTAAACTTCAGGAACGGTGACTGCCCTCTTGGACAGGCACTGCCTGGATGAGAATGAAACATTTCAGGTTGGAATAAGCTTGTGAGTTCTTAATCCCTCCTGTCATGGTTCTGGAGGGAGTTCTGACAGAAACACAGATAAGTATGTG
>NW_011888863.1:2522791-2524805 GCF_000151845.1 Pteropus vampyrus
TGAACAAATAAATGAACGAATGACTTTAATATCTAAGTATAGATAATAGGGGACTAATATACTGCTAGAAAAACATAAATGACTCCTCTCTCACAATATAGTCTTTATCTTCTGTTAAATCATCTAAAAAGGTCTTTAATTCTAGGAACCTGATGGTCCTTGATAGAAATTCTGACATCATCAAATCCTTTCTTTATCTTATTATTTTGTCACACCTGGTTTGTTGACAGCTCCTTTTTACTGGATTTACAGACTCTAGTAATTCAAAATTAATAATTACTGTGGCTATCAGAGCCAATTCATTTTCTGTGTTTACTCCTTCAGCTCTGTCATCTGCTAATTATCACCCTATCATGGCCACCTTCTGGATCACTAGAAATTGTTTTCTGAGTCATAACTCTCAAACATCTGGTCATTGCTTTCAAGGCTAGAAAAGTCCCATCTGCTCTCATCTCTTGTCACAGTATCTACCTCCTCTGTCTCCTCTGTTGTTACTATGGGTGTCACTTGGTACACTCCTGGAGCCAATTTTCTCCTACTGTGGAGATTCTCTCCTCTGTTATTTATACATTATCCCTCTTTGAATCACAACTTAACACCTAACTCTTTCAAGTACAATTTCTGGATTAATCAAAACTATTTAATAGTCTCCTAGTACAATCTCTAAATATCCCAAATATTTAAACCATTTTTGTAATAAATTCTTATAATATTTATGGTATATATTAGATCTTACACATGGTAAGTGATTCTCAGGAGTGAAAGCATATCTACACATATGTTATCATAATACTTTTCACACGTTTCTGCTTAAGGTCCTTTAATGAAAGAGAATAAAGAATCCTTATGTTACTGAGATCACAGGGATTAGCAGCTATAGGTATTTAGACCACTTTTCAATATTTAAAAATGTTTCTATTTAATTTTAAATGTTCACACTAAATTTGTTCTACTTTACAACATTCTATTTAATATAAAAATATCATTTAAATTTATTCTTAGGTTAAATTACCTAAATGGCCTCTCAAATTTTTGAATAAACGTGAAGCTTCTGGAATAGATCATGTTGATCTAATATCTCCTTGTGCCTTCTGATATCTCACCCTGTACCCCTGTGGCCAAGTGTATGCCATAAAAACAATACCCTGCACATGACAAAATTTGGAATAACTTGGAATTAGTGCAACTAGATTTTCTGTTCGCAGTATATATCAATTTAGTATTTACTTGCTCTATCTTCCTTTCATAGGTTATAAGCCATTTAAGAATAGAGACGGTGTTAATTGGGAGCTGACTAATTGGATAGTCCTTAGTTAAGCAAATATTTACGAATGATCTCTAATGCATACTATGAAAGCAATATAGCTTTCATATGGATAAGGCGTGGGTCCAGATCTCTTAAAAAAGAGAAATTAACATGTCTGAGTGCTTACTTTCAGCTAAGCATTGAGCTAGGGATTCTGATATACATAATCTCATTAATACTCACCACAACCCCAAAACATGGCATTGTATTCTCCATTTTCCAGATGAAGGAACAATAATTCAAGGAAAAGAAACTTGGCCAACCTCACATAGCCAAGATGTAGAACCAGTGCAGACCTATGTTTGACTATAAAATGCATGCACTTTCTACAATATGACAATGCATAGCATCCAATAGAGGAGATAAAACAACAAAAATATATATAGTACCATATAACTAAGTGTGACATGAATAATTTAGGAGCAGACATGTCTGCTTCTGGTTAGTGAGATCAAAGAAGTGGCATGAGATCTGGGTCTCAGAGTGAGAGCAAGAGTTCAATAGCTTAGGAGTCTGGGCATTCCAAACAGAAATACCATAACTGAGAACACATGGAGAGTGAAGGATGAGTAAAGTAGTTAGGCTAGAACTTAAGCTATAAATGGGAGAAGAGTGGGTGAAAAGGTAGGCAAAAAAAGAAGGGGCCCAATTGTGGGGCCCCTTATATGCCAGGAAAATTAGAGTTTTAGAGTTATAGAGACTGCAGTC
>NW_011888863.1:2524855-2527458 GCF_000151845.1 Pteropus vampyrus
CCTGGATGAGAATGAAACATTTCAGGTTGGAATAAGCTTGTGAGTTCTTAATCCCTCCTGTCATGGTTCTGGAGGGAGTTCTGACAGAAACACAGATAAGTATGTGAATACTTAGAAATTCGAGTACAAGTGCCTGGCAAAATGCTGGATTTAATGTTAAGGCTAAAGATAGGTCAACATTTTCACAGCAGTCTTCTCTTATGGCAGAAGTCACCTGGTGGTTTCCTCATTATAATTCCCAAACGCTTCGACCTGTCTCTTCTTTATGGCCTCTTTGCAGCAAATGATATTGTTGAACTCTGACATCGATATGCTCAGCTCTTGGCTTTTGACACTCTCTACTTTCTGGTTCTCCTTCTGCCTTTTTTATTGTCTTTTTTTGTACTCGTTTTACTTGCCTTTCTTCTTTTTCCTAAATAGGAGATCCTCCAGATTCTGTCTCTGGCTTTCTCTTCTCTTTTTACATTTCTCCCTTCTCCCACCTCTCTCTAATTTGTGACTTCAATTGTCATTCTATGTGGACAGACATAGTAAAACTGTCAACTACTGAGGACCTATACTTTGCTAGACACTTCTTACATATCATCTCACTGATCTCATAGTAATTTTCAGCCTTTTAGATGAGGAGGCAGAGTCTCAGGTAGGTTCAAAGACTCACTCAAAATATCTCAGACCACATAGCAAATAAGTGATGGAACTGAAGTTTGAGCCCAGGTCTTTCTGGCTCTAAAGAGCATGCATTTTGTTGTCACTGCACTGTCTCCCCTAATCTGTAACTCAGTCTCCAGTCTCATTTCAAAATCAAGAACTCTTCTTCTAGGACCAGCTTCTCCTCCCAACAAAGAGACTTTGTGAAACCTATACACCACCTTTCTCCCAATGACCAGGCTCACAATGTCAGGTGTCTCCATCACCTTGCAATCTTCCACCTTCCCTGCTCCTCCAGGTCCCTCACCCGTAGACTCATCAATTGCCAAATAGCATCCCTGACTTCCTCTTTCCCCTCTTCAGACTAGCCTACATTCTTGTCCTAGAGCACATCATCCCCTTAGTTAAAACCTCAGCGGCTTCTCATTGCCTAAGAAATAATGTCCAAATACCTATAATTACTACTTGAAAGTCCTATTTACTTTCCCTGTCATATCTCTCAGAGCTTCCTTTTAAGTGGACTATGTACCAGGGAAACTGGGCAGCTAGCTATGCCCCCAAGTGTTTGAGTGTCCCATATTTATGCTTCTGTTCAAGCTGCTCCCTCTTATGGGAACTCACTCTTCACCTAGCAGACACTGCCAGTCTGCACAAAGCCAACCCTGTTCAGTGTATTGCCCTCCAACACACACACATACACACACACACACACACACACACACACACACACACACACACACACGCAATTCCTCTCCACTAGTGCCCAGTTGAATGTCACTCTACATCTTTAAGCCTACACAGATTTTCATTTGTTCCACTCTCGGGGAATTTAGCCTATTCTACTTTTGGTGTGTTATTCTCCTCTCCATCTTACTCCTTGGCAGAGAAGGAATGTATCAGACTCTTCAGTGCATTTCTTGAAATCTTTTAATTCAAGGGACATATGGGTGCCCAATAAATATATGTTAATTAAATTTACTCAAACTCTGATGAAACATAGCAATACAAGGTCACATTCTAAATGTAATGCTTTACACATGGTTTTCATTACACCAGCAAGGAGAAATAAAATGTTTCACTCTAATGATCCCTCAGCATCTTGAGATCAAGAATGTATGAAAAACAACTATGAATACATATCCTCAAAATGATTACCTTTTTTCCTAATTTCGAAGGGAGAAAGGGCAGAAAAGAATATGCGGAGAAAAAAAAAAAGTTAGGTTCTGTCTACTGCCATGTGAAGAATGCAGAGAAAACAACTTATGGTAGGATACAAGTCAATAATAAAAAAGCATGAAAAATGCTGAACTATAAAAATTCAATTTACATGTTGCTCTCCTGTGACACATAAACATTACCAGGTGAGATAAACTACTGTAATATTATCTTGTACTTAACATGTTAGCCTCTGAAAATCTTCTTTGGTCACTCTCTATATTATAGTTTATGTCTTCCTAAATGGATGATAAGCTCCCAGAGGGGAGGATATAGAGCCACTGTTACCTGGTTCTCCTCCACTTCAGCCTTGGTGCTTACTAAAAATTATCCTTGGGACTGAGTAGCAAAGAAGATCATAACTCTTCTAAGGTGTCATTCTCAAACAGTTAACACAATTTTGTAGGATGATTTTTGAGAAAAGAATCCAATATACAGCTATTATAAGAATATAAGAATTTATGTCAGATGCAGTGATACTCACTAAATGTGTAATCATGAATACACTAAAGTTATAACTTTGACTTCTCTTTAAACCGGTCAGTTATAATCTTCTTTGAAACAGCCACACCCTCTGTGCAATGCTACTGATCTTAATGAGGAGTTATAAGCAACTGGATTTGCAACCGGATATGCAAATCCATCACCAACGTTGGCAAACCTAGGCGAAGTGTATGCTGACAGAAAGCCAGTGTTTTCCCATTGAGATCAAACATTATACTTTTTCCAAACACAATTTA
>NW_011888863.1:2527508-2529732 GCF_000151845.1 Pteropus vampyrus
CAACCTCACATAGCCAAGATGTAGAACCAGTGCAGACCTATGTTTGACTATAAAATGCATGCACTTTCTACAATATGACAATGCATAGCATCCAATAGAGGAGATAAAACAACAAAAATATATATAGTACCATATAACTAAGTGTGACATGAATAATTTAGGAGCAGACATGTCTGCTTCTGGTTAGTGAGATCAAAGAAGTGGCATGAGATCTGGGTCTCAGAGTGAGAGCAAGAGTTCAATAGCTTAGGAGTCTGGGCATTCCAAACAGAAATACCATAACTGAGAACACATGGAGAGTGAAGGATGAGTAAAGTAGTTAGGCTAGAACTTAAGCTATAAATGGGAGAAGAGTGGGTGAAAAGGTAGGCAAAAAAAGAAGGGGCCCAATTGTGGGGCCCCTTATATGCCAGGAAAATTAGAGTTTTAGAGTTATAGAGACTGCAGTCGCTATTGATAGGCTTTTGAGTAAGAAAATGATGAATTCAAAGTGGAAATAAGTCTGGCAGGGCTGAGCAGGCCATTTGGGGGTGAGCCTGAAAAAATCTAAAATTGTTTCCTTCTTCTTTTCTCCAACTCAGCTATTGGTACCGCCATTCACACAGGTACCTCAGCTCTTTCATATCCACTCCAAAACACTGGGATTTAAAAATTTTATCTCCTAAATATTTCTTGACTCTGTCTTCTACCCTTAATATGGCCACCACTAACTCTCCTGAATCAAGGTTTCATTACCTTTCACCTGGACTATGGCAATAACCTTCTACCTGGTTACTCGGTCTCCAGTACTGTCCACTGATGAATGACTTCCCATAGCTGTCACAGTGCTCTAAAACAAAAATTAAACCCTGTCCTCCTTTACTTAAAATTCTTTAATGGCTGACCATCCTATCTATAAGTCGATAGAATAGAGTCCAAGCTTTTTAATATAAAGGGCCACACATGATTTGGCCAACCTCTTCTCTTGGCATGCCCTGCTCTGAAATTTAAGCTCCAGCAACATTGAGCTGCTTGCAATAATTGAAGATTCTCATTGCACTGTTCTTCCCTCCATGCTTTTCCTTATGCTGGCCATTCTGCTTCTACTCACTTTGATATGGCTATCGCTCTTCCATCTTTTACCAACGGCTCCAATGCCATCTCTCTTCTAAGAAGCCTTTCCCGACTCTTTCTTGTCTACTCCCTATCACAATCTGTAGAGGTGTAACAACCTGTGAACTTCTTAGGTAGCAATGATATTTATTGTGTTTGAATTCTACAATAGATTATGAACACTCCAAAGAAGGGCATGTCTAATTTACATTTGCTTCCTTGGAATATAGCTTATTATTACAGGTGACTGCTTGGTACACCTCCAACTGTTGGAAGAATGTTAGAAAGGTTTGGAAGAGCCATTGAGGGGAATGAGACAGTTGAAAAAAGTGAACCAAGAAGGGAATGGGATTTACTGAGGGTCCCATTTAAGTTACATAGAATAACGCAATGAAGCCCTTATGCTTGTTTTGTGACTTTTATCAAAAGATTCTTCAGCCCAACATGGAAAAAATAGTATAAAAAATAGTAAAAAAAAAGTATAACCTGCAGCTGGTGATTATTCAAGGAGGGGGAGGGACTCTAGGGTGACAAGGGCCAGCTATGGAGACAACTAAAGCCAGAAAGTGTTGAGGAGATGTACAGCCAAAGGGAATGGGGCGGGGGGTGGAGGGAACGTTGGGCCTAAGAGAGCTAATGATGGGAGAAGGGAAGGCAGTGTGGTGAGAGAGAGAGGCAGGGAGGAAGGGGTCATGGGAGAGGGGGAGGGAGGGAAGGAGGAAGAGAGAGAGAGAGATTGAAAACAGAGAAAGCACAGTTCAGAATCCAAAACACAGTGTCAGTGAGTAAAAGTTCAAATTGCTGGAAAAATCATCTATGGATTCATAATCTAACAAAATAAAATAAAAATCATTCTGTTGTTTAATCAATATGTTACTGTGATTAAAAATCTGTTTGCCAGGCGATAGAACCTTTTAGTATTTTGTAACACATTCTATAGTCGGAGAATCATACAAATTGCAGAAATAATGACAAGATAGCTTTGGGATGTAATTCTTCTATCTATTTATGGAACAGAGAACCCCAATCCAATGCTTGGTTACATAATCTGAGTTTTGTCCAGCTTTCATTTTGAAATAATTTTTCCCAAAGCATGACAAGTAAACATCATTCTAGCCCCTCCCTTCTCCAG
>NW_011888863.1:2529782-2533941 GCF_000151845.1 Pteropus vampyrus
CTTTCCCCTCTTCAGACTAGCCTACATTCTTGTCCTAGAGCACATCATCCCCTTAGTTAAAACCTCAGCGGCTTCTCATTGCCTAAGAAATAATGTCCAAATACCTATAATTACTACTTGAAAGTCCTATTTACTTTCCCTGTCATATCTCTCAGAGCTTCCTTTTAAGTGGACTATGTACCAGGGAAACTGGGCAGCTAGCTATGCCCCCAAGTGTTTGAGTGTCCCATATTTATGCTTCTGTTCAAGCTGCTCCCTCTTATGGGAACTCACTCTTCACCTAGCAGACACTGCCAGTCTGCACAAAGCCAACCCTGTTCAGTGTATTGCCCTCCAACACACACACATACACACACACACACACACACACACACACACACACACACACACACACGCAATTCCTCTCCACTAGTGCCCAGTTGAATGTCACTCTACATCTTTAAGCCTACACAGATTTTCATTTGTTCCACTCTCGGGGAATTTAGCCTATTCTACTTTTGGTGTGTTATTCTCCTCTCCATCTTACTCCTTGGCAGAGAAGGAATGTATCAGACTCTTCAGTGCATTTCTTGAAATCTTTTAATTCAAGGGACATATGGGTGCCCAATAAATATATGTTAATTAAATTTACTCAAACTCTGATGAAACATAGCAATACAAGGTCACATTCTAAATGTAATGCTTTACACATGGTTTTCATTACACCAGCAAGGAGAAATAAAATGTTTCACTCTAATGATCCCTCAGCATCTTGAGATCAAGAATGTATGAAAAACAACTATGAATACATATCCTCAAAATGATTACCTTTTTTCCTAATTTCGAAGGGAGAAAGGGCAGAAAAGAATATGCGGAGAAAAAAAAAAAGTTAGGTTCTGTCTACTGCCATGTGAAGAATGCAGAGAAAACAACTTATGGTAGGATACAAGTCAATAATAAAAAAGCATGAAAAATGCTGAACTATAAAAATTCAATTTACATGTTGCTCTCCTGTGACACATAAACATTACCAGGTGAGATAAACTACTGTAATATTATCTTGTACTTAACATGTTAGCCTCTGAAAATCTTCTTTGGTCACTCTCTATATTATAGTTTATGTCTTCCTAAATGGATGATAAGCTCCCAGAGGGGAGGATATAGAGCCACTGTTACCTGGTTCTCCTCCACTTCAGCCTTGGTGCTTACTAAAAATTATCCTTGGGACTGAGTAGCAAAGAAGATCATAACTCTTCTAAGGTGTCATTCTCAAACAGTTAACACAATTTTGTAGGATGATTTTTGAGAAAAGAATCCAATATACAGCTATTATAAGAATATAAGAATTTATGTCAGATGCAGTGATACTCACTAAATGTGTAATCATGAATACACTAAAGTTATAACTTTGACTTCTCTTTAAACCGGTCAGTTATAATCTTCTTTGAAACAGCCACACCCTCTGTGCAATGCTACTGATCTTAATGAGGAGTTATAAGCAACTGGATTTGCAACCGGATATGCAAATCCATCACCAACGTTGGCAAACCTAGGCGAAGTGTATGCTGACAGAAAGCCAGTGTTTTCCCATTGAGATCAAACATTATACTTTTTCCAAACACAATTTAATTTCTTAAACCTTGATTTATGAAATTCAAGGAATTTGACCTTACAGTAGGAATCTTCTGTTCATGTTTGCCAATGAGAAAGTTCCAGATTTTGGGAACCGAGCCATTAGCAATGACAGGGACATGAGGTCAGAAGATGACGGACAGGACACATGGTGCTTTTCACTGCACAGATAATTCTTCAGTAAATATCTGTGCACTTGAGATTTAGATTTGGTTTGTATAGCTAAGAAGTCCACTGGGAACCAACCATTTAGCCAGCAAAGGGGTTCTTAAATGGTTTACAGTCCTATATAAAAGTTACCAAAATGATTGTTAAGACATTTATATTTTGGGAGAAAGGGAAGGTAGAGAAGGTAGACAAAGACAAAATGCAATATATTCCCAGATTAAAACCCTCTGATCACTCACCACAATCATTTGAGCCACATAACTTTCAGGTCCAGTGTATTCAGTGGGGTCTTTAACCTTCACCAAGACTAGGAAGTACAAATAATGCCACATATTGTGTTCTGACTTGATGTGCTCCTCAAATGAAACAGTTTTATTATCAAACTTGTCCCTCTCGAGTCCTGCAAAACACAGGAAACACAATATATGTAATTTTTCATTTAATTAGCATAAAAATAAAACATAATAATTATATGAAAAAAATGCTTTATTTAAGAGTGTGCCAATTTAAAATGTTACGATTAAAAACAAAACAGTACTCAAGACCTCCAGAGAAAAAGGTCATAGTTTATAGATTTCTTCCCAACTAACGTTCCCACCACCACCACACGCATGGATCCTTGGAAAAGCAGTCTTATTATAGACGTAAAATTTGCAGATAATTTAAAAAATAGCCGTATCAAAATTGTCAAATTAAACTGGACCATAAGTCTAAAAAAAAGAAGCAAAAATGATCGTGCAAGAAAAGGGCACACTTGCTAACCAGGACAGAAATAAAAGGTCATTTACCCAGGAACTTGGATAAAATGAGGGAAGGCAGCTGAGAGAGTCATCTCTTCAAAATCATTTGTAATCAATGAAAGTTAAGTGAATGTCCACAACAATCTGTGCTCTGAGTGCTATAAAGACTCAGAGACTCATCTAGCTCCTTAGAATACTGTGTTCCAGGCATTTTTGGAAGGGGATAATCTGCTTGATTTCCAAGGTACATTTTCAGACTCTGGAAGGAAACTGAGGAAAGGCTCTGGATAGTAATATTCTTTTCTCTCAAAGGTTGAAAAATGGATAAAAGGAAATTAATGAAGACAAAGAAAAATATCTGTGGAAAAATGAATTAGAATGCCAAGTAAAATGGGATGTTGGGATTCAGTCTGGTTTTGCAGTTCAAATATTGGAGAAGAAACCAGGGAATTGAATTCTAATTCTGGCTACTCTTTTCCTAAGCATATTAAAAAAAAAAAAAAAAAAAAAAGACTATTCAGGCATGAAGACCCTTTAAAGAATAAATAAGATATAAAGTATAATAAGTGAAAAAACCTGTTCCCAATGTAGTGGTTACCTTTTAAATTATATTATTTGATATTTTAATAGAAAATATCATAAAATTTAGCTGGCTAATGGTCAAACCTCATCTTATTTGACCTATCATCATCTCAGCATGCCCCAAATAAAACCCAATCCTCTTCCCCAGTCCTGCTCCACCCACAGTGCTCTTTTCTTCCCATGGCAACATCATTCTTTCAGTTGTTCAATCTGAAAGTCTAGGAGCCATTCTTGAATCTTCTCCCTCTCATATACGTACTGCATCTAATCCATGTTGAAATTCTTTTGGCTCTACCTTTAATATATGTCCAGAATCTGATCACTTCTCACCACCTCCACTGCTTCCACTCTGGTCTGAGCCATTATCATCTCTCATCTGAGTTCCTGCAATAGCCTCCCAGGCCTCCCCTTTTCCTCTTCCTCTGTATAGACTATTCTCAAGACAGCAGTCAGAGTGATCCTTTAAAAATATAAGTGGGATAGTGTTTATCCCCTTTTCTAAATCCTACCCAAGTTTGAATTTCAGATAAACAACAATTTCAGAATAATTGTTGAGTATAAGTATGTCCCATGCAATATTTATTTGCTAAACCCTAAGTGATTGGCTTTATAGCCTCTCTAACCTCATTTCCTACTACCCTCTCCCTTGCTAACTCTCATCCAGCCACACTGGTCTCCTTGCTGTTCCTTGCACATCAACCTCTGCTTCAGGGCCTTTGGACTGGTCATTTACTCTGCCCACAACACTCTTCCAGTATCTCTTTGACTAACTCACTCACCTTCAAGTTTTTGCTCAAATCTCACTTTCTCAATGTGGCTTAAATTAATCACCTTATGAAATCCTACTGCCTGTTCCCTTCCTTTTGCCGACACTCTCAATCACTCTTTCCCCTTTTCCCTCTTTTTCCTGTAGTGCTTATCACGTCTTAATAGACTGAATATATCTGTATCAACATTGTTAAATCACACTGGACCATAAGTCTAAGGTAAAGAGGTAAAAATGATTGTCAAAGAAAAATCCTGCCTGCTAATCAGCATAGAAGGAATGTCATTTTATC
>NW_011888863.1:2541511-2544837 GCF_000151845.1 Pteropus vampyrus
CTGTTCCCAGAATCCTTTCCATTCTGTAGGATTTACACTACCTCCCCCAACTCCCACCCTGTAAAAGAGAGATTTACCTTTATTAAAAACCACTTTACTATGTCATTATACTAAATGCATTTTGGTGCAGTGGGTTACATTCCAGAAGTTGCACAAAAGATATACAAATATCAGTTCCAAAAGTCAGCGATTAGGGAGTTGAGGAGGACCTAACGATCTGTCAGTTTCTGAGTAGGTTTTGTTCTTGGCCTTAAAGGGTCAAGTGCATACAGCTCAAGCTATTTCTATTTGATGAACAGTATTAAAATTCACATTAGTGATCATGTAACCCAACTGTTTCAGAGATGAGAAAACATTAGATAAACCGACAACATGATACAGCTAGCCTTTTGGAGAATTGAGAATTTTTAAGCTCCTAGCTTAGCACTTGAGTTTTGGCAGCTAATCAGTTTTTCAGTCTTGCCATTTTAATATATAAAATCTTGTTAGAATTTGTTTAAATTTTACATTCATCGTGATAAATAGTGGAGGCTATTCATCTTCAGCGGTTAAGAGTAAATCTCCATGCTTGAGACACCTGATAGACAAGAGGCAGCCTAGTTTCTGTTTCTTATGTAACACTCAACTCCTGTATAAAGTTTGTAGTCATGATTTTGTTGCTGTAATACAATACACAGTTCAAACTTGGAAAAATGTCATAACCCCACTAACGACATAGAGTTTTAGTATATTAGCTATTTCTATGAAATCCTAGCATACAATTAATTGGTTTTAGGGCCACCGTTATACTTTTAAATCAAATGATACAATATACTACTCTGAAAACAAAAATCATATTGTAAGTGTCATTTTAAAAGTTTTTAAAAATAATTATGTGCTTCTTGAAAAAAAAAAACCCTTTTTTCCAGCTTACATCTTTGGATGGCCTTCTCAGCACGTCTCCCACACCACCTCCATTCCTGAGGCCCTGGTTCAGAACAGTGACAATGCACATAAGAAGAGTGTCACATGTCCTTTCAATTCCGTCTTCATACTCTTCATCAGCTATAAAACACACAAATTAAACAATGCAGCAAACCTGTGTTTTTAAAATATATTATTATCTACTTCCAACAATCTATTTCTTTATAACTGTGCCATGACACAATTTTTTGAAATCATATAACATTTTTTTTATATGTGGCAGCCCATGACTGCCACAGACTGTCATTATGCTAAATGCATTTTGGTACAGGGGGTCCCATCCCTGAAGTATACAATGCCCATTCTGAAAGTCAGTGATTAAGGAGTTGAGGAGGACGTGCCATTGAACAAGTTCCTTAACCTCAATATTCTCATCTGTAAAATGGGAGGTCTGTTCAAGGATTAAACCATTCAGAGGGTTATATGATGTAAGATATGTAAAATACTTTGCATAGAGATTGCCATACACATAGTAGGGGCTTAAAAATTAGGGCAGATGTTATTTCATTATTTTGGTTAAGTGTCTAAGCTTTTTAATGACTAGCATGGAGCTATGGATAAAAACATACCATGTATTTATGTGAACAATTTATCTCATGTGAGAAATTTTTTTGTGTGTGTGTGAATGTATTAATGTGAAAATATTTAGGGAGAAATGGGGAGAAAGAAAATGATATAATGTGACAGAAAAATTCTTAGTCTTGTTTTGTTTAATGGTAAAGTTACCAAACTTGGTAATTAATTTCCCAGTCACTTAAAACAGCTAAAAGTTCATACTAAATTGGATATTGGAATGAGGATTGCCTAATATTGATAAGTAAGCAGAAATGTATTTTTTTGTTTGTTACTTAGTTAAAGAACCTTAGAGGCACTGAATTTTGGCATTGTGTAGCCATAGTCTGCCTGTCAAGGCGTGAGTGTAAAAACAACTACCAAAGGGAAAAAACAACTTAGTTATGTTTACATGATCCATGACCAACAGCCTGTTTGGTACTTTGTTACAAAAGGCTGATTTTCCTCTTGTGAACTAACTTTATTTTAACATAAATACTGGGATGAGAAATCCCAGTATTTCCACTTTATGCAGAGCTGTTTATTTTTAAAACATGCATCTCAAGAGGAGGGCTGAAGTCAGAGATGTGTAGGTACCAGATAGATGCAGGCTCAAAGGTCTCAGCAGCGTCTGTGCTGGAGCACTTACCGTGGAGGTGAGCCCCAAAGCAATTCTGATTTAGAAAGCAGGAGAAATAAAACTGCATTTGGAGGAAGGAGAAATGGGGAAGAAGTATGGCTGGTGGTGGCAGCAGTCAGAACAGCAGAAGAGATAAGGCAGGCAGAGAAATCAGTGAGAAAGTTCAGTTTACAATGTGCCAGTTAGGTCCCCGATACCTGGTGGTGGGTTCCAATGTGATGGCTAAGGAGAATGTGAAGAAAAATAGTTAGAAATATATAAAAGAGTTAAAGGAATTTTTTTAAGAGAAATATAGTTTTCCAGTAATAAGGTCATATGGAATACGTCTATACGCTATTTTGCCACAGTTAGCCTTTCAATCAAAGCAATTTTATAGCTAGTGGCAGGATCTGAATTCATTTATTCAATCAGCAACTACCTACCTTGTCATGTGTTTAGTAAACACAAATGTTTACTAAAGATATTAAGTGCCAGATTAATCAATACAGGAAACTGCTCCCATCTCTTCCCCAAAATTCAGAACTGAGGTTGTTTATTCTTTAACAGGTGAGGTAGTAAAATCCACACCCAATTCATGTAATTAGCTGTTGTGAAATAAAATAGATTGGCTGCAAATATATAATAAGAGAATGTGCTTTTGGCATGGTATATAAACAGGCAGAGAATGCCCAGGTCAGCGCAACACCACTAACAGTCCAGTCAACATACTCCATAATAACTAGTGCATAGGCATGCCAGTTTTATATAGCAGCCTCTGTGAGCTTGGTTAATAAGGTTCTACCTTTGTGAGATGGATCCACTCACAATACATTAAGCCAAATTCCCAGCCCTTCAGGTTGAAAGCCAGGTCCTGAGTCATGGTGAATTCACCTAAGTAAATGCCACCTTGTGGAGACCCATCTTCATAAACAGCTGGCTTTCCCCAGCCAAACTTGCCTCATTTCACTACATCAACTTCCCCTAGGCTAGGTGCTAGGAATACAGGTGGAAAGATGAAAGTGTCATAGCCCCTAGGAAACTTATGTTCCCCTAAAACAGGTGGGTCAAATGAACAAAGGCAGTGCAGTATCTCAGGGCACTGTGGAGGCAGGAAGGATGTGCACAGGGGCAGACGGGAACCAGATTATAGAGAAACTCATACACCAACATAAAAAGTTTAAACTTTATCCTA